>NC_092600.1:19782500-20105833 GCF_047663525.1 Anas platyrhynchos
CATTCTCATTGATTGTTACCCACCAGAACAGTGACTGGAACCCTACAGCAGTTTGATTCCTGGCTTTCTGTTCATCGGGAACTCCTCTAGGCACCCCAATAGAATCTATGTATACTCTTACCATCAAATGATACACCTAAGCTTCTTTTACTTCTTCTGGGTATTTGTGATGCTTCTCTTTCAAATGCCAGGGTGAAGGGTATAGCTAATTGAACAAGTGCACAAGTACCTCCCCAATTAGATGGTAGGGTGGACCGTAAGATCTTCCCTCCACAGTACCACCAGAGATCTGCCCTGGGGGCCTCAAGTCTTGAGCAGTTTCCCATCAAGTCCTTAGTAGCGTTCAAGGTCCTCGTGCACAAGGCAAATTCTCCCAGATGCCGGGTACCACTCACACCCTGCCGTGAGAGGCACACTGTATGGTTACCTATAGCTGTAGAGAATGCAGGGGGAACCCTGATATTGCTATCATGCAAGGAAGGGAACAGCAAAGAGAGAGACTTACAGGCCTCATTTTCCCAGGCAGTCTTCTCTTGGTACAATGCAATCATACACCACATCTCCTGGGAATCCTTGGTCCACCCCAATGGGAAGGGCACTATCAAGGCAATTGGTCATCCCAAGGCACAAGCATAGCAATTGCCATGGCTGAGACTCTGGACGGTATATTTGACCTATTCTATCCAGGCATTCACATCCCCATACCCTGTTTCAATCTCAAATGTTTGAACTGCTGCATTTCAAAGAGGGCCTCCTGTTTTCTCTCGTTTTCTCCTTGAGTTTCTCCCTTTCTCTGATGGCAATAGAGGACCGTTTCCATACAGCCATTCTCAATCTGTCTGTTGGGTCTCTCCCAGTTATTTGTTCTCTCTACTCAATTGTCGTTGGACAATTAAATCTCCACAAGCTAACACCTCACAAGCATCAAATATGACAGATTGTAGTATATAACCCTCTGTCACATCCACCCATATTTTTACAGGGTATCCTGTCTTACTATCATCTGGTCATGTCTTTTCCAAGCTGCCAATTGACTAAGGCCTTCTGAGGCCTACAATCACTGAAAAAATAAAATCGATTTTTCCCTATCATTATTTTTAAACCTTTTGTTTCCAAATAATCATCAATACAAAGAATAAGATGTAAACTACTACTGTAACAACCCCCCCTTGGGAGCACTTCAATTTGTTATAGGTCTGTCCTTTCTCTCAATCACAAGTCACACTCATTAGTTGTGAAAATAAAAGGTTAGTTTACAATTGTAAGCTTTTATCCCGCTCAGAGTCCACAATGAGATTTTACTCTTCGATTTCAACTTCCAATGAGTCTTCTGTAGGAACAGTTTCCCAGGTACTAGGGTCAACGGATGTCTTCACTCGAGTATAGTGAGTCCAACTTTTTTCCTCAGTTCCTATGGCTGTTTCAGTGGTTAGTAGTACTTGGTTAGTAGTGGTTTGTGTCCTTCCCATTCAGGCTGGAGTTGATCCTTTCCAGGTCCGAATCAGGACCCAATTTCCTGGTTGATGGTGGTGAATGGGGAATTCCAAAGGTGGGGTTTAAGCCAACAGCCCACGGGTCCTGAGAGATGACAAAGAAGAGGACAACTCCAGAATACAGTTTTTAAGAAAACTCTCTTGTTTCAAATTGTGGTATCTCATCCCTTCTGCCCAGATAGTGTAATCCAAACAGCATCTCATATGGTGAAATTCCTATATCCTTCCTTGGTGCTGTTTGAACCTGTAGAAGTGCTACAGGTAAGCATTCTACCCAAGGAAGTTTGGTTTCTAACACTAATCTAGTTAATCGCTTCTTTAACATCTGGTTCATTTGCTCCACCTTCCCAGAAGAAGAGGGGTGCCAGGGGGTGTGAAAATCCCACTCAGTCTCTAAGGCCTGCATGAACCCTTGCTGTACTTGTGAAGTGAAATGACTTCCTTGATCTGAATCAATGTTTTCAACTATCCCATATCTAGGGACTATTTGCTCCAGTGATACCTTAGCCACTGTGATCACAGTGGCAGATACCGAGGGGAAAGCTTACACCCATCCAGTCAGATGGTCAATTAGGACAAACAAGTACTTAAGTCTCCCTACTTCAGGTAACTCAGTAGAGTCTACCTGTATACTTTGAAAAAGTTGAATCCCTGGCTTCCGTCCCCCTCTAGGTGGGTTATGGATGACCTTTTCATTTACCTTTTGATACGTGGTACATCCTCTGCATATTTGCTTCACTGAAGTGTATATTCCTACACAGACATACATGTACTTGGCACATCACACACTGCTTGCACCTCCCAATGACTCTCTTGATGTAAAACAATTAATATTTGCCTCATTGGTGCTTTATTCAGCATTTCTCTCCCATCAGGGAGTATCCATTTTCCTTCAGACTTCATGGCTCCTGATTCCTTAAAAAAAAATCTTTCTTTTAAAACTTTTTAGTTCTTTCTTAATTTTCAACAGTTCCCTGAATCCTCTCTGGATTTATTCTTCATTTTCCTTCAGATATTAAATGCCTTAAATACCTGACTTCTCTTTCTACATATTGTAACTTATTTTTCAATACTCCCAAGCCCTGCTTTCCCGTAAAGTTGAATAGCTTGTTAGTCGCTTCCTTCACAACTCTTTTCTCCTGTCCTGACAATAAAAAAATCATCTACGTATTTGTAACAGTAATACCTCCTTGGGAGGTTGCAATTGCTCCAAAATCTGTTCTAGAACTTGCCCAAATAAATTGGTGGCCCTGTAAACCTGAGGTAAAACTGTCCACCTACATTGCTGCTTCCGCCCCCATTTCAGGGTCTTTCCAGTCAGAAGTGAATATATCTTTGCTCTCAGGGCCTGAGAGCGCTCCATTAATAACATTGTTATTCCAGTCTAACAATTTACTATTTGAATGCCCAATTTCATCATCAAATCCCTTCCCAACAAGTTAGTCCTTGCCTTGGGTACATACAATAATTGCCCAGTGATCATTTTATCCCCTAGTCTCAGCTTGGAATCCTCCAGAAGTGGCACTGTTATCCCAACCCCTTCTACCCCCATCACTTTTAAGGGTTTCATTAGTTAATTTAATCCCTGATACTTTACAAGCCACTAATGACCTAGCTGCCCCAGTGTATTGGGTTCGATGGCAAGGTTCGGGGGGGGGGGGGCTGCAGCAGCAGCCCACACGAGAAAAATCCAGAAGCCTCCCCGTGGCAGATAAGGGACAATTTCAGTTGTCCCCAAAGGGGCCTACCGCTGCCCAGAGCCAAGTCATGAGCAACATAGTCTGTGCCTCTGTGACAGCACATCCAAGAAAACAAAAAAACCAAAATCCTGCTGCTCAACAGCAGCTGGGAGAGTGAGGAGCAAGAAACCTTCCCACAGACACCAAAGTCACGCAGAAGGAGGGGGAGGAGGTGCTCCAGGCGCTGGAGCCAAAGCCCCTCTGCGGCCTGAGGAGAGGCCAGTGGTGGAGCAGGCTGTCCCCCCTCGGGAAACTGACCAAACACCACAGCAAATATACCAAAACTTCTGGACTGTTACTTAGACAATGCCTACATCCTATTTCCCTGCTCATTCAACTTCAAACAGCTCTGTCAGATGCTACATGCCACACCTTTAACACCTTCAGCAACCCTTTTTAACACTTCTTTCTATCTTTCTCCAGCCTGTACTTTCACCAAAGGCTCCATCATTGGCCAACTTAATTCCATACCTTTCTCCCTCCAGGATGCTGAAACAACATATCAGTATACCATATTTCATCCCATTTTCCTTCTTTCCTCTCGCTTCCACTACGGATATTCCTATTTGAAGTGGCCAGCCTGGCCACACTTCAAAGCCTGTCCCTGAGCTTTCCTTGCCTGCCATTCCTTCATCTCTCTTCCTCACTTTTCCATCCTGGCCCTGACGCCCTCTGAAACTTTTCTTCCTCTTTCTCCAACCCTCTGCCTCACTACCCGGTACACTGTCAATACCATTAGTTTTGCTCTCTGCTTTTCCTTCTCGTCTCCCCTCCTGACATACACCTTCAGGGCTTCCTGCAGGAGACCCCCCCAGTGACTGTTCATTATATCCCCCCACCTTCTGGAGCTTTTTCTGTGTATCTTGCCAGGCTTTAATCACAAAATGAACTTTCAAGACCCCTTGGTATACTGAGTCCTCGGGACTCACCCTGAGCACTCCCCCACCCTGACTCCAAGTCTCCCCCACAAGCTCTGTGCCTATCACCACTGTCACCACTCAAGCCAGGATGGGCAAATGGGCACCCCTGCTCTGCTGGTATTACCCCCAGTCCCAGAGGATGAGCTCCTTCCCATTCTTGTACAGCAGCTCTCCTCCTGATCATTCTCATTTCTTCCCCTGTAAACAACATACTTAGTATAGACATCATTTCCCCCCAAGAGTATACATTAGGTCCTAGGAACTGGTCTAATAGTTCAGCTAGCCTGATGGGGTCCTCAATTAAAGACTTAACTAAGATCTCCTTCTTAAAACTCCTAACCTCTCTGCTGGTAAGGAAGGGGCGGAGTTCACCTAAGAGCATACTCAGTTAGTGTTAGTACTGTTAGCATCAGGGAAGGCAAAATTCTCAGTATCTCTTCTACCTTGTTCTAATTCTTGCCAGAGCCTAGAGTACACTCTTCTCTAGGGACAGTGTGAATTGCAGTCCCTGTCTCCCTTCCTGGAGAGACTGCTGCTGGAACCGGCACAATATCAGGATTATAAGGACCATAACTTGTCTCCTTCTCCAAAAAAAGTAATCTTATTGTTTACATATAAATTTAAAGCCTGAATTTTCATCAGACCCATGTTTTGGCCAAAATACTGCTATTTCCTTAATTGTTTCTTGTGTCCAGACTGATACACAATATTTAACTTTTTTTTTCCTTTTATCATCTCCTCTAATTTTGAGATTATTTTTCCGATTTCTTATCATTCTTCAGGAAGAACTGTCAGTAGGCACTCCCCCAAGGATATCTTTCTGTCCACTGGAACTCCTATTTCCTATTTTTCCTAGCCCTTGTCAGTGTGCTGCTACAGAAATTTCCCTCCTGAAGGGCACCACACACTAACGTTCCAATTCTGGAAAATGGGGGTGTCCTGCCAAGCACTTCCCTGTGCAAGGAGTACCACACGCCTATGAGCTTACCAGATTCCCTGGTGTACTGCCAAGCACTTCCCCATGCAAGTGTTTACCGTACACCAAATTTCCCAAGACTCATCCTTTCTCTCCCTCACCTCATGCGTCGTCCATCTCTGGCTGTGCCCCTCGCGGAGCTATGGAACCCTCCTTCCCGGTCTTGCAGAGCCATGGAACTGTGGATCAGGACTCCACACTTCCTTTGTACAAAAGTACGTCTCAGTCACACACCATGCAGAGCCTCGCCTGACCCCCAAGGCAATACTTAATATTTCTTACCTTGGTCTATGCACAGAGTTACTGGATCGATTCTTAAAACCCGGAGTGCCTACCTTCTTCCTTTCCCCACTACTTCACGGATCCTGCCTCTTTAATCAGTCTCTGGCCCCCTGTCAGCTCTCCGCAGAACCGCCACCGTCCATGCACAGGGTGGCAGAAATTAGCGGGGCATGCCTTCCTGCTGCTGCACTGGTGGGGCTCTGCAGTAGGTGACTGGCTCTTGGACAAGCCCCCAAATTGTGAGAAACACTCCGTAGCCAATAACTTAGGCTCAGGCGAGGATCTCAGTTGAAGTAGTGATTTATTCGCGATTGCAATGGCAGGTGCCCCACAAGCAGGAGCACACCTACCGGTCACACAGTACGGTTTAGATACTTTATTTCTCAATGACCGGGACCCTCCCCTGTTTCCCCATTGACTGGGTAATCCAGGTTCACAACCTATCCAATGCTTCACAAACAATGCATGGCCTTCAGTTGCCGGCCTGTTAAATTTCAAATTTCTTTTGACTTTTTTACTGTTTGAAGTGGTAATGTTTCTTCACTTATCTGACTTGACACCATGATCTTCACCTAATTGTTCTAAGGAGTGTGGTTGTCTGCATTTTACAAGGTCTCCTGCTAAGTTTTCTTATCACTGCAAGCACATCTCAGTACCACATTACTTACCTTTAAACAATATGTCTCTGCAAAAAAACCATGTTTATTCCCCCATAGTTAAGCCTTTTATATGCCTACATTAAGACAGAGCAATCCCAGCCTGAATGGACACAGAGAACATGCACGTACCCAGCCATCTTGGATACCAGTAACAACACAAATTCTGGCTACCAAGCAATTACCAGGGTGCAGCCCATTCTTGAGTCTGCTATCACAGCTTCACTTGTAACAGCGGCTAAATCAACTTACGGGATGACCAGTGTTTCTGCATATGCTGCAAAAATCCATTTTGGCTTCACTATAATCCTAATTATACTCTGTTTATGTACGTTGTTCCATTGCAACCTTGCAGCACAGATGTGATCTGTTGTGTTGTCCCCTTCCTGGTAGTGCATTTTATGGAACTTGGTGCAGACAGAATGACATCGTTACCACTACACATCTTAAAACTGTTATATATGGAGTGATAATTCATGTCGAGAAAATGGTTGATATTAATAAAGAAGGGGGAGATTTGGGAGTGTGGCCATGGGGGTCAGAAAGCCCGTGGTTGATGATAACATCAGACTTTTAACGATGAGGCCATCAGGAATGTAAAAGAGTTTAGAGGGAACAAAGAAGGGTGATTCAGGAGACCCCATGCAGTCTCCGGTTTCTTGTTCTCCAGACATTAAGGCATGGAAATTTCTGGGTGTTTCCGTTGCTGTTATTTCCAAAGTTGTTTGACCAATGAAAAGTTGTTTTGAAAAGAACTGCTGTGGGGAGAAGGGTATAAGAGGGGAGCCTGCCCTCAGGATAAAAAAAAAAAAAAAAAAGGCAACACGATTAAGTTACATCATCAATAAAGAAGCAGGAAAAGGGAGTGAAGAGGAACAAGCTAGCAGAATGGAGACCAGGACGGGAACAGGCACTTTGATTGCCTCATGAAGATAGGTTCGGCCAAACTCAGCAAACTGCTCAGAGAAGCTCGTACAGAAAGTCGCTGGAAATAGGCGCACTGGAGCTGGAGAGAAGCTCGAGCTGAGAGAAGCAGACCCGTGCACACAACTGCCTCTCACTGGTAAGCAGTTGCGCATTATGGGGAATCATACATCCTTAGGAACAAAGACTGTCCTGCTAACCTTACAGCTTATTCTCCTTATTAACAATCAGACAGTTTATGATCCTGAAACATGGGACCAAATTTATGTTAAGGTGTGGGACTCTGCTACTAAAAATGGCAGGGTTGCAGTGGGATTGCTCGGCACCTGGCGAGCAGTCTCAGAGGCCTTAAAGAGCCATGTGGAGCCACAATCACAAACGTGTGGATGCCAGACAGTGAGGGAGCTGCGGGCTCCTTTACTGATCCGACTGCTACACCATGGGCCCCTCTGCTGCCACAGCCATGGAAGGCTTTTGCTGTTATGCCCCCTGCTGCCCTGAACGCGCCTTTTGACCCAGGCCTATTGGCCTTGAAAAGGAGATGGATATGCTTTTCTTCGATCCAGGAAGAACGGGATACATAAGGCCTGAATCAGGACCGAGTTGCTTGCCAACTTAAAGCAAGACATACTATTCAAACGGAATGGAAAATAGAGACTTGTTTGTAATCAAGAAAAGGAATGGAAAATGGAGACTGTTAAGTCATGGAACTTAAAGGATTGTTTGTTACCTTTTCTGATTGTACATATGTATAGGCGTACTCGGGTTTAGTATGTAAAGCAATGTTCTGTATATTTAGAATGTTTGATGTTTGTGTGTGCACTGTGGTAGAGCATAGACTCCCTGCGCACCCAGCGCTGTTTACTTGCCTTTTATAAATATTCTTTTATGTTACTAAATTCAGAGTTGAGACTTCATTTATAACACCTTTTGTACCTTTTATAAGTATAAATATTAAATTCAGATTGAGATGAGACTTTATTTATAACAAAACCATACGTACCACACAGTTGAAACATATACATGTACATGCTGTGACTGTTCACATGCTTCAAAATTTCCTATTCATATTTACTTCAGTCCAACAATACATTCCTGTCAGGACAGAACACATCAGTATCATTAATTAGTATCTGGCAGCACAAGCCTTTAAACAGTCAAGTCTGCCAGAGGTGATCCTTATCACATCCCAGCTTACTCAAACAATTCTTCCAGTGCTGTATACTAATACATACAGATACAACCATATCTGCTTCTTACAGGAACCACACAACCACATCACATCCGTTCAGTCACTCAGCTCAAGCTTACTACAGCTTCTCCTGCCACCCCCAGTCTGCCAAAATGCAGTTAGCACATCTTCATATAGCTTTGCATTTTCCTACTTTCAAATTCATGATACTTACTCCAATTTTATGAGTTCCTTCCTCTCTTAAATTCTTTTGTTTCTTTTGTACTTATGGCCTTTCTGCCAATTGCTAAACACAGACTCACTTTAATCTACAGCAAGTGTGCATGAGTACAATTTGTTTCATTAACTTTATTCATATGATTTTGGCAGCTTGTAAAGGCTGCAGGATAGAAACAAGGCCCCAGCTATGCTAATCACTATGCAAACCAGCCACAGGAAGGCAAACCCTATTCTCAAGAGACTGAAGGCTAGATTTAAAATAAATAGAAATTAAGTGGTGATCAAAGAAGTTTGAGATGGAGTAAAGTTAAAAAGCAAGAGCTTTTTTGTTCAATGAACAAGTTTCATCCTGCATCTAACGTGCCTACTGTTAGCAGGCTCCCATCTAAGGGCTACCTATGGTATCATATTTCTGTTGGCCACTAGATTAAAGTGGCGTACAAATGTCTTTATTTGCCTCTTTTTAAAAGCACATATAGCACCTTTGAACATGTAAATAATATTGCCAAAGAGCTGTTTACATAGCATTTTTAAGACCCTCTTGCTGGGCCAGGCACATTAGCTCCTGTTTGTTATTACAATGATACAATTCAAGCACTGTTAACAAAGCCATACACCCAAGTTTGTTTCCCCTGCTTTGCATAAGGACTGCTGGGGACTCCAGTAGAAGTAAAAGATTAGTTTTAGCATTTTAATGGTAACTGTCTGCCATAAGCAACACCTGATGAAAAGCAGAGTGGCTTTCAGTAAGCATTAATCTCCCTGAAGTTTTGGAAGAGGAAATGTTCTGTTTTATGTTCATCCTTTACAGAAGCTGAATTTAACATAACAAAAAGCTTGCTGGGCAGAGCTATGTCCCATTAGGTCAAGGGCTGAGTAGTCTTTTCCTATTAGTTGGTAATTTCTTGTAGGCTCAGAATTTACTGCTGTTCTTCGTTGCCACGGCAGAGCAGCACTAGAGAAATGAACTGTGGCTAACTGAACTGACCAGAGAGCACAATTCCCCAACCACATGAAGCACCTACAAGCCATGCTGTTTTGTAGTAAGGACCACACCAGTTCTGGATTCTCCTGAATGAAAGCTGTTTGGTAGCTTTGCTTCTGCAAACTTCTCTGAGCTTCCTGATAATCAGAAGTTTTTGACCTCTCTTGAGTAAGTCAGTTGAGCATAAGATAGAACAGATGTAAATAAGCATCCCTGCACCCTGCCAACCCTACTAACCAACCTGATGCCTTTTCCTCACAATATCAGACTTAGGTAGAACAAATAGATTACTGTGAGTGTGAGACAGCGTAGGGAAACCAGCCTTAGAACAGCTGAGCATACCTCTGCGTATGCAGAGTATGGTTAGGTCTACTGGTGAAATACAGTTGGAGTACCTCCAAGCACAGTCAGGTTCTCTGCGTAAGAGAGTAATATAAAAACAGTTCTGGTGTTACATATGAGCTGTCTTCACTAATGGCTTTTTAATCCGCTCTAGGACTCAGCTGAATAAGGTAAAAAGTTTCTCCTGTGTATCACTTGTTGTCACAATCACACAAACAAAATAATGAAAGAACAAGCAGATCACTTCTTTGATCACTTCTTTCTATCACGTGCTCCTTCAAGATAAGAATTATTTTTGCATCATTTTCAGCTTCTGCAAGTCTTCCAGTGCCACTCTTGCATTCTCCTTGGGCGAACAAACAGAAGAAAAAATCTCAGATCTGAACTAAAACCGAAATCCTTGCTGAGGGCTAGCTCTGAAACTAATGTAATTCAGTGGCGACACAAACTTTCTCACTATTCTCTGGAAATCTGAGAAAGAACATAATTCTGAGAAAGAGCCCGTTAGGGGCTCACGGACAGTTGCCATCTTTCAAAGTGTTACAGCCTGAGGATACAGAAAACAGGTATTTTGCAAATTTAGTCAAACAAAAATGTTTCGAAATGATTTAGGCAGTAACACTAATGGTAGGCAGTTTGTGGAAAGCTTACCACATTCTTTCAAACCACAGATCATACGCTGAATCCATCTGCTGTTTCCCTGTGATACTGATTGACAAAGCTGCAAGGAAGGCTGTGAAAAAATAATTAAAAAAAATCAGTACCTACTACTCATTCCCCTAATAAACACATTCTAGTCTACCCACTCATACTACCAAACCACTGATTTAATAGATATGGCAGTAAAACATAAAAAGGTATTAAGCAGTTTTATTTTTAGCAAATTTAACTCTAGTTCTAATCTGTCTCCAGAAATACGCCTGGCTGTTCTTCCTGATGTTCCTGTATGTTTCTTATACACTTCGCAACACCATGCAAAGAAAAGCATTATCAGACACAACAGGCAGAGACTTTATGTGTGTTATGTAAGTCAAATCACAACGTTCAGGTCAACAGAGTAGGTTAATCATACCTATACTATCTACTAAAATCCTATAGCTTGCACGATTGTGTTTTACTAGCTTTTTACTAGCTTATATTAAACATAGCTTTTTTGCTTTTAAAGAATACTCCAAGACCTCATTTATTTTAAGAATTGCTTTTGTTACTGTAATCCTTTAACGACACATGATTTTGTCTTCCTACAATGGAAAAAAAGGCAAGTATACTACCAGGCCTTACACTGGGCCAAGGATTTCTCCATGTACCTCTTGCAAAAGTTTCATTAGTACCTTGTGTCCATTAGCTATAAGCTTCAGGAAAAAGTTGGATGTAGCTCTATTTCTAGCTTAAGTATGTGCTTGGTAGCAACTTCAAAACCTGAAATAGAAGCCACTAACTTGAAAGAAGAAGAATATTTTATTTTTCAAGAGATTCTTACAGGTTTTACTTGTTACTTTTCAGGAAGTTCCGCTTGTCGCCGAGCAATGCATCCCTCACCCTAACATCAGAAATAAAACCCTTTTGTCACTTTTTTTCCCCTCATCCCTCCTTAACAATTCCCTGCTTTCTAAAAGCTATCAGGTTCCCTGAACGTAAAGCGTCACATGAAACAACTAACTTTCCTTCAGGAAATACAAGATTTCCTACCTGGGGGGAAAAAACGTGTCCAATATCCCCCCCCCCCCCAAATCAACTACCGGCCCCACAGGCAGAGGGCCCCAGACCCGGCACGCCAGGTGGGCAAACGCTCGCTGCTCTCCTCCCCTTGTCGCCACCCCGCTCTCCCCCTTCGCCAACACACCCCGGTCGCCTTTGAAAGCCCAGATTTCCATTGCGACAGGAACCAAGCCCCCCGTTTCCCTCACGTTTTCTCTTTTCCTGTGCGTTTTCCGTTCATCCCCTCTCCCGACGAGGGCCCTGCCCAGCCCCACAGCAGGGCGTCCCCTCAGGGCGCCCTGCAGCGCGCGCACCGCCCCCCCGCCATTTTCTGCCCCCCTCCCCGCTCGCCGTTAGAGCGCATGCCAAGCGCCGCGCGGCTCCAGCCTCGCGCCCCCCTGATGGACGTCAGCCCCTGCCAATCAGCGGCCTCTCGCGTGAGCGGCTCCTCCCTCCGCCAATGGGGCGGCGGGACGGCCCCAGCAGCCCAGCCCCTCTGGGCCGTAGCGGCCGGTGAAGCGCGTGGCCACGCCCCTTCTTCCTCTTCCCGGCTTTCTATTGAATGAAGTCCCCGCCGGCCAACAGCAAGTTCCAGGCGGGCTTGACGGACGGCTCCTCTGTCCAGTAGGAGCAGAGAGCCGCGGCGCGCCCGCCAATAGGCCGCCGGATGCGAGCCTAGGGGGCGGGCCCTCCCTCCCAGGCGGGCGGGGGAAGGCCGCAGCTATCGATCCCGCTGCTGGAGGGAGGCAGCACACAAAATGGCGGCCACGGCTGCGGAGGCGGCGGCGACTGCGGCGGTGCCGGGCGACGGCGGGGCCGGCGATGCCGAGCCCGAGCTAGAGCCCATCCCGGGCAGCGAGGCCGGCGCGGACCCTCTGCCCGCCGTCACCGAGGCCGTGGAGTCGGCGGTGCCCGACGGGGAGGAGGCCGACGGCGGCGGCGGCGGCAAGGTTGCTCCCGGTGAGGCCGAGGAGCCGCAGCCCGCGCGGAGCCCGGCCGGGAGGCGGGAGGCGGAGGCGCAGAGGCCGGAGAAGCCGCCGCCTCCTCCGCCCGCCGCCCCGGAGGCGGTGCTGGCGGCGGCTGCTTCGGCCCGGGCTGAGCTGCGGGGAGCGCCCAGCCCGGAGCCCGAGCCCTGCCCGCCGCCTGCTGGGCAGCCCCGACTTCCCGAGGAGGAGCCGCAGCCCTGCCCGCCGGCTACTGGGGGCTCCGCGAAGCCGGAGCCCGGGGAGGAGCCGTCCCGGCCGGAGGAGGAGGAGCCGGATGCTGCTGCCGCCGCCGCTGCCGAGCCCGAGTCGCCGGTGGCCGGGGCTCCCGGCGAAGGGGAGGCGGAGGCTCCGCTGCTGCCCGGCTCGGAGGTGCGGGTCACCCTGGATCACATCATCGAGGACGCCCTGGTGGTCTCGTTCCGGCTGGGGGAGAAGCTCTTCTCCGGGGTCCTCATGGACCTCTCGAAAAGGTGAGATCTCCCGGGGGAGCCAGCCCGAGCCGCCTCTTCGTTCTCTTCCCCCTCCTCCCCTGCCTCCCCAGGAGGCCGGAGCCATGCGGAGCCCCCCCTCCGGGGGCCCTCAGCACCGTCCCCTGGTGGGAGCTGGGCACCGTTGCTCCGGGAAGGGGGCGAGCACTCGGGATCCCCCTGCTCGGGGGTGGGGGGGGGAAAGCCCCGAGCTGCAGAGGTGGGCGTGCATCCACGCCGGCTGCCAGACCTGGAGCTCTGCAGTGCTTCTCCTCCTTGGCTCGTGTGTACCATTGCCTAGGTAACCTTAATTGCACTACCTGCTTTTTCCTAGAATAGTGGTTTCCAAGCCAGGCTGTTACGGTCCTGAAGTGTGGTTATTAATGTTAATTGCTCCTTGTGTGCAGAGAACGAGGTGAAGTTTAGGGTTTTTATTTTATTTCATTTTGGGAATTGGTATTCTTTCAAAGTAACTTATCAGATTGCAAGGTGTGGGTTTTGGTTTTGTATTGACTTCCTGTAGCAGAGGGCTCTTGTTAGTTACAAGTTATCATTGTGAGTCTGTATTTATAAACACCAACTGCTATTTACAGGTGTAAAATCTCTGTTCTTGTTTTGTTTTATGAACATATAAATGCTATGCAACTACATGGGAGAAAAGTGAAATTTGACCAGGGTTATTTTTAAAATGAACTGCAATGTGGAAAATCTAGATTTTGTCAAAATTTAGACTGCACATGTGTGTCTAATTACCATCATCTGTTTAATAATTTCTGTAATAACAGTATTGACAGTGTTTTCTAAAAGAAAGCTATTAGTGACCAGCACTTTTGTCCTGGACCTAGCATCTTGATTGCTTTTTGAAACAGAAAGTCTTTTGTGAAACCTAAATGATGGATAAAGTCATGGAAGTAAGTTTTAAACGTGTAAGTCATTGGTAACTTTGCATTTCAAATCACAATTTGTCTTTTCAAAGCCAATTACTCGAATATGATCTGCAGTCTGTATTCTTTTGCAGTGTGAAATACTGAACGCCCCAAAGAAGGCCAGGAGGAGTTAGGTTATAATGCTAGTTAACATCTGTTCTTTTGTAGGTCTGAAGGTCTGGTACACGGCAAAATCACATTATTACCTTGGTTAGGGAGGTGACTGAGTACGTGCTTCTGTACTTCTAGGGATCTGTGCTTGTGAAGAAGCAAAATGAGATGTCTGCTCCTTTACTCCTAAAAGAGATTATATCTTTTTATACGTGTATTGACCACAAACATCCCTTACTTGCCTGAGGTTTTGTTGTGCACTGACGATCCTTTTCTCATGCAGCAGATCTACTGCAGCCCTGTGCATTAAAGGTCACCTGTGGCAGGCAAACGCCCTGCTGCTTCTGCATTGTGGCTTTGGTGGAAGCATGCATCTCAGTTTCCGCTGTTTTGAAGTGCAGGCCCTGGGGAAAGCCTTCATCATAAGGACTGGGGAAAGTGGCGTGTGAAAGCTTGTACTATTTCTCCCAGATACTCTTGAAGTTGAACTCTTTATTTCTTCATCTGTATGATCCTGGACTTACTTCAAGGGCACTTGTTATATGGGAACTCACAAGGTGAAATTTGAGGTTAAATCAAAACCACCTCAATTTCAGCATAAATTTACATGAAAAAGGTGGGATTTCTAGTATACAAGAGGGGTGTTTAGGGATAGATGTCTCCCCTAGGTCATCCAAGTACATCTTATAAACTTTCCTAATGCAAATTTTGTTTCCTGTAGAGCAGTATCGGAAGGCCTCTGTAGGAGAGTTCTCGTTGAGTAAATGTGAAATTTAGTATTGAAATACACTCATTTAATAACTTCAGAAAGTGGCTGATGTGTTCACTACACAAACTAATACTGTTTTCGTTATATTTTCAGAAGAAAATAATTCCTGGTCCTTTTTGGATCTTAATTTCTGCTTTTTTCTTCATGGCAACAAAGGTGCTTATTCTATACAGCACCATGAAGAGTACCTTTTAATGAATGTTTAGAAAAAAACTGTCTACTGAATTCTTTTGCCTTTTCAAAGCATCTTCTAAATTTTGGAGAAAAGGAAAAGCAAAACTGTCTCATTTTTTTTCCCAATTCTGTTTCTGTTGTTAAAATGGTGTTTTGACTTCACGTTTTAATATCGTGGACCTTGATATGAAGTTAATGGTGTATTAAAGGTTTGATTTCCTTCTGTTCCCCTTTACCACCTGCCCACCATGAATAGGATGTTCATTTAGGAGTCCGTAACACAAGGATATGGGTACCTCAGTGTTCAGTGGACTTTCCTCTCACCTTTATTTGAGGTAAGGAAGTAATCTCTCTGCCTTTACTGATGGCAGTGTGATGTACTGAAGATCAACCTGTCAGCTGCTGCACTGGAAGTTTTGAAAATAGGAAGCCATGTCTGTCAATCCCAGATCAATATCTTATACAGTAATTCATCCTTTCAGTAGGGACATACCTCCTTTATTTATTTATTTATTTATTTATTTTTTTAACTCTGAAGGCCTACAGTACAAGTTAAAAATGTGATCCTACTGTTAAGATATAATGACAGCAGCAGCAATAACATGTAAGTGCCTTATTGCCTTGTATGATGAGGTTCTGATGTGGGTTCCTTGGCAGGGACATGATGGAGCTGTGCTGATAGAAGAGGCAGGAAGCGCAGCCAGCCATCAGGCAGGGGAAGGCAATTGAGTTGGTTTGTCAAAGCAAATACTGGAAGGCTTCGTGCAAGAACGTGGTTAATTTTCCATGCCATTGTTCAAATTTTCATTGAAAAGTCCTTGTTAGGCCTAGATAGGGCTTTTAATCTTGCTGTATCCAGCATTTGCTAGCTCTGTTTGCTTAGGGTATATGAGATGTTAATGCCATCTGCTGGCTTAGAATTACTGTAAATCTTGCTCTGCACCTGGAGGAAATGTACAGAAGGAAATAACTGATGAGAACAGCATCTATAAATCTGAAAGCATAGGATTAAAAAGTTCTAGTTTTAGTTTGTTCTTCTGGAGAGAGGATAACTAATTCTGCACTGTTCCCCTCCTGCCTTTCTAAAAACTAAGTGCTGGGGGACAGGTGAAGATAATTACATTTATATTCTGTTGTGTAGCCATCAGCCAGGACTTGGGCTTCGTATGGCTTTACACTTGACTGAAAGTTTGCTTCTCATCCTATACTTACGATTGACACTTCTAGAATCACAGAATATCCCAAGTTGGAAGTGGCCGATAAGGATCGAGTCCAACTCATGACACTGCTCTTGTCTACCAACAATGCAAACCACTCTTTCTCTCTAAGCTATTTTCCCTCTGACTTGCATGTGAACGTTGTAGCTCCTGGGGGAGGAGGCAGTGGGAGAAGAGCAAAGGGTTGTTTTGTTACCAAAAAGCTGTAGATAGCCAAAAGATGCTCAGTTTATTGCTAGAAGACAGGTGTTTAAAATTACATCATAATTGGGGTTTGATTGTGGAAGAGAAAGAAAGACTTCCTGCAAGGCATGCATTTAATCTAAGATGAAAATAAACTATTATAGATAGGTTCAAATTGTGATAATTTTAGTAGTAGTTTTCATTTATAGCAATCTTTCTTGGAGACTCTCAAATCCTGTGCTTCTTCCGATTTATTCATTGGACTTTCTACTGCAAAATAAAAAGGTTAAGTGAACAATTGCATACATTCCCTACTTTGTGTTGTCTCAATCTGAAAAACGTGTTATATTTTTAAATCACTTACATTTAACACTTCTTGAAACTTGCAGTCTACATACACTGACACTTTGTTGACATTAACTCTGCAGGGTGAGTCTAGTGCATTGTAACTCTATGTGCCAAGGGAAGTGGAGGGGGTGAAAAAGCTACTCCAAGTTGTGAAAGATTCAGGATGTGATGTGAGGAAGAAGCAGCAGAAGTGTTACCTGGAAAAAGATGTGGTGCGTTTGTCTGTGCTGAGTTCTCTTTCCCTGCTAATTTAATAAATAGGGACTGTTGTTCTTTCTTGGCAAGGGAAAGTTTAAGCTCCATGGAAGTACTGGTATTCTCAGCAGTGGAGAAATGTCTGTGTTACTTGGGGTTGTGGGTTTTACTTTTTTTTTTTTTTTTTTTTTCCTTGGTAAATTTATACCCAGTTTGCAAGATGTTCCTAAAAATCATCCCCTATTCTCTTTTGTTGTTTCTCAGAAGTATGAATGGGCTTAGTGGAATGCTAGCATTTAAGGAATGCCCTTAACATTTCTCTGGCATTTGCTTTGTCCCTAGAACACTGGAAGCAGAGCTCTGATGTGAATGTGTGTGGTTAAGAGCATAAATTACACGTACGATTCAACATAACCTGTCAGTCAGAAAGTAGAGTGTCAGATTTAGCTTCAGAGCACAGGGTTGGATCAGAGGACCTTGTAGTATTGCTTCCAACCTAAATTTTTCTATGATTCTGTAATGCTTCAACTTTTGTATATGAATATAGCTTCTCTTGCATCTCTATCTACATCCAAAACTTTACTGAGCCTTATTTGTGGTCACTTCTCAAGTGCTTTTTGAAAGGCTTACCCGTTCTGTATTTCCACATAGAAAGTAAAAATGGCTGACAGAACTGGACCAGCTTTTAGGGGGCTGTTAGTATAGGTATAAAACACGTTAACAAGTGCTGCTTAAACTGAACAGACAGACTTTCCAAACCCCTTCTGGCTTTGAGTGAGTACAAAAGTGTGACATTTCTGTCCCCTGCCCCTTCTCAAAGCAGTGAGCCTTAATCTCCCTGGTATGTAGGGTGTCTGTGGATCGTGTCTCCAACTTCCATTCCTTAAAGTATTTGTAGTCTATGACTGGTCTTTATTGGACTCCGATGCACTGGATAAAGGCTGAACTGTCATTTCTTCTCACTGTATGCTTTCCTGTATTGAAATTATGTATTTCTGCTTGAGTTACATTGTTTTCTGAGGGCAGCTTGACTTAGCTCGAAGTATTGAGAGCCAGAGGATTTTGAGAGCTCAAAGTATTGAGAGCCAGTGAAGTTTTCAGTATATTTTAAATGACTTATTTTCTTATGTTTCTATGGGACTGATGAAACTTGTACATCTAGACACCGAATTGATTTAAAGTTCCTCCATTAATAAATCATACTCCCTTCCACGTTTCTTGGGTTTGACTGTTATATGGGTAATCTGGAAGTGTATATTAAAGATACCTTATCATAAAGCTTTGTCATTTTGTAACATGTCCAAATATATCAGTAAAGCATCCACTTTAAAATGGAAACCATGTGTGTAACTAACAGTGACAACAGCTGTAAAAATTAAAAGATAACTTGAGTTTCAACGGACATTCAGCCTTACAAACATGTCAGTACAATTGCAGTAGTTAGCAGGAAGCCTAAACTTAAAACACACTGTATCTTTAAAATAAGTACTTCTGCATCCTTGATAGAACTCATAAAGTTACAGAGAAATGAAGGAAATTCTGGGAATTCACATGTAGATTCTTTGCAATGAAAAAGTGAAAGGTGCCTTTCTCCTTTTGGGGGGAGGGAAGGAGTAATTAAGAACCATCTGAGTACCCTTCAGGCTTGTCAACTTAGAGATTGTTCTGTCTCTACAGAGGCTAATTCTTCAAAGTCTGCATCAACATCCTGACTACATGGACTTCTGTGATCCAGTTTCATGGAAGTTGAAGTCTTTGAAAGGACTTGTAACTTTATGGGGAGGTGTGCTGTAAGTTAATATAGCCTTTGGTATATTTGCATATTGTTTGTAATCATTAGCTGGTTTCTATTTGTGTAGTGATTGCAGTAGGATGATAGTAGTTAGCATCTGATTTAAGTCATTCCTACCTTGAATACTTCTAACTGGCTATCTTGAGATGCTCTTTCAAGCTCATTTCTATGCATACCCTGTTTTTCTCTTATATTGCTTGGGAGGTGAGTAAACCTTTCAGCTGATAACTTGGCTTATGCATATGCTTTTTTTGATAAGGTGCCTGCCACTAAAACCAACGTGTTCTGTAACATGCTGTATCACACCAACTAATTCCTATATTACCAATGTCACTGCATAATCTGCATCTTGGATACAGATCATTTTCAGGAGTTAGGAAATACTTTGTGTCGAAATAACTACCATCTAATTGTTTATTACACTGGATATTATAATTTAAACCTGCAGTTTGGATATACGCATGAAGCAAATATACTTAGCCCTACCCTTACTTAAACACAGTATTATATTCCCAGCATTCAGTCTTTGAGCCTTTATCCATGAGATATAAGAAATCAATTTTTCCTGTAAGGATGATACTGAGCAAATAAGAGCAACACATTAAAAGGTAATCAGAGTTTACCATAGTCTGACTTTATAAAAGCTCTCATCTTCACCATTATCATTTCGAACAGACTTAACTTAACACAGGAAGTTACTGTGTTTTGTTGACATCGACTCAGTGCTTGCAGACAAATATGAAATACGTGTGCTTCTGAACCCCTTCTGTGGCTCTTGGCAGAACAATGTGCTTTTACAATTCTTTCCTTTTTTTTTTTTCTTTTGGAGAAGTAAAATTGATTCATTGGAGATTAAAGATGAGAACATAAGACTTTACATTTGAAGTAGATACTCTCTGCCCCAAGATGTATTGTTTAGATATTTATGTATGTGTAGTTGCCAGTTTAGCTGGGATTTGTTCCTTATCTCATGCTTATTTAAAAATACATTTCAACGGTCCTCTGCTTTGAATACAAATTGTATAGTAATATGTATTCATTGTAGTAATCCTACTGTAGGATTTAGGTATGAAAGAAGTGTTCTTACCTTGCTTGAAGTACCAAGATTTATATATCTAGCATCCAAATTTATATGGCTGTAAGTAACAGACTTCTAGGTTTGATATCAAAACCATCTTTTAACTAACTACAAAAGATGCCATGGCTGTGTATTAATTAACCTGTGGTTGACAAACTCGGGAAGTAAAACTTGACTTTTTAAATCATATTTCTATCTCTGCATACCCTAGCCAATTGATAGGTTTTCTTTGTGTAAAGATCCCCAGACTGTTAGAAGGGGTCTCTTTTTTACCCTGTTACTTTTATTTTTTAAATGTAGTCCCTGCTTCTCCTGTTGCTATTTATTATTTGCCTTTAATGCATACATATGTGTGTGTATAAATATATAGTAGAAATATGATTAGATCCTACTGATTACTCTGGTTACTTTTAAACCTCCTTGGAGGTATATTTCTTACAATGGGCTGTATCTGTATTTTCTTCTAGAAGTACTTTTTCAGAGCAAAAAGAGACAGGACAGTTTTATGAGGGAGGATGCTTGGCACCATGGAAAACTGTTTCTAATTTTGAATAGGTACGAAGCAGCAGTGCAGTGCTTTCCAGAAATGCCTTGATTATGGTTTTAATGCCTGTTTCTTACTCTTTTTTTCTAACGGTTCGGTTTCAGAACCTCCATCAAAGAATCTCTTTATTCTATCAAGTAATATTCTAAAATAGAGCTATAAATATAACGTACTATCTGCCTGTACAATGAACAACTGGCACTTATGCACAAATTGACTTAAGCAAATTGTAACTGTAGCATGTCTTTCCAAGAACAGTCTTTTCTGGACAAAAATAATGTTGTAGTAAGGACAGGTTATATTCCAAAAAATGTCACTTGTTAGAACAAAGACAAGGCAATTCCTTGTGGCATACAAGCATGCGACATAAGAAATACATGTAGGTAGTTATCTCATTGATGTAGCACCTCTTTTAAGAGGTGATCTACTATTCCCTAGTCAGCACTGACTGACTAGGACTTGCAACTCTTATGTGTGACCTATGTACGTGTGCTACTCACAGATGTTTCTAATGTGTAGCTGGTGTAACAGAAATCATTATTGTGACTGTACAGAAAGCACTTGTCTTCAAGGTCCAGAGGTATGAAAATAGGGCTTGAAATTCACATTGCATATTGTATATTCAGTAAATACTCAACTTCATTCAGGTGCTCTGTCAATGCCTTGTCTTGAATAGGTTTGTTTTGGTCACATATTCATTCTGTTTCTTCTAGTAAGAAAATAAACCATTGTCTGTTTTCTCTGTCATTCTTCTTTCTGTCTTTGTACACTGTTCTGTGTCGTTTTCTCTTTTCTTAGGTCTTTCTGCCGTTGTTCTCTCTTTAGTTTTCATTTAATTCTTTCAAGTTACATGGCTGGAGAAATTTACCAAGGAGGAATCAACAGTCATGTAAAAACTGAATGTTTAGGAATGTAACCTGCTATTGGATGGGGCCAAAGAAAAGATGCAGTCAGCTGCTGGAAGTAATATTCAGTCTCTGGGCATGCCCAATTTGTCTTGTTTCAGATCAACTATGTATTTGCTAGTCAAGTCTTTACATATTAATGCAGAATTTACACGAATGGTCTTCCTATACTCTTACATAACCGGTACCAGGCAGTAGCTGTGAATGTTCTATAATCTTACAGATTCTATTTATTTTTATTTTTTTTTTAAGGTAGACAGGGTCAGCAGATTCTAGCTCATTTGTTAAAACAGTACCTCTTGTGAGACAGGCCATAGCCTCAAAGATTTGGTATGGATTGGTTTTGTCTTACTAAAGCAGGTTTGTGTCTTATACAAAAATTCCACTTCAGCTGTCCTGTTTGTCAACTTTTTCACTTGTATATTACAGAAGTCATTGAATGAAAAGATCTATATTAGAGATTCTTGATGGAAAAGATAGTCTGAGATAGATTAATGATCTTAAATGACATAATTGTTTCAGTCATGTGTGGAGCTTTCCATTAGGCTCTTTTATGTGTTTTGAGTGCTGATCATGCTGACTTTGCTTGTGGCACTAGAAGAAAAATCTAGAAGAGATGAAGTACTTGAATGGAATGCTTCTGAAGAATCTCTTTGCAGTCTTCTGTCTTATTTCTTCTCAGATCATTGCTGATAATGCTTCATGTCCTAACATCAAGTCGGTATAATTGTCCTCTAGAAGAAAGGCTTATGTATTGGGCTATGGATGTGTCTTGTAAACAACTAGGAAATACAATTCCTTAGAGAAAAAGAAGTGTAAGTGATATACTTCTGTATGGAGTTTGCCCTTTAAATATCACAGTCCTATCAGTTCTACTTTCCTGGCGTTCATCTGGGATTTAAATTTTTGCAGCGGAGTTCTCTCCCTCTAGGAGTTCTTGTTCTCAGTTCGTACACCAGTTTTCCCAGCTCCTGTAATCTTTATCAGGTGGCAAAAGATGGGATAGAGATCTTTTTGCTGTAAAAGAACCTGAAGTTCTTGATGCAAGTAACACTGAAAATGTTGCCAATTTAATTATCAACTGATAGGTGTATGTGTGATTTTTGTTGCTTTAAATCCCACATGGAGCTCAATAACCTATTCGTAATCCTTAAGTGGAAGGAAGAGTGTTTGTAGCAAAGCGACTTGTTTATGCTTGGTGGACTTTGGGACTTTAGGGAACTTAAAACTTAGTTATGAGTGAGTCTTTGATAGATTAATGCCAAACTGTGGGCTGGAGAAATGCCTGTATCTGCTGCTAAATGTTTGTAACTCTTTGTAGCTATCAGTGGCAGTAGACTGCATTTAATTGTAGCGGTCGGGGCAGGAGGGACGTCTGGAAGGGGCCCAACCCTGAGAAATCAACTTCTTTGGGGCGGGAGGATATTTTGTGGCAAAGAGCACTTACGGACAGATGCAGGAGGACAGAACAGTGCTGGTGAGGCTAGCCTGGCTCTTGCCTCTGGCTTTAGAGTTCAAAGGTAGCAGCAGAACAGCATCTAGGGGTAGGGGAACAATAGCGCTGATGCTGATACTTTTTAGCTGAAAATTGTCATGGGTACAACTGCTGCTCTTTTTATGATTAAGAAAATGGTTGAGATGCCCTTTGATTAGTTATAATAGAGTGCGAGCTGGATGGGTAAATCAATCTTGGGTTGCTTGCTTAAATAACAATTTTAAGTGTAAAAAGTAGCTTATCAGATATGCAGAAGGGCAGATAAGTGAAGACTCTTGCTGGTGACAGTGTAAAGAATCTTCTAACATTAGATGACGCATTTCTTCAAAATTTCTTTTGAAAAAGAGCATGTAGGCATTTGAATAACCTTTATGTTTATTGCAGGAAACTACACCAGTATTCAGCAGTTATTTTCAGTTGAGAGACAACCACAGATTGCAAATAAATTTCAGTTCAATCAATTAAGATGCTGCTACAGTTAAAGAGCTGAAGAGCACTGTGAGGTAGTGTTAACCTGAAGACAAATCCTGGATAATGGCTTAATTCACATGTCTTGTGGGATAAACGCGAATGGTGTTCAGTGATTTGGAATGGATGATTTAATATTTGAATTGCAACCTCATCTGTCATGTTCTTACTGCATCAAGCTAGACCATTAAAATATAACCTCTTGTAAGCCAAACACTTCTGTGTATATTGGAGCTGGAATCAGGCAGAGCTTGGGTGCTGAACAGTCTCGTGAAAGCTCTGCTGAAGTTGATACTTCAGATGGCAGATTCTAGTGTAAGATACAAGAAACATTGAACAGGCTTTTGTAATCCCTTTCTCCCCATTCTAGGTTTTGAAAGACACGTTGAAATATGAATGTATTTATCAGATGGCTTTTCTCTCTAGAGCAAGCAAATATAATGCTTTGTAGGCTGATGAAATGTTTCCCTTAGCATAACCTTTTGCAGAAGGTACTGGTTACCTGTTGAGCAGGCCACGTCTGTTAGTACAGGAAAGCTGAAGTAGTGCCTAAGACTTGCTGGGATTTTTCTGTCATCTTAATCAGTGAGAAGTCTTATGTGTGTGTCAAATAAGGCAGCAGATATCATAGAATACTTAGAGCTGCCTGCTCTAAGGTAGGCAATATCTTAAAATACTGATTGTGTGCAGAACAGAGGGAAAGGATTTATACAGCACTGAAATTATGAGGGTAGCTTTGCTGAAAGAAACTCAATCTACTGGGCCAGCAAGCTTTGGGCTGTCATGCATCAGATGGTCAAGTACTAATCTTCTGTGGGTATTTATTGTACATAAAAAATGATAACATTCTCTTAAATGCCAGTACTTACACATTGTGTGTTCAGCTTAAATCTGGAATAAATTCAGCCTTTTGTGCTGTGCCACAAATTGAAGAACTCTGTAAAAGTTATTGAAGATGCCTTCCTCACATAAGTTGAATTAGTATGGAAATTAATCTTGTATAGATTTAGAGTTGATGGGATGACTCGCTGAGTGTTTGCGTGCGTGTGTTTTCTAGAAGTATAAGGTTAAATTTTTTAATACTCTTCTAGGTAATACTTTTTCTTAACAACAATCCCTGAAAATATAACAAGCATATAAGTGAAGTTACATACTTCATGTTCTCTGCTGACTTGGTTATTGGTATTCTGCCTTTTCAAAATTTACCATAAGGCTTGGTGTAATGCTTCAGTTTTGCCCCGAATTCATGTATTTCAAATGGCAGTTATGTAGCATGGACAGGCTTTCAAATGCTTTTTAGTAAATGCAGTGAATGATCCCTCAAAACCTTTAATGTTCTTTTGTTTTCTTCAAGGTTTGGGCCCCATGGAATCCCTGTGACCATATTTCCTAAAAGGGAGTACAAGGATAAACCTGAAGCCATGCAGCTCCAAAGTAAACCATTCCAAGATGAGGCACAGGTGAAGTGTGAATCTAATGCTGCAGTCCCTGATGACTCTTCTCTCACGCAGCCATCAGAACCAAGCTTAGCTAAAAGCCTATGGACTTCTAAACCACCTCCTCTCTTTCATGAGGGAGCGCCATATCCTCCTCCTTTGTTTATCAGGGACACATATAACCAGTCAATACCTCAGCCTCCGCCCCGGAAAATTAAGCGGCCCAAGCGTAAAATGTACAGGGAGGAACCCACTTCTATAATGAATGCTATCAAACTACGACCCCGGCAGGTCTTATGTGACAAGTGCAAAAACAGTGTTGTTGCAGAAAAAAAGGAAATAAAAAAGGGTGGCAATGCAAGTGACTCTTCAAAATATGAGGATAATAAAAAACGAAGAAATGAGAGTGTGACTACTGTGAATAAAAAACTTAAGACTGACCACAAGGTGGATGGAAAAAGCCAAAATGAAAGCCAGAAAAGGAATGCTGTGGTCAAGGTTTCAAATATTGCCCACAGCAGAAGCAGAGTAGTTAAAGTTTCTGCACAAGCAAATACTTCAAAAGCGCAGTTAAATACAAAAAAAGTTCTCCAGAGCAAAAACATGGATCACGCAAAAGCTCGGGAAGTCTTGAAAATGGCCAAAGAAAAGGCACAAAAGAAGCAGAGTGCAACCTCCTCTTCCAAAAACACACATTCAAAGGTCCACTTCACACGGCGTCTTCAGAACACCAGCTCAGGTTCCCTCCCACCTCGATTGCGTTTAAAGCCACAAAGATATCGGAATGAAGAAAATGACTCTTCTCTCAAGACAGGACTTGAGAAAATACGGAGTGGCAAGATGGCAACTAAGCCCCAGTCTCGCTGCTCCTCCACCCGCTCAGCAGGTGAGGCCCCTTCAGAAAATCAGAGCCCCTCAAAAGGCCCTGAAGAGGCCAGCAGTGAGGTTCAGGACACAAGTGAAGTGCATGTAACTGTTGATCAGGATGAACACCAGACATTGGGCAAGAGAGGCAGCAAAAGCAATATAACGGTTTACATGACCCTTAATCAAAAGAAATCTGACTCTTCCAGTGCATCAGTTTGTAGTAGTGATAGCACAGATGATTTGAAATCTACCAACTCTGAGTGTAGCTCTACTGAAAGCTTTGATTTTCCTCCAGGCAGCATGCATGCACCTTCCTCCTCCTCCTCTTCAAAGGAAGAGAAAAAGCTCAGTAATTCCTTGAAAATGAAAGTCTTTTCCAAAAAAGTCTCTAAGTGTGTTACACCAGATGGCAGGACCATATGTGTAGGGGACATTGTTTGGGCCAAGATTTATGGCTTCCCTTGGTGGCCAGCCCGTATTCTGACCATAACTGTGAGCCGGAAAGATAATGGCCTTTTAGTTCGACAGGAGGCTTGTATATCGTGGTTTGGGTCCCCAACAACATCTATTCTTGCTCTTTCACAACTATCCCCCTTTTTAGAAAACTTCCAGTCGCGCTTTAATAAGAAGAGAAAGGGTCTTTACCGCAAGGCCATCACAGAGGCAGCTAAGGCTGCTAAGCAGCTGACTCCCGAAGTTCGGGCCCTGCTGACACAGTTTGAAACGTGAACATGGAGAGTAAGGTAGGCAAGAAATCCGGAGGCTCCACAAAATTCATAGCCTAGTTAGAGAACTACCATGAAGGACTTGCCAAGTCAGAAGTTGCACTCGGTTGAATGCTCTTTTTATACTAAAGTTGTTCCATTTGTAGCGGTTTCTTGAAAGTTAAACAAATTGAACATGCAATCAAAATTAGCCTAAAGTGAGAATTTCAGTATTTTTCAAGTGACAATTTTTTTTAAAGAAAAAACTCCTCCAACACCCAATGCATAGGAGCCATAGCCTCAGCTGAAAGGCAGCTTATTTGCAGGGAATTTTTTAGTAGTTTCTACCCAATATGTACCTAGTTGCTGTGTGGCAAAGGGTTAACACAAGGGATGAAAAGTAGTAGCTGTGATACTTTATTTTTTTCTTTAGGTGGCCCATCAGGGAAGTGTAGAAATGTAAGCCTTGTCTAAATGGTCTTTAAACATTATTTCAAATACTCTCTAATGTGTTTAGTCTGGCCAGTGCAAATTGGTTTGATGCATACGTAAACATTTCAGAGGCACGTTCCAATCCACATAGGCCAGTTTAAATGCCATTAGGAGACTTGCTGAAATTTTTAAGGAAGAAAAATTAACGTAACTAAAGACCAGATTAAATGGGGTTTAATCTTAGTGACCAGTTCTTAAACACTCAGCCTTTCTATGCACATGGGGGCACAAATATTGACACTTCAGGGTCTGAGAAGCTGAGAGGGATGCCTGTAGCTCTAAGACAAAGCTGAGAAGTTGCTCAGTATTTGGGATCAAGGGCTGTTAATGCTGCATAGGTGTGAATCATAACTTCTGGTCTTTCTTCCTGACGAAGTCTTTCAGGCTATTTGCCTGGAGTTTTAGATTAAGAGAGGCTTTGTTTTGAATGTGTAAATAATTGATTGCTGAAATTGGTCAGATTTTCTCCTGACTGGTTGTTCCTAAATTCTTAGGATACGTCCTAGTTAATTACACTTTGTGAATTGTCAGATGTGTAATTGTTGCATTTTGGATGTATCTAACTTCATTTTTTTTAATATTTCCGTTTAAGGTATCTGTTTGCAGGTCAGAAAATGAGAATATGTAATTGTGTAATGCTCTGAAATGTAAAAAAAAAAAAACAAACAAACTGTAAATAAAATTGACTAAATCTGAATTATTTGTGTGTGTTTCTCAAAAAGCTTTGAAAAAATCTAGGATGTTAGAGTACTTTATATGTATGCCGTATTTAGAGGACACCTTTTTTTAAAAAGTAAATAGTCCTTTTTCACTCATTTTTAAAGATAACTGCTTGATGTAAAGTACTATTGGTGTACTTCAGTCTTAATTTTGAGATTAAGCAATTATCTCTCCCTTTTTGTTTCAGAATTAGCTCTGTAGAGGGCTTTCTGTAAAGTTTATCATTTTTCCCCCATAATTAGATTGTTCCATATATTTGAATAAAGATTGTCATTTGTACAGTGGGGAAACGTTTTCAGTTTTCTCCATTTACCAAAAACTAAGCAGACCCACTCACCACTGTTACTTCAGCTTTTCTTGCATGTCTGTTGCTCAACGCAGAGCATTTTCATGCAATCAATTATGTTTTTTGCTCTAGTTTTGGTCCTTATCTGACCATAAGAATTGCTCTCTTCTTTAACCCACTCCTGTTTGAGCCTTGCAATGACTGGTGAAGAATCTGTCAACATTCATCCCAAAGCAATTTTCATCCTGTTTTTTCCATAATTGCCCAAGTAGGCAATCGTGACATGTAAAAACTTAAGCTTAGACTGAAAATTGAGATTTTAAACAGACATGAAAATGGGGTAAGGATCTAATCATCAAACCCTTAAAATCTTTTAAACTTGAGATAAATTTCATATATCCATGATAGTGTCTGGTCTTTGCAAAGCATTTGCTTTCTTTTAACCTTTTAAAATTATTCTGTTGTGCTCACAGAACTACTTGAAGCCCAAAGTGTTGAATACATGACCATTCAAATTTCTTCAGAAGCTCCTGGTGAACTCTGCTAGGTGCTAGTTCAGCTTCCAAATATATCAGCTTTTCCTTGGCATTCTAACAGTTACAAAAAAAAATCAACCAACTGGTCAATGCTTTTTGAATGTGATAAACACACAATAAATTTCATAATGCAGAAAAAAAAATCCTGTTTCACTTCTATGTATTCTTTCCTGCAAACAGAAACAGTTACTTACTTATTTAAGTAAATAAGCCGTATTTGTTACTGAAGCAGACTGCTTTTTGAAGCCAAGAACCCATACAGCATGGTTTAGATGTCTATGCTGGTTTCTTGAGGTTTAGAATCTCAAGCAAACTGGTTATAAGTTAGAGTTGTTCTGACTTAAGTAGTGGTAAAATCAATATTTACACTGTATTTTTTTAAATACTTGGAAGCTTTGTATTCAAGCTTTGTATTCTTTTATTTAAAGTTAGCATAGTACTAGAGCATACGTAGTTGAAGTTTGATCAGGTGTTCACTGCTAAGATTGAAGAGCATGAAGTTTGAGGGGGTTTCTTTTGATTGCTTTATGTTCAAACAAACTTTACGAAAGGTGTTTAATGAGTTTGAGTTTTGTAGGCGGTCAGTCTTAAGAAGTCTTTCCTAAGTTTTATAGTGTATACTAAATGTGCAGTATATCATTGCCTCAGACTTAACAGATTTCGAAACCACCAGAGTATTTTTTTTCTTCACAACACCATGCTACCTTATATTGAAAGCTACCTTATATTGAAAGTATCCTATTCATGGGTCCATGGTCTTTCTTTTCACTCTGAAGTAGCCAAAACTCTAGACATAATAGTTGATAATAGAGAAAATGTTGGGCTTAATGCAAAGTCTGGTTCTGACAGTAAGTCACCTTAATTATAGCAGTATGTATGCTGTGTATAAGATTGGCTTTGAAAATTTACACAGCACTAGGCTTTGTCTTAGCTTTAAACTGCAAAAAGCTGCTTTCTTACGTGCCTACCTGATCCCAGCAGTGCCCGCAATCTGAGTGTGAACTGCTGTTCTTTCTACCATCTCTGAATTAGCTTGACAGTTTAAATGACTTATCAAATAACTAATGACAGGAGCATGCCTGTATGTTGCCAGCATAGTGCATCTGTGTAATTAAGCCGTGCAACTGTTGCAAGCAGGCTGTGCATTACGAACACAAACAGTAGTGTAAAGGCTGACTCTGTTAGTTTTATATCAGCTTAATATAATGAATTGCAGATGATGCCTTTTAGAATTAAAGAAAATCCTCAGCATGGTGGTTGTATATGCAAGGTATGTCAATTTGGAGTAAAAAAAATGTGATAGGTAGTAACGAGTCTTTTATACAAGCCTACTATTCCCTAATATTCCTTTGAAAACCTTTAATTTCAGATGAAATGTTTTGCAAGAGGGTAGTTATGTCAAAACACAAAGATTTGTTTGGGGTGTTTGGAAGTTTGATCGTTTCATGAGTAAAGCCGGGAGCAAATGTGAAATACTTATTTTTCTGGAGTTCTACAGGAAATTGAACAGATATTTGTTATTTTTCTAATCAGAGTTGTAATTTTATGTCAACACTTAAATGAGATAATTACCTCTGATACACCACTATTTTCCTCTTATTGTTATCTTTAGTTTGAAAGCTACGGGACTGACATCTACCTCACTAGCAGGGACATTGGGGGTGGGTTTAAGTCAAATGTGCAAAGCCGAGAAGACTTTTTCTTTTCAGCGTGTTGTAAAATACTGTTTTTGAGAGTAAGAGAGAAGCTTCAAGGTGTGATTAGTTTGAAAAAATATCAATGGAAGTGATGAGTTGCTTTTTTCACTTCTGGGCTTGTTTCTCATTAACTCTCCTGAAGTTAACTTTCCCAAGTCTTGAAACTAATGGCAGTTCCTGTCATCTATAAGCTTTTGCTGAAGTTGTTAGTGTATAATGCAAACACAGTTTTTGAAAGTTAAATCCAAGTAGCTTGTCCTCAGTAGCAGTATCATATGTCCTCAGGCACGTTCTGTGAAGTACACAAACTGAGCAGTCTTGGCCGAGGAGCTCCACTACAAAAGAAGCCAACAATCGATGATGGCCATTTCGGTTCTTCTCTTTCTTATAATTGGATTCTAATAAATTCCTACAAAAACAAGCAAATTCAGCCAGTACAATGGGATCACTGTACGCTAATTTGTAGATTAAGAGTGTGAACTGGAAGAAAAGTATAGTGAGTTTACGACTAAAAAGACAACTATTTTTTGCCATAAGCCATTTGGTAGAAGTGTTGGTATATTATTCAGAAATGAACTTGAAAGGGGTCTTACAGCACAGAACTTACAGTGGTTAAAGGCTTAGATGATTTATCTTCCGTTCTTATTTTCAGTTTACTTTTTAAGTATATAAATAGAAAGGTCATAGGGAAGCTGAAGGAAAAAGAGAGGAACTTGGTATATTGAGTTAGATGTGATACTGTATGGAGAACTAGGAGGATAGCATTGAGACTAATATGTTACTCTGCAAGAGCAGTAGGAGGGAATAATTCTCATATTTGAGGGATGTTACAGGAAAAAAAATAGCAATGTGTGTCCTTGCCCCATGGCCAACCGTTCAGACTTAACCTCATCTAGAATTTAATTCAAGTTTGCAGAAATAGAGTGCCTTTGTTACCAGATTTTGTCAGGTGAGGCTATGCTTATGTGAGGTTGGTTTACTGAGGGGATTTTTTTTTTTTCAAAGAGAGGATACAGTAGGATACCTTTTGGAGATATAGACAGGTTATACTTGGCAATAATATGATACAATTATCCCTATAGATAAAAATAAGCTATCAGTACCAACAGAGGCCTACTTGCATAAATGCCTTAAGGCTTCTGTCATGGCTGTGGTGATGACTGATCAGCCACATTTAGCAGCAGGGTGGGTAGAGGCCTACAGTATCACAGCTTCTGTAGTAGCCGTTAAGGTGTCTAAGGCATTAGATTCAAGCTTTTGAGATGTGGATCTAAGTATTCAGCTTCAAATTGTTAATCTGTAGTGGGAAGAACCTATGCTTCATGGCCTTGACAGTCTGAGTCAATGCTGAGTTCCTACTCAACGGGTATAATACCTCAGTTGCTGTCCTCTGTGACAACTCGGTATTTTAGTTTAAATAGTTCCCTTAGTGTGGTGTTATGCTGTAAGTGTATTTGTAGAATGTGGCCATGTAACTGGACAAAATAAGATCCGCTTGTAGGATGTTTTTTTTTGTTCCAAGCTCATCTTTACCAGCATTTTTTTTGCACCTGTTCTTGTTCGAACTCATCTTTCTTTGACATCAGTGGTAAGAACTGTTTATAGTGATTTAGATGGGGTTTTGCAAAACTCTTAAAGTGTGGCAGTCACTCTTCCCTAAATCAGAAATCTCTCTGGAGATTGTTTTTTAGTTGTTAGATCCTAGTGGTAGCTCATAGTTATCCTGTGAGTTACTCTTATGTTTCAGGTTTTCTTCAGTAATACCTCGAATACGTATACCGATCCATACTGTAATTTAGCTTTATATACATATATATAAGCTATACATATATATGTTAGCTTTATATATATTTAGCTGAATATTATATATGTGTGTGTGTGTGTGTATGTATATAAAATCAAATTGTGACACACTTGCCCTTCTGTGAACACAAGGGAAAACAGCGGTTCCCAGGCTTGGCTGTGGAGACACTGCTTTGCTGTCCGTGGTGTTGTGCCTTTTCCCTGCACAGTTTTGTTGCTGGCATCAGATCTAGCAGCTGGGGATAACTCTCAAGGGTGGACCTACAGCACTGGCTGGCTCACTGCCAGTTACTGCTTGTGGAAGGGAACTTGGATCCATCGCTCCATGTACGTATGTATTTTTTCGAGAAAAAGCATCAGTGTGTTCTTGGTGTGGAGTAGGATAAGCAGCAGCATGGAAAATAAATGTAATCGATAATACAGGGTCTTCTACATCACCCTCTTGGGTAGTTTTCATATGCACAGTGCTAAAAACTTCTTACCTACCTACCCGTGGTCCAAAGGGATAATATTAACAAAACAGGCTGCAGGTGTATGTTGGAGCAGGGAATGTACCAGGATCCCCTGTTCCAAGTTTAAATTCAGGCTCTGCTCTTCCACTGTATGAAGACAGATGGCTCTATGGAATTTGTCTGGGCTACAATTGAGAAGTTATTTTCTAAACCAGGACCATGCACATTTTGAACAACCATAATACAGTTTCTATGCCAACGATCTTGGCAGAGAAGGAATAAAGGGCTGATGGAAATGAGGATATTGGACGTCTGCGAATACCTGACAGACAGGTGCAGAGACAAAAGGGAAATACATTTCTGTTTAATTGCAACTAGGACAAGAACTACTAGTAAAAATCACAAGACAGGGAGTTAAGATTAGACACTAGAATATTTATTCCAGTTAAAGCAGTGAAATCCTGGATGTTGTTGGGAGAGCTGCATAGCTTCCGTAATTACAAGCTTTTAGAAACAATAGGTTAGGCTAACCTCTCTCAGGAGTGGGTTAGTTAAATTTATCCTGCGTTTGGGTATGGGATAGAATTGATGACCTATCCTGGCCCTGTCATAGTTTTGTTTTCTGTAATTTTGTCATTAACAACTCAGATTTAGGAAAGAGAATCTTTGCAGAAACATCCAGATAGGGAATTATCTGCCCCATGTGTCCTGTTCTCAGTTGTGCAGGTCTCTCACTTCGTATAAGCTCCTGAGCTGCACTGTATCCATGCCAAGGGGCCTCTACTATGCAAAATAATGTTTGGATGACATAATTTATATCATATGCCAACCTTAAATGAGTTGTTTCTTTTTTTTTTTTTTTTTTTTAACATCTAGGTCAGTTTTCGTGTTTACTTACTAACGGTTCTGATGTCAGCTATACAATATGAGTAAAAAATATTCTTACATGTACCAGCCATGTACTATGCCTTTGAGATTTGGAAGGCAGGCTGTGTTCCCACCAGCTGGTTACCATCAGCAAGAGACTCGGTGATGGAAACGTAGCATAATTCTGGTGGCAGGCTCTGCCCTGATGGCCTCACCTGTCTGTGTTTTAGCAGGTGCACAAAGAGGAAGAAGGTACCTGCTTTGTCAGTAAAGCAAGCATGTACAATTCCAGGCAAATTTTTACTTAAATGCTACACTGCTACAGTGGTTCAGAATTATAAAACACATGGTGCAAATATAAAATAAAAATCACTCCCCCCAGCCTTTGTCTCCCATAACCCTTTCCACCCACACAAACTGTTTGCTTATATTTCTCTATGAGAAAAAAGGAAGTTTTTTGTTGTTCTTTTGCGTTGCTTTTTCCTGTATATGTTGCTGTTAAAATCATAGCTAAAGGTTTTGAGCACTGAATATTTTTGGTCGTAGTATTGCATTAGCACTATTTGATTATTGTAAGGAAAAAACAACACTTACCTTGAGATTTTTCAGACGTTGAGGGCTTTAGAGACCTAATCTCTTCGGATAGGTTTACACAGAAAAGCTGGCTTTGGCATGTTTTTAGAAATTCTTGGTACTGTGTTATGTATTTCAGAGAATTAGGCACATAAACTGAAGAATGGGTTGTTGCTCTTGGTTTGCCTTGTAGTTAAGGCCCAGTTGCTGAAAATCATCTTAGCCCATATGGGAATATGACAGTTCTGCTTTCTTTTAGTAATCCATAAATTGGAAGAGAAGCCTATTTTAACTCTTCATGCCTTCATAACTTTGACTTTGTAAGTCGAAGTTTGAATTTGTTGCAGTTAAATAACTTTTGCCCTTTCTTCTGTTACAGAGTTTTGTATGTAGACCATGCTAGCAAGCCGATGACCTTGTTTGTTACTGTAATTATTTAAAATTTGAAGTGATAGACTTAAAGAACTAAGTATGTTTTCCTTTGAAGTTTTTGATGGGAGATGCTGCTATTTTTATTCTCCTTGTCCTTCCCAGCTGCCTTTTCTCCTTGCTGGCTGGCCTATTGTTTCTCTGCTTTTCCTTTGAAGAGCAAAACAAACACTTTCAAAAGCAGTGTTGCTCTCTGGCCATTAGTGAATGCATCGGCCCTGTGAAAAATTTCATATTAGAAGTCTGTTTTTCAGCCATAACTCCCAGGAAAGAGACTGTGTAAAACAGGGTGGAGCGGGGCAGACTTGGGCAACATCAGCAGAATGAGGCCACCAGCTGTGCCCATGCTGGTCCTGACACACATGCTTACATCTCTCACTGCCAGTGGTTTTTGTGGTGGCTCCACAGATTATAGCAGCTGGATGAAGTGACTTCAGGCCGGACTTCTGGACATGCCCCCTGTCACGTGGAGGATGGGGTTCCTCTGTCACTGATCTACAGGCCACAGCTGATACAGGGAAGTGAATGAACACAGGGACCAAGCGGTTGATGGGACGGGCGGCTTGCTGCACCCATCAGGGCCAGGGAATGCAGTGGCAGATGAGGAGCTGACGCAGGCGGCCTGCATGGCAGCTCGCTCTGAGGAGCTGGGGCCGCTTGGTGCTCTGTGGCACCTCGGCTCCTTGTACCTTTGCTCCCTGCCTTGCCAGCACATGCACAGTGTGCCATGGGGATGAGAGAGGTTCCTCTACAATATAGCTGGTGTGGTAGTAAGAGAAGAAACTGCAAGTGTGGGGGGTTATTTTTCAGTCACTAAATCCAAGGAGACTGATTTCATTTATTCCTGCCCAAAACAGTTTGTACACAAAACACTGCTATTGGTCCAGATAAAAGTAGTTTTGACTGGACAGCCCCTTTGATCAGACATGCCCTAGTCAGTTTATGTACCTTACAGCAAGGTTACTCCTCGGTTATTCCAAGGTTATTCCGTGGTTATTCCTCGCTGGTTTGCTAAATCCACACGCAGTACTCTTAACACCCGGATAACAGCAACAAGACAAAGGCTCCATCTCAAAATATTCCGTATTCATGAATTTTCCCAAACGTGCAGGTAACAAGTGTATGTTTAGTATGTATTAGAATAGCAGATTCTGCAGTAGTTGAGTTTATTGATTTCAAGAGAGTATTTCTATCTTTTTCATCAACTTTTTTTCCCTGGATCTTTGGCTCCTAATCATAATAGGCTTGTGAGCAGCTGGTCCATTGCTCTTTCACCTTTTGTTGTCTCAGATTTCTTCTATACTATAATCTTTTCCATGAAGATTATATTGCTACTGCCAGAAAGGCTCTGAATTTCAGTTTCTAGGCTGTGAGGAGCCAAATGGGGATAGTTGTTAGAATACTTATAATAAAGTGAAGCAGCACACAGAGAGACTCCAATATACTCTACAACTGAGAGTCATCTGCTTTTCTGTTAAGTGACTTTAATTACTATAGTAAAGAAATGCTGGGTAGTTTGACCATTGCTGATGAGGTGTACACAACTGTGCACAGTTTTATGTGAAGACACAAAGCCAAAGGAAGATGCAATTTCATCTTTAAGGTTTTTACCTGGAAAGGAAAACTGGTGTCTCATCTGCTTCATGTTCAAAAAGGGAGAGGAATAGCTGCTGTTTTTCACATTTTAGAAATCAAGACAAATATAAGACATGGAAGAGAGTGGTGATTAATTGGCTTTGGCTACCAGCTGTATGGCTGCAATGGCAAGTTGTCTGCCTAGCTGTCATGCTTGCTTTCCTTTTTCAGTAAATGTGGTTTTTTTTCTTTTTTTTTTTCATCTTTTTTAGTAAATCTGGTTTATCACAGGCTTCATTACAAACTGGATGTAAAATGTCATTGATTTTGAGTAGACAGTACCCTAAGTTTGCTTTTTTTTTTTTTTTTAACTTCAAAATATAGAAAAGGTCACAGTCACCATGAACTGTAACCAATTGCTTCAATTTTAACTTCAGAGAGTTACTTCGTGCAGCACAATTTCAGAGTATTGCTCCATCTTTGAGCACCAAAGTCTTCATTGGGCAGTACAGTGTTTGCACAGGTACGTTGCTGGTGTTGACACTTTGTTTTGCTGTCTGCTAGTTTGTTTGCAAAATGATGTGTTATTTCCCATGAAGGTAAACTCTGCTGGTAAGGTCTAGTTTAAGCACATAAAATTAGTATCATTTTTTTTTTTTTTTAGCATCTTTTCATGGTATGGTGTTTTCTGGAGAGCAAAAGTAGTCTACTCAGTAAGAATTCAGGCAGACAAGGAGGTTACTTGTTTTTTTTCCTCTTTAAAACATCACAAATTCTCTACTTCCATTGACCAGATTTTGTCTACCATAGATCTCAACGACTGGCAGCATTTTACATCAGCCTGAGTCCTGCTGCTCCCTTGCAGTATCTGACAGCCTGCTGTGGATTCAGGTGGGGGCTTGGGAGCTCTCTGCTCCCCTGCCTTGGGAGAAGAGCACATTTGCCAGGAGGTACTGGCTGGGCCAGAGGTGGTGAGCTGCTGGTTATTTTATTTCCCTCTTCTATTTGAACACTTTGGATATAGCTGTTTCCCCTGACCTGCCCTAATGTCAGGATGTACGTGCATGTTCTTGAAAACAATCACGTTGTTTTTCTTAAACAACTTGAAGACTTGCATTAAGTGATCAGATTAAGTAATGTGGCAGGCATAATGTAAAAGTAAAAAAGAATAATTTAAAAATAAGATTTTGTCTAAAACCAGCCATCCTCAAACACTATTGTTACGCGGATCACATCTTAGTAAGAACTGCCTTGTGGCAGTTCATCTGCTGCCTATGATTATAGGCACTGCTGATGTGTAAAAGTAGTATTAGGAAAGAAGTTAGTAACTTTTTAGTCTCTTTAAAAGGAAGTTTAATAGCTAAAACAAGGAAAAGAATTGAAAACATGAGCAGGAAGACCTTGGTGGAAAACTTAGTAGACATATGGACTGTAGTTAGTGAGCTACTGTTCTAGGAAAATGAAGTTTATTATCTTTTTTTTTCCCTTGTTCTTTCCAACCTCCAATCTGAGGGAGAACCCCCATTTAGGGAAACACTTAACATGCATGCTTAACTTGAAGCGCTTGCCTAAGTCCATTAGGAAATACAAAGCGTGTGTTTAAAGCCAAGCAAATACTCAACAACGTTGGGAATTCCAGTCCAAGTATGTACTTACTGCTTGGATTTGATGTGCAGGTGCCTTGTAACTCTTGAGATGGAGAGAAAATGGGGCAGTGAGGAGAATACAGTTGCTGTAAACAGAGCTCGGTTTACACGAAGTCATGATTTTTACTGTAATATAGTAATGTAAAAAGGTGTGATGCAGTTCTATGTCATTGCATTAGGTCTGGAATTAGTGGATATGCACTGGTTTTGGTTTCTGTAAGCTGAGATTTGGTGGTGATCCACAATGCTTTTCAGATCCACAGGATCTGCAGGAGTGTGGATCACACAGGAGTGTGGATCTGAAAAGCATTGCAACCACATCAATCACTAATTTGGTAGATGAAGTGTCAAAACCAAAACTGCGTGTCCTCAGAAGGAGGGAACACCACTGTAAAGTTAGCTGTTTGTTTCCTTAGACGTAGCTGTAGTTGTACGCTCACTCAGATAACTAGATTCCTGTCTTGCCTTGTCCCTTCATAGACCATGGATGTTTGTGGGCTAGGAATTGTGTCCCTGAGGCTGGAGCTGGGGAGCACAGGTGCTTGGACATACTGGCTGAACTGTCATCCAACTTTTTGTAGGATTTTTGATATTTCTTAGTAGTGTTTGGTTCTCTGACAGACTGTAAAAGCTTCTTTTTCAGGACTTCATGGATACATGGTACTAATTTAATGTTAATCTTATTTTGGATAATTTCCTATTGGCTGTGTGCTTGAAGGCCCAGTACTGGTTGTTTTGCTGCCTAGGACACTGCGGTGTTTAGTTCCCTGCACCAGCAAGTTCTGTTGAATATGGGGGGACTTTGTCTGGCATACTTCTCTTTACAGAATGGCTATGCATGTTTATTTCATTTATCTCGGAGTGGAACACACTTAAAATAGATTAATTCTGTATCAGTTCTGAGTATCATAACCAAATGAGGATCTATTGGGTATTAAAATGAATGCCTACACGTTTGCTGTCAAAGTATAGCACCTGGGTGCATCTTTGCCTGGCCCAGTTACATTTTGTAATTAGTCCTTGTTTTTTCTGTATCAGCTTTCCCAAAATTTCATTCCTATTTGAGTTCTGTCTCATTGTATACAATGTGTTCTCTGCTGTCCTTTTGTGGCATAATGAGTAACCGAGCAGTTGACAAATTCCACATTTATCTCCTGTATCTTCCCTGCCTCCTCTAAAGTAAGACCTGTTTTCATGAATTCTTCTCTTTTGTTTCTCATTTTATATATATTTCTTTTGGATATTATTTGGGAAAGTTATCTATTCAGAAAGAACTTTAGAATTTTCTCATCCATGGTATGAGTCTCAGCTGGATTATTCAGAATGTCATTGCCAGTACTGCAAAATGTGCATATACATCTAAAATAGCCCCAGCAGTCTGAAGCTCAGCATGGTGGTAAAAGGAGCTAACACGGCTGGCTGGGTTCTGTTGGAACCTCTTTTGTTCTCCTGTGTTTTTTTGATCAAAGGGGTTGGACTAGAATACCTCTAAGAGGCCTCTTTCAACTTCGATATTATTATTTTAGAGAACTGTTTTCTCCACACTACAAAAGTGGCAAGTCAGTGCAGACTGTATTAATTCTCTACTGCCCTGAACAGTTGGGGTTCTCATGCAGAAGCTGTTACTTGGACTGTTTCTCCTGCCTTATCACTTCATTTGAGTTCTGTGGAACAAGTGGGAGGACACAGTGAGCAGCTTTATTCTTTTGTGCTCCCATGCATTTTTTAGGTCTTACATTCAGAGTGCCATTACAGCATCAGTTTGTCTTATTCTGTCAACTATACATCATTGGATAGCTCATTGTATAGCTTTTGTGTATTAATTTCCTTCCCTTGCTAAAAACCTCGAAACATCTTTAAAAATACAAGTTCTCTCTTGATGCTGAAACGGGGTGAGACGTAATAGACTGGTACGGTAGCTTCTCTTAAAACTCCGGTCAACTGAGGAGTTTGTTCACTTGTGTATGTCTTATGATAACGTAAATATATTTTTTTGTCTTCTGCACACAAGGCACAAAACTGATCAGGCGAACTGGTAACTTCTCTGGCCACCTCAGATTTCATTTACCTACTTTTGCAATATATTCTGGAAGGCATTTAACCGTTTTCCCTTTCTCTCCCCTTTTCAGCTCAGAGACACTAGTCAACTGCTGTTTTTATGGAACCTCACTACACTGCCACGAAGAGCACCAGCTCATCAGGACTGAAAGAAATCTGAGACTGAATTGTCCTATTTTTCCTCTGAAATCTTCACCAAGTAGTAAACATTTTTTGAAGGGGAAAGAGGGGGTAAATATGTTAAAGCACCCCCTCACACCCAGTTAGGGCACCTGTACCTAATGTACATTTTCTTTAAAATTTAAAAAGATGTTAGGAAATATTTTATAAAACTTTTTTGCAATAAATGACGCATGAAATTATTGAAGATTATAAGACACTTACATGCAAGGAACCACTTGAATTATTAGTATGAAGAATCACTGCAAATAACTTTTTTTTTGTAATGTGACAGTCACGTTTGTATGTTTTGATAGGTGCCAGTGATGGAGCCAATTGCCTGGGAAGTTGACTGTAACTTTTGAACTTTTATTTTAATTCTTAACTTTAGCATTGCAATTTTCCATTCTATGAGGCTTAGTTAGTATTTAGTGCAGGTGTTAGCAGAGCTGTGACCTGTGATCAAAAGCATGTCCAAAACCAATTGTATTGTAAAATATGAACAGTCCTGCTATATGAGACCAATGTTTCCCATAGAGGTGATGGAAAGGACAGTGACCACAAACTCCATGTATCTCTGTATTATGGGAAAGCTCCTTCTGTGTGAATATGGTTGCATTTTATTTATGCTATTGTAACACTTAGGGAATTGACGATTGTGAAAAATGTTAAGAAGGGCTACAACAGAGAGTAGCATTTTGCTTATGATACTATAAGATGGGAGTCATGAATGGAGAGTGATTAAATTGAATGGCATTTCTCTTTCTAACCATGGGTTAATTTTTCCTTTTGACAAAATATTTTTCAGATAGGTAACCAGTAGAGCAAAGGTTTTATTAGTGTTTCTGATGGTTGTTGATCTCAGTTATATTGGCTTGTTTGAATAGCTGTAAATCAAACAAAAACAAACACAAAGAAACAAACAAACTCAGTGGGTTTTATCCATTTTATTCCCCTCCCCAAAAAAGTGTTTGGTAAGACTTACTTCAGTGGAACTTGTGAATGCTGGACATGCTGCTGAAATACTGAGTTATTAAATATTAATTTATTTGTCACTGACTATTTGACATTGTGTGCACACTTTCTCAGCAGTATCATTTATTACAATGTTCTTAACTGGGGATTTATTATATAACCTGTGAAAATATTTGTTTTGAAGAAGTGAAAATGTGCACATAATCTACTCAAAGACAAATTTTTGTTTCTAGAGAACTGAAAAGACTTGTATTAATAAACCCTTTTCTTCCTTAATATTCTGATTCAATTGGAGAAAATAGTGTCTTTGTCCAGATCATTTAAAAAGAAAGATACCTTTCCAAGGGGCATCTGTATCAGCACAAAGACAAGTAAAGCCTTCAAATACAGCGCCTGAATTAAGTAACACTGAATTTGAAGTGAGGACAACTCCATTGTTTGGCTTTGGTGTTGGCAATGGTTTAAAACTTGTTAAGCAGTTGGGGAAGAGGGAAGTGAGAGGTGAGGACAGTCATCCAGATCCAGGAAAGGTGTATCAGTGATGCACACACACTGAGCCAGGTCATGCTTAGTGTTCACTCAATTCCTTTTTTTAAGAGGTAATTTATTTATAAAGCCAGAAATTGAATACTTACTGCCTACTTCTTAACAAATAGCTGTATAATGCTATGCAGTAGGTTCAAATTGTACCATTTTTCATAATAAAATAAGACTTTTTAAAATTTCAGATTAATATTTTACAGTGCTCCTCCTTTTCACCAGTCAGAAGAGGATCAGTGGTTTGGTCCTGTTTGTGGCCTGAGATTTAACTAGAATTTAGAAAAATGAAAATGTCTGATTTGGTGAAAGAGGAAGCAGTTTGGTATAGAGTATGTGCTAGCCTTTCACCCTCTAGTCACTAAACGCCAATTGTATTGATAATGTACAAGGGTCTTGGCCTATTAAATAATACTTTAATACACACACACACAAACACACACACACAAAAAACAAAAACACAACCAAACAAAACAGAAGCCACCAAACAACATGGCACAAAACAGTTTCTGCTCAGGAAAAAGGCCCAGGACTGTAATAGCAGGGTTATTGCACATTGGATTGAAAACTGATTGATGTTGTAAGTAGAAGCCAGTAGTGCCTGCCTGTGTGACATCTGACCCTTAACCAGTGCTCTTATTTCCTCATCATCATGAGCACTTGTGCACAGCAGCTGAAATACAGAGAAAAACAAAAACATTCAAGAGTGATGCAGATCTCTGCATTGGATAATATGGGTATATAAGCAAATAGCATAAAAATAGACAAGGTAGCTAATTGTACTTGCATTTGTTTTCACAGAAGGTATTGCAGCCGTTTTGTTTGAAACCAGATTTTCATTTTGAAATGAAATTGTCAGGGATATTCTAATGATAGAGAATTACAGTAATGTATTGCTTTTCACTTTTTTGCTTTAGTTGCTTAATATTTAAGCTTTGCTCCGTGCTACCTTCTTGTCTGTATATTGAATGATCACTATGCCTCTTTCATTTTGTAGACTTGAATGAGGAAAATATGATTCATCCTTTAAGGTTTGCTGAGAAGTAAATGATAAAGAATGTTGTGTAACATTTATTCAAATAAAGCCTTGATTTTTTTCAGTGCTCTTTTAAAGGGAAATAATGTTGAATAATGTTTTGATGTATTAGCTTCCTTGTTTTTTTAGTCCTTGACCCAAAAGCCTTTGATTTCTGTTTTTTATTCTTTTTTTTTTTTTTTTTTTCTTTCTTCTTCTTTTTCCGTGAATTAAACAAAGATTAAACTGAGGTTACTAGTCCACTGCTGGAAGTGAATCACCTGGACAAATCCCTATTCAAAGTTACATTTCACCACAGTGGCTAAAAGATGCTAAGTCACGCTCAACCAGCCGGATGCTTTCCATGGGGAAAAGCTCTTCTTTTTCTTGCCGTGTCATTAATGAGACAAGATTACCCATACTTTGTAGAGACAGATACAAAGAAATCCTAATGGCCCCATTTCATGGCTGTGACTGAGACGCACCCAGCTCAGTTGAAGGAGGAAGGTGGAGGTCCTGCTCAGAGGCTGCTGCCCCTTTGGCCATGCTTCCAGCACAGTCGGTGAGTGCCGAGTGAGCTGCAGAGCTGGGGGTGAGCTCAGGGCTTCCCTGGACCCACTGTGCAGAGCGAATCTCCCCAGAAGCACGAGGGCCGTGCCATCACCGCTGCAGCAAGGCACAACGCAGCAGGAGCACAGGACATGCTTGGCCTCTGAATACCTGCGCCCCGCCTGCTCACCTCTCCCTTGACTGTTTTTCACTCACAGCACTAACAGTTTCAGACAAGTTGTCTATCGCAGGTAAGTGTAATACAGTGTTTCTCCATTTGGGGAAGAAATGCTTTATGCTGAGTTGCATTCTCTCATCATGGTGCCCTAAAGGAGGGGAGCAGGTTGTGCTGTACCAGTTGCCTTGTGAAACGGGGCTCTGCACCTCCGGCACTGTGGTCACAGGAGGGCGGGTTGGGAGACACTTCTTCAGGTGGTAGATTTGTAGGAGATTATTATGTATGTATAAGATAGCATGTATACAGATTTTTTCCCACTTGTATTTTTATTACTGTGAAGAAAAGACATCCTAGTTGTAATAGAGCACTTAGGTAAAAGCAAAAAAAAAAAAAAAAGAAAAAAGCTCAGGTAAATTTGATTTCAAGGAAGTTCTTCTTTCAAGGTAGTATTGATTTTCTTTTGATGCTCGGTATGCGTGGAACTAGAGGGCAAGACAGAGGTATTAACCCTCCTGTAAGTCAGGCATTTCGTTGCAGTGACCTGGTGTCAGCAGTAAAGTCTTTCCCAGAATTGATTCAGCTCTGGAGCAGAGTGAGCACATGCACGTATGCTGTCTGTAGCAACTCTGACCTTGGCCCAGGACCTCTGTGATGCTTTTGAAATCAGTTGGTGTAACTGTAACTGTGAGCAAGTCTCCACGTCTGTCTGTGGCTTGGAACAGAGCTCCAGCATATGTTTCTCTTTGCCTGCACATTCTGTCCGGATTACAGGAACTCCCAACCTCCTTCTCTCATTATTCATTCATTCTTGCAGCAGTTCCTCTTGAATTGGTTATCCTCATTAGGGCTTGGTAGAGAGGGGAAATCCTGCTGAAATGTAATTGCTCACTAATGGCTTTTCTTTTGTGACAATGTGTTGGTAGCATCTTGCTGTGGACCCTGCTGGATTTGCTGGAAGACTGTGAAACCCAGAGGAGAGGTTAGCCATACAGCTTTCAGAGTTCTGCAATTACCCCATTGATTAATCTTCAGCGGTTTGGTGATGAAAGTATAAAAGTAATCCAACCTTCAGCAGCGAAGCCAGTCCCACACAATCCCATTCAGTAATAATGTTTACTGCTTCCCTGAAGCATCAAAAGGGTGATACTTAATGAGGGCAAAAGTGCATGTAGCAGCTGCTTAATGCAGCTTCTGGTGCAGGAAGGTTGGCGATGACTTGCCAGCTGAAACGTGAGGGATTGACACACAGAAATAAGATTTCTTTTAGGGTGAGACCAATGGGAAGACTTCTTTAGGAAATCAGATAACTCACTAACAGAGAGATGATGTAGTCAACTCAGACACTGTCACATACGCGTTATTTTTAAGCATTATGTGGTGAGGAGCCCAGCGAGAGGGAAGCCAGTTACCTGCCCGAAGCCTCATCTGTAGTTAAGGAAATCACACACGGGACTTCTGCATTACCCTTGTGCTCCCTGGTGATGGACTGGGCTCATTTCCCTGATAGACAGTATCCTCCAAGGCTATTAAAAGTGTAAGGGATTGCTGAGATATGCATGGTAAAGTCATTTTGCAGCTTTTGCAATTCCTAGAAAGTTGGGAGTGCAAGAAGCTTGGAAGCTGCTCTGCTGCACGGCGTTGGTGTGGTAGTGCCATGCACGGAGTGCTCACAGTGCAGTAGAGATGCGAACTGTGCTGTAAGGGAGCGCCTGCCGTGGCTCAGTTGGTGGCACTGCTATGCCCCAGCTGCCAAATGTTAACGAGTGTGCCAGGCGACTCAGCAGGATGATGCAGCAGCATGGCTTTGGTACCAACTGCCCCTCAGTGTTACCATTTTTCTCTTGTTCTCTTGTCCTTGCTCAAGTCGTTGGAAGTGGATTTGTTGTTTTCCCTCTTTGTGCAGGAAAGGCTGCATGGAGGCACTGCCTGGGACAGGCAGAGCGTGGCAAGGCTCAGCACCTACTGGGTGGCATTAGAAAAAAGCTCAGGTTATTTCCTGTTTCATACAGTGCTGGCTGTTTTTTGTTTGAGTCCTGCAGTCTGTTTTTACGGTTCTGCTCAGGTTTTTCCCTTGTATGTTTGTGTGGTTTTGTTTCTAGTCACTTGCTGGAACCCAAGCCTTGGGCGCTCAGGGCTGGGCAGGCTGTGACCGGTGTATCAGCTTTTGGGCTCTTCTGAATTTTGGGCAAGTATTCAAAGCCAAGGAGAGGTAGTTCTAACTCTGAAATCCAGATTTTCAGCTAAGAGTTCCAAGTCTTAAAAGCTTAGGGACTAGAATTTACAAATGTGGTCATCTTGGTCATTAAATATTAAACCAAGGCTGTGCCTGCTTGAGGGCTCACTCGAATACTGAAGTACTCTGAGACATCAGAGAAAGGGGTTGGGGCTCTGGGGTGCAAAAGGAGGAATATTAGACTGTGCTAAAGATGAGATTCCAGAAATACTTCCTCTGTACAGACTGAGAAGGCTAACCCTCTCATGAGTCACTGTTTGCTCTGTTTGCCTTTTCAAAGCTGTGAGGACAGGGACTAACATCCATACATCATGTTTCCATTCTTACAGTGAAATTGTATCAGAGCTTTCAGTTGCGTCTTGGCTTAGTAAACTTGCTTCTGGCTGCAAGTATCATTGCCTCTGCTGCGTTTGATGTGGGGGACACAGGTACTTTGGGGCGGAGAGCTGTCACCTAAAGGGCAGGGGCAGGCCCTTGGCCAAACGCAGTGAAGTGCCCACACTCCCGGCCTCCTCTTTCCACAGGTTCCCAGATGCTGCAATTCTCAGTTCCCTTCTCAGATAGAAAAGTGCCCCAAGATGGAATGCTGCAGCCAAATGAGCTAATGGAAATGTGTCAATCTCACTGAGATAAAGAAAGATGCAATTGTTGGGAGCAGTGTGTGGATGCAATTAGCCCAGCAGAGCCCTGCTGCCTCCCCAGGGGCCCGTTTTATCACTTGGTACCTGCCATCACCACTCCAGGAATATGTTCAGGAAGCTATTCCAGCAGTCAGGCTCAAATCTACAGCCCAGGCTGGATAATACCATTTCCCCTCTCGCTAACATCTCACCTCACCAAGACATCAGCTGGCAGCAGGGCTGTTGTTCAGCAACACCTCCCGGACCGCTGCACTCAGGGCTGTGCCTGGGGGACGGGCTGGGTTCACATTCAGGAGTGAGAAACAGAACAGAAACCCACCTGCCCCACAGTGTGTGTCTGGCTTGAGTTAGGGAAGGCAAACCTCTTCTCTTTCTGCCGTGTCCATGTCGGAAAGGTGGCTTTGTAAAAGGCCTTCTCAAGGGCCAGCCGCTGGGAAGCGGGCAGGTATGGGGAATCCTGCCTGCTTCCAGGCTGGAGCCGGAGCTGCAAATGGTGAAGGCCCCAACTGGGAGGATTAACCACTGAACATGCAGGGACATAAAAACATGGTTAATGGCTTTCGGCTGTTTTAGGGCATTGCAGCTATAAAGGACTTTGCTCTGTCAGGGTAGGCTGTGATGGCTCTGGCTGAATGCCACAGCTGCTGAGAGCCTGACAATTTACTGTGCAGGCTGTGTCTCTGACAATCAGGCTACTCAGAGCCTCTGCTGATAGAAGACACCCCCAGCACATACAGGCATCCAAGCAGGAGGCTGAGCAGGCTTGGATAAAAATTAGGCTGCTGAACAAGAAAAAGCTGGGATTCTTCCAAACATGGAAAGCTTGTGAATGAGCAACGCATTAATGCTGTGCATTAAATGTGCCTGTAGTCATCTTTACCTCCTGTTAAAAAGAGGTGGTACTTCGATATAATTGCATCTTGGCTGCAGCAGCCGGCAGCAGAGCTTGGCTGTTGCAGGAGTCCCTTAGGAATAACACAGCTAATTAAAGCACAGGAGCTGGTGACCGGCAGCTTCTTCTTTCTCTGCAGCTGCCTCTGTGCTAATCAGAGGTAGGTAGAGCTCAAGGAAGTTTTGTGCTGAATCGTGCTAATCAGGGAAGGAAGGATTCGGCTTCAAAGCTTGGTCCTTTATGAAACCCTAAATATTCTGGTGTGAGGAGCTGAGAGAGATTTCAGATCCCTGCTTACTGGCTGGGTGGGAGGGGATCAGCGGCACTGTGGTTACAGTAAGACATGGGCATGGATTATGTTAGTCCCAAGGTCTCTTTTCCTAACTGGAGACTCTTGCCTCTTGCTTAAGACTGGTGTTTTGAAAGACAGCTCTTACAATGTAAAGGGAGCACTTTTTATTGTTATTATGCTTTAAAGCAACGTTAAATCCCTTAAATCCTTGGTGAGGTGGAGGGAACTGCAGGTGTTCGGCTCCTCTGAGCACCAGGCCTTAGGACTCTCATGGTCAGAACCCAAAATCAGGTGGAAAAAACATGCTTTGGGCTCAGAAGCACCACACCCCCCACAGATCCAGCTGAGCTAGGCAGGGTACTGTTTATGCCCTCTGAGGGTGCTGTGCAGGTTGAGCTGAGCTCGTGGCCCTGCTTTTATCCTTTTACCAGGGGAAAACAGCAGAGGTGGCTTTGCTGGGCACTTCTAACTCGTAGCTGGCCGGGCTCCCCTGCTTTGAGCAGCATGGTCACAGTAAGCAGTGCCACAAGGGCAATGACACAGCCAGTGGGCCCAGGAGCCAGGGGAGAAGCAAGGCTAGGGAGAGGCTCTGCCCGTAACAGCCTCGGTGAGGGAGCCCAGTGGGGTTTGAGACCTAAGCATGGATGGCCCAGGGATGCGCAAGCAGCAGTTTTGTTTCTCAGGTGTCGTGGCAGCGGTGCTTTCCCTTGGGTTTGCTCACCAGGGTACGTGACAAGACGCTTCAGGATGAGAACTCAGGGGTGCCCCACGCCCTGCTGTGGTAAGCCACAGCAAAGGGCTTTAAAAACAAACAGGATTTTGACAAGGTTTGTGGAGACCTCCTTGGTGGCTGTTTGACTGGCTGCCTTTTTTTGCTGAGGAGACTGTTAGACAAAGCTTTTTCTGGGGAATAAGTAAGAGCCTTTGCGTTTTCAGGAACCTCAAATATACAGCCTAGAGCTTTCTGAACCACTGATTCTGGAAACCTTGCATGTCTGCCACCACTTGTGTCTACGGTGTGCCTTGGTGCAAGCATCGAAATGCCAGCTACAGCTACAAGGCTGGGGGGTTACAGAGACCCAGCAAGTGTCTGCTGCTGGTGCTGAACACAGGAGGGAGAACAGCTTCTGGGACATCCTGTGAAGCTGTAAAACCTCAGTGATTGAGTAAGTGAAGACAGGCTTTGGAAACAGCCCTACGTCACTGCACGCCTTGGATTTAGGGCACAGAGAGCTCCCTCAGAGGGAAAGTCAGCTTGAGGGGGCTGAGTGTAGCATGCAAGCTCTGCTGGGACAGCTCACCTGCTTGTGGCCTGGACTGTCTGGATTTTAAGTAACTTAGGTTTTAATTTGTGCTAACCCAAACACCCACCCTGTTAACTTTCTCTTTGTCCAGGTCTGATGCAGGAGCTGGACTGAGTGGTGGTAGAGAAAAAGAGGGTGAACACAGCTCTTTTGGGTATCCCACTCCCATGGAATGAGAAAAAGTAGAAGTAACAGAAGTGATACAATCCTAAATTTAATGTAAATAACCTGCATTGAATTATCAGAGAGCATTTACTCCTCATATTCCTGTACAATAAGAAAGTTGGCACAGTCTCACAAATGAGGACAAAAAAAGATAGAAGCTGTAGCATACGGTAACGTGCTGTAATGACTAAACTAGCAGTTACTTGGTATTACCTATCCTGAAAGCATAGAACTGAAGAAGGAGTGGCAACTTTAGATACCATGGACTAAAGAGGCTACTGAGCACATATCACTGGATGTGCTGGTAAAGCTCAGGAAACGGTGCTAACAGCCCCACCACAAAATGGATGAGCTACTTTTTGAGTGCCCTCGTAATGGAAAGCTAAAGTGATGGATACAGACTGGACACTCAATTTTCTGAAGTATGTCATCCTGGATATGTTACTTTGGACCATATTATGATGTCTAGAGACAAAAATCCATGTCCTGGAAGTTTGTGGCTACAATATAGTGTTAGTCCATCAAAAATAGATCTTGTCATTGAACCAGGCTTAGTAAATTTAATTATAGAGATGCACTACCTGGCATTGCACTCAACAATATAGGTAATGTTTATAGATAAACATCCACAATATTAAACACATGATGCACACTTAGATTAAGGATCTTAGATTAATCTCAGAAAAACTTCTGCTGTCCTTCAAGTTGGGATGCTTCCCATGAGATCCTGCTAGGCCTTCTGCTAGTCAACTCTCTTGTCTGTGACTGAGAGGCAAACCAAAAGCCACTCCTGAAAATGGCGGTAAGCAACAGTGTGATAGGAAATCATACAAAACAACTTGTATTTTTCAGTAAGCTGGGCCTACCAAAGAAGACATGACTTAATTCTGTGTTTAGCTGCAGTAACACAAGCAAGGAAACTTGCCCACAGCTGCAGGAAAGAGGGGTCTGTGTCTCAGGAACCAGTTAGCCCAGAAAAGGCTTAGGAGAGGTCTAAAACTTGGCACAGCTGTTGCCAAAAGGGCTTACTGAGTTTGAGCACTTAAACAAGGAAGAAGTGAGCAAGAACATATAGAGCAGAACGGAGACAAATCTCAGCGTCAGTTCTGATGTCCTCTCTTCAATCTCAAAAAAAAATGAAGTTCCAAGACACAAACATTAGGGAAAGCCTGGAGAAAATTCTTTGTAGGGAGAGACTTGAAGCCCGGTCTCTTCAGCTCATAGAGAACATCATCAGGCCCCCTTATTACTATGCAAACATGCACAGGGAGAAAATGCCAGGTACTAAAAGCATTTATTCTTGCAGAGGAGTAAGAAGGAACAAAGGCTGGGAGCCAAGGACAGACAACACCAAGCAGAAAAAAGGAATGTTTGTTGAAAACACAAGGTGAGTAACTATTGGAAGGCAAGGGAAGTTGTTGGTTTAGAGCATTTATATTTAAAAGATTGTTTCATAAAATATTTTTTCCTATTAGAGGTTGTAAACCCAATGCATGCGCCTCAAAACATGCTGGCAATGCAGTGGATTTGCGGCCAATTACAACAGGAGGAAGTACCAATTACATTTCTGTTGACAGCTGTGATGAACAATTTGGACATAAAAAATCCCTTTAAAAATAAAAAGCCCAAAAAAACACAGCTGTTTATGATTCGGACAATGCAAAAGGGCTTCATCAGGCAATTAATTGGAGTTTTACCTAGAGGAAAACTTGCTGTAATGTCAGATAATACAGTCCAGAGGTTTCTATTCTAGCACTAGAATGGCACTTTGAGTACATCTGACCTATAGATTTGAGTCCTCTGTAACGGTGCATGCAATTTCCAGTGACATTAAGCCACCTCTTTCGCACAGTGAAATTAAATTACAAACACAAGTGTGAAAAGCAAATCAACTGCAATCATTCAGCTTCATTTGTTCTTCCTTTCATTTGGAAACTATAGGCACACATCAGTCATTCAGCAAGGAAGTTGCACACTTTTTTTCTTTTTTTTTTTCTTTTTTTTTTTTTGTTTTTTTTTTTTGTTTTTTGGTGCTTGTGCAGCAGGTAGAAATATTAAAAGTTTTGTTGTGCTTTTATTTTCCAGAATAACTGAACCGGCCTCCCCCCAAGAAGGCATATTTGCAGCCCTCCAGGCCTTCAAAGATATGAAGCCAGAACAGAATGGAAGGAAGAATATTTGTCACCAAATTCCTTTGTAAGACAAAGCAACAGCTTGCTAAGTCACTGCCTGTAACTTTGCACAACAGCCATACACTGGTAAATAATAGGTAAGCACACACAGGCTGAGTAAAGGTAGCCGTTAATTGGTAGTAAAGGATACAAAGAAAACATACGGTGTGCACAGTAGCTTCCACATGGTTCCATTTACATGTGGTCTAAGAGCACGTACATATATTGCAGTTGAGTGAAGCTCAGAGTCCAGACCTAAGCTGCCTCATGCAGTGATGCAGGACTACTGCTGCTGTTGCTAAACCAGACAAAACCCTAGATGTGCTCCTTTCCCCACCCTTCAAGGCATTACCTAGTGAAGCTCCTCAGTGGAGCCTTGCTTCAGCTCCAGCCAGACCATACCACTTCCAGGGCCAGCTGCTTTTCCAATGTGGAGTCTAACAGCAAGTACTGGCATCTCTATCTGGTGTGTGCTCAACTGGGAGCTCTGGTGAAGCACAATTCACGTTCCCCAGTGGCTCCTCAGTTTGGGCTCAGGCCAAGCTTATGCATTCCAGCCAGCTCAGCACTGCTTCTACCCAGGGCGCCTTCGGAGCTTGGACACCTCTGCTCCATAGTACTCCAGGTTTCAGGAAAAGTTAGCAAGATTTATACTAATCCCAACATTCTGTCCAAGCTAACAAACCTTCCCTGAGCCTGAAGAGCTCAGTTCTGAAAACAGGATGGTTTTACAGCTGCCAGCAATAAGCCAGCTAACAAGCCACTCTGGACCTGCAGACACTCCAAGTGTGAGCACGCTTCTCTCCCAGCACATTCTCTCATAGCCCAGGTAAGCTCAGCCCACCTCCCTTGATACCAGAGCCCAACACACCCAGCATCAGGCTGGCAAACACCTCTCCAACTCCTGCTACCTTGTGGCTGCTCCCAGGAGCAAAATCTTTCTTTAAAACCTCCCCTTTACACACCTACCAGTCTGCCTGATTTTAGGTAAGACAATTGAGCCTTGCACGATTGGAATAGTACTCCAGTAAAACAAGACATGGTTACAGTTTAAGCATATGGAAATCCTAGAGGCTCTTTTTGTTTAGTTAAGTGACATTTTAATTATGCAGAAGATGTTAAAGGCAGCTTAGGCCTCACTGTGAATTAGGTCTTCTTTTGACAATGACGACATTTTACTTCCCACAGATATAATACATACTCCTTGCAGACATGAAATGGTTTATAAACAGTTAACAACAAAGTCAAAACTAAAAATGCATGAGAATACAGTTAACAATTAAAAAAAAAACAAAACAACAAAACAACACCCCATGCCTCTAAGCATGCACTGTCAAAATGGAAGAAAAGCACCAAGAAACCTTAGCATGAAAGACTATTCCTTTCAGGCCTATCAGTGTAAAGGCTGGAGCTCAAGACATGCAACCACTACGATTTCAGTCCTGAAGGACACAAAAAACGCTTCTTGAAATGTAAGATGATAACTAACAAACAGCTATCAAACAGCTGCTACTAATTACTTAAATCATATACTGAAATCTGCATGGAGACAACTGAAAAATGCCTGCAATGTAAACATTTCAGCATTGATATAAAAACCAGTTAAGTAGTAAATACAAGACACCCCTTCAAAACCTGAAAACCCTTGAAAAACCACACACATGTATATGTATTTCTTTTTATGCATCTATTTATAGATAGATGCTTCAAAGTTCTCAAAGTCTACAAGAATCTTTTGCAATCAACTGTAGTATCACTTGTTGGCCACTATGGTTAGCTGTAATATGAATGAATCTCAGACAAGCAAATTTCACTAACTTTAGGGCACTGTTACAAGGTGTATATATATTGGCATGTAACGTCCATGTCATCTTCAAAATAAATAAAAAGTAAACTAACTCTGAGGTAAGGGTAGTCTCTGGTGCTGCTATAAGCAAAAGAAAAAAACCTCAAATGGTTCAAAGTAATGTCTTGCAAGTATGCTATTTATAAGCATTTTTAACAATACTACCCCCATGGGAACGAATCATACAAGGCAAGAACTTCACAATACAAACCAACAGAAATACTAAGCCTTTATTACAAAGAAAAAAATATTCCACAGAAGAGGTCAGCTTGGTTCTATGCATGCTGTCAGTCATATTCACCTGCTGAGTGTGGAGAAGTGCTTCTGCTAGATGTATTAATCCCTCAAGATGCTGTTAGGCTTTGTTCTTAGCCACAAGTGCACGGGCATTTTGATTTAACTGAATTACTTGTTAGAATGTTGTTGCCAGCATTAAATGGGCCAAAATAATGAACCTGACTGTTGGACATGCCAAAAACTGCAAGTGAAAAATCACACACTGAACATAGTTATTACTAAGAAATCAAATTACTTTCTGTACATCCACACTGTAAATAATTTTACAAGCAGGGAAATGAAAATGCTTGAGTCTATCTTCACTTGGATAGCGTGAAGAATGTCTGCTGATTCCTTTTAGTGGTACGTGCAAGCACAATGTCATAAAGCCTGAAAGCCAGCAGAACTAGAATGAATTCACATTATCTATTGTTGTTTGGATTTTGAACAAAATTGATGGAATATGAACCAGTTGATGAATCTTGTTTTATCTGGAAATTTTCTGTTGACAGGCCAAAGGGGCGGAGAACCAAATTCCCAAGATCTTTCAGTTTGCCTACAATGAAAAAGAAGTATGTGAGTAGTAAGCAGAGGGAAAACTCCCACTGAATTATGCCCAATTACACAGTCCAGCTCTATTAGTTTATCTACAGACTTAAGGTAAATGCTATGGAAATCTCTTCAGTTAGTTGAATATTTAAGCTCTTCCATGAACTTAAAAAAAAAAAAAAAAAAGCAGTTATGATGTCAACTTTGGGGGTTACAGCTGTCCAGAAGTTCTTTGTTTCCCCAGGTCATAAGGTCCTAACTAAGGAGAGTTGAACAGCTCACAGAAGAGGACTGGTCTCCCCTGTACTTAGATGTAATTTTGATAGCTGCCAATGCTCAGTTTTCTAACACAAGTTTTTCAGTTCATGCCACTTTTGGTGCAGCTACAGTTCTATAAAACATTCACATATGCTATAACTGCCCGTTTTCCTAGACTACCAGAAGAAACAGAGAAAACCAAAACTCAAACTCTGCCTACATGTAATTGCTACAGATCCCTTTTTAAGTGTGTACATTGATATGAAGAACATTAAAAGAAATTAATCCACAGAAATGTGCCTGCACCTGCAAACTAAGCAGTTCCCTTTGAAGTATACAACTTTATAACTATTTTGCTTGCAAAAACTTGGCAGTGTCATCTGACGTGTTATCATGAACTTGCCTTCCAAACTACAGCTCTCTGTAGCTAACTTATCACTGGAAGGAGTTCTAAGCACTCATTATTTAATTAGTACTGATAAATACATAGACAGTATGATAGTTAATAAAATCTAAGGGCTTTGATTAATATATACTACACAAGGTTTCTGACTCTAGAAAAGGAGTCTTGCTACCACCTATAAAAGAAGGACAACCAAAGGACACCATTGAAAAATAATAATTATATAGATTGTAGAGTAAATAAATCAAATAGATACAATGCATAAAAACAAACAAAAAGCAGAGGTAGCAACATTATGTTGGCTAAACACAAGCTAGCTGATCCCTGGCATAATAAGACAAAGGAGAAAGATGGTTGGTTACCCACAAATTATTTTTTTCTTGGCTTCAATGCACAGAAGTAGACTAACTTCCCAAAAAACAATCAGAGGCGTTGACAAGATGAAGCCTACCCTAGGTTTGCATCCACAGGCTATGCACCACCTTTTAAAAAGCCTACTACTTTGGCAGGAATGATGAACAAATACAGGAATGTACAACGCCAAGCCCTACACAAAGAGATGAACAGCATTTACATGGCACAAATAGATCAAGTCATTTGCCTTGCATGATGCTGCAGCCCTCTGACTGTGCTCAGAACTGAAACTCTATCAGTCTCAATTTAATCAGTGAATGTAAGAGATAAGGGGCATGCTATTTGGAAACCGTTCAAGTAAGGTTAATCACCACCCCAATAAACCAAAATAGACTTTTTTTAATGACATCTGCAAAACTGAATGGGGGGGCAGGGGGAACTTTTTCCTGAGTACATTCACAGAAAATACAAAAAGAAACAATCCAGGGGAAAATGTAAACATTTTAAGGAACAACTCAATCCTGCATACAGAAACTAACAGTGTTACTACAGTACTCCTAAGCATGCTAGTGTAATTAAGCTTTTGCATTAAAGTGCTGGTTCACAACTGGATATCTTTCAATATTTGTGTAACTATTTTAAAGCAAGATTGGTCTTTGTGAGTCAAAATGGAAATTCTGTGGCCTTTTACAGGAGAAAAAAAAAAAGAAAGCAACCTTGATCTACAAAAGCAGCTAGTTGGTAGGACTATTTCTTCAATTTGATTTTTGCTCCTGTTTGGCTTTACAGATGAGGTGGCTGAGTGGTCTGGCCAAGGTTACTCCAGTGGGTGGCTCAGCTGGGATTAGCTTCCTTCTACGGTTTATTTATTTATTTAAAGCTACACTGTTTGGTATAAATTTCTAAGTCAAGTTCATAATTCTACGCTGCATCCTAAATGCACTCTGGTTATAAAGCTCTACAGATGTTCATAGCATCTCTAGGATGGGGATGAATAGTTGCTATTGTACTTTTAGACAAACACTTGGTCATTGCTTAGCTCCATGTTTTGGGGTGAGATGCATCTTTGTCTATTGGTGGAAGAATTTGGCATAGTCTGGCATTCCTACAGCCAGTTGTAAACAGTTTACAAGTTATCCCAGCACTGCAGCTGGCTCAGGAGCAGGCAGACAAGTTTGCCTGTTTCCTGAAACACTGAAAGGCCTTTTCTAATTGGAGTATGATGGCTCTTTTCCGGTCATGCCAGAGCCAATAAACACAGAACAACCGCCTTGGCATTCTTACTTGTAGCCAGGCCAGTTCTTTGGGAGAAGCTAAAGATTGTATGATATATTTAATCCTTTATTCTTTGTCTCACACAAGCTGTAACTGAGTATTAAACAATACAGTTAGAGGTCACCAGCCTATCACTTAAACCCACATACTGCAATGCCTTTTAGTGCAGACACATTTATTGAATTGTTAATAAAGCAGAAGAAAGCCTTGCCTTTTCCGGGAACTCAAGCCCCAAGCACTGTTCCTGCTGCTTGAAGCACATAAACCCATCGTTGTAGGAAAGCACTATTTCCTCCTCCCCCACTCCTCTTTCATCCTGAAATTTAGATCTGTAGTTAAGTCCAACCTCCCCCTTTCCCCAAAGACAAGTTCTCTTAAAAGGGAGACTGTGCTTGCAGGAGACAAAAAAGCCTGTGGGGCTGTGACTCAGCTGCAAGGAGTTCTTAGCAGTCAAGCACTCACTTGTCCTGGAGCAGGGTCACTCTCCTGAGACACTATTTCCATAGACCTTGTTCTTTGTGTATTAAAGAGCATACGTCTACTTCTCACCTGGAACTCCAGCATACATGTATCAAATTTATTCAGCAAAACAATATTCAGAGGTTAACAGGAAAACTAACTAGTAAAAGTCAATTTAGGGCTCAGAAGTCTGTGATTGATCTAAACTGAAATTTAATGTCCTATTGCAAAAAGGCAGATGCACAAAAGATTTCTCACTATTTATTCCTGATATAACAGCCAGAATTGACTGCTGTTGAGTCTTCTTGGTGATTCTTTGAATATAGTTCCTAGTGTTAATGTGTTGTTTGGAAGCTGAAAAGCCATATATATTTTTAAATAAGTTCTGTGGGAAGGTCTCATCTTTGTATAACTTTTTGCATTATTAACATTTAAGTAATTGAAAGAATCAGGACAAGTCATCCTCCCTTCCCTAAATAATAAGGGAAGGACTGAACCCAAAGTAATTGCACATCAGATCTGGTTTGAACTATTTAAGTGACCTCATGTTCTCCCTACACACCGTACAGGGCTTCAGCAGCTTAGCATCAAATACACTATGTCCTTCAGTATCAAAGAAGAAACTCATTCTTCAGGCATTAATCCTAATAAATATTTTCACTAACCTTATGTAGTTGGAAAGAGCTCTTACTGATCAGAAAGTCCAGGTGATGTGCTCTGATATGCCTTTCCATTAATCACAGGTACATTATTTTCTGGAAGTCACTTATTTTATAAATTAAGCTGAAAGCTGATCAGATTTGATGAATTATTTGTATAAAATGAGTTACACAGATTGGCATATTCCATCCTAATTTTGTATATCCAATATACTTTGCTATCAAATGGCAATGCAGAAAATTGCATCACCACCACAGATCACAAGCTGTTAAACTTTGCTGAAACATGTCCAAGCTTCCTCTCATCTCATACCCTCTTCCCAAAGGTGATGGTCCTAGTTATGCTCCATGCTCAGCAATAAAAGCTGGAATAAAGATGGAGGAACGGGAGACATTGGGAGTGATGGCTGCTCTTGGCTTGGACTGGTGCACGCTTCGTTGGGTTAGAAACTGGCTGGATAGCCGGGCCCAAAGAGTCGTGGTAAATGGAGTCAAGTCCAGTTGGAGGCCAGTCACTAGTGGCATTCCCCAGGGCTCGGTGCTGGGGCCGGTCCTCTTTAATATCTTCATCAATGATCTGGGCGAGGGCATTGAGTGCACCCTCAGTAAGTTTGCAGATGACACCAAGCTAGGTGCGTGTGTCGATCTGCTCGAGGGTAGGAAGGCTCTGCAGGAGGATCTGGATAGGCTGCACCGATGGGCTGAGGTCAACTGCATGAAGTTCAACAAGGCCAAGTGCCGGGTCCTGCACCTGGGGCGCAATAACCCCAAGGAGAGCTACAGGCTGGGAGAGGAGTGGTTGGAGAGCTGCCAGGCAGAGAAGGACCTGGGAGTGATGGTGGCTAGTCGGCTGAATATGAGCCAGCAGTGTGCTCAGGTGGCCAAGAAGGCCAACAGCATCCTGGCTTGTATCAGAAACAGCGTGACCAGCAGGGCTAGGGAGGTGATCGTCCCCCTGTACTCGGCTCTGGTGAGGCCGCACCTCGAGTACTGTGTTCAGTTTTGGGCCCCTTGCTACAAGAAGGACATCGAGGTGCTTGAGCGGGTCCAGAGAAGGGCGACGAAGCTGGTGAGGGGTCTGGAGAACAAATCCTACGAGGAGCGGCTGAGGGAGCTGGGCTTGTTCAGCCTGGAGAAGAGGAGGCTCAGGGGTGACCTTATTGCTCTCTACAGGTACCTTAAAGGAGGCTGTAGAGAGGTGGGGGTTGGCCTGTTCTCCCACGTGCCTGGTGACAGGACGAGGGGGAACGGGCTAAAGTTGCACCAGGGGAGTTTTAGGTTAGATGTTAGGAAGAACTTCTTTACTGAAAGGGTTGTGAGGCATTGGAACAGGCTGCCCAGGGAGGTGGTGGAGTCGCCATCCCTGGAAGTCTTCAAAAGACGTTTAGATGTAGAGCTTAGGGATATGGTTTAGTGGGGACTGTTAGTGTTAGGTTAGAGGTTGGACTCGATGATCTTGAGGTCTCTTCCAACCTAGAAATTCTGTGATTCTGTGATTTGTCTTCCCAAAAAAAACATTACGCATGCTGAGCCCTGCTTTCCTGGCAGTGGCTGAGCACCTGCCTGCCCATTGGAAGTGGTAAACAGATTCCTTGCTTTGCTTGTGCAAGCAGCTTTTGCTTTACCTAGTGAACTAGGCAGTAAACCATGCTTTTTCTAACAACAACAATTTCATTAATGACATATGTTACCATTTACATGCAATAATTCATAGCTAGGTAGACTGGATAAGAACAGCCAAGGATGTATACCCTGGTTTATTTACATATACGCACTGGTGAAGTGGTTTCAGCTTCTGACAAACTGCATGGTAGTGAGCCATAGCACTAGAAAACAGGAAACACACTTGGGGAAGGAGGAAGATACACCTTTTTTTTATAGTATACATACATATGTATGTGTGTATATTTTCTTTTATACACAGCTCCAGTTTTCATGGCATTACTCAGCTGGGTAGGTGCACAAGTGCTTCCTTTCAGTTGTAAGAATAAAGACCTAGAAAAAACAATGTTACTGACTGATTCACTAACTAAAACAGGAATTCAAGGCAATATCCAAACTTCAAAAGGAGCCAAAGCATGCTGAAGTGTTACATTCTTTCCAGAATATGTTGTCAATTATTGAACTTCAGTGCAAGTGCTCCTGGACCAGGCTGGCTCTGGAACTATTTGGATGATCTCACTTGCTCCTGGAAATCACAAAATCTGGGGTAAAACTAGACACCACAGGTGGCTCTCCTGTGAGCAAACAGGTGAATGAATCCTTGCACACCTGCCACTGTTTAACCAATAATCCCCTAATGGATTACAGCAAGCAATTGTCTGTTCTGACAGTACTTGATGGGTAAAGAGTATTAATGAAGTTCTTGAAAAATAGTTGAAGCAGCTTAAAACAAATTCAACAAGAAGAATCCAAAGAAATGCCTGACCATGCTGCATCAAGTTTGTCATGTTATACTCCTAGACCTCCCACTTAGCCCCCCCAACCCTTTTTCAGTTGTCAGGTTTTTATTTAACCTCACACAGAGCAGCAGCATTTTGAAAACCCAGAGAAGTATCTCCTTCCCAGGCCTGCATCACTAGATCCGTGACATCACTGCTGCCTCTGTTGAATATGAGATATGGCATTTAATAACGCTTAAATAAATGAGTCTTGTTCTCGCCCATATTCAAAATTTAATTTCACGTTTTCTGTTAACAGAATGTATTACAGAAAAATATCCCCAATTTATAAACACACTAATGATCACAACCAGTGCCAAGAATAAATGCCCAAATTATACCATGTAATTATGACAAAAATGTGGCAAATTTATGTGAATCCTGTCACACAGTTTGTCAGTGAAAATAGGGTTATATGCTATACAAACCCACTCTTAGTGGGATTTTCCTGACTGTTTACACCAGTAAACATCAGAACATCCCCTTTCACATATTTATCACCACCAAGAAGGGATTCCCATCTCTAGGATTCCAATATACACAGCCTAAACCGGTTCCCAAAAGGCCAGTCCACTTCTCAAATCCTAACTGCTACTGGATCAACAATTAAGTAATTTCACATCTACTCTGAAATCTAGACAAAAAATACCAATATAGAATTAGGTTTGTAATGACAGTTTGTAATGCTGGATTTACTGTGTCAGTGCAGGCCCTTCAAACATCGTTAAAGATGGTACAAGGGGAGAATTCTTCAGAAGCTGTTTTCTTACTGCTCGGTTGAAAACCATCCTCATCCTACAAATAGTTATAATCCTTCTGAATGTTTTCTGCATTTTTCATTTATTTATACCACTACCACACTTAACCTTCTTTATTTATAACTTAATCTAAGCACAATGGTGGGAACAAAATGACAAAATACGATGCACAGCAGCTCTAATTTAATAGGTCAAGACAGATACAAAACAAGAGCAAATCAGACTCCCTGCACAGCAAGGAGCAAAAATTAAAGGAAAATATCAACTACAGCAGAAGCTCTTGAAAAAGTCTCTTCTTCCCAAGTATTTTTAGGAATTAATGCTATTGTATGCAAGACAGACTGAGTTTGTTTGACCTGATTCTCCACAGAATAACAGAACACTATCCCAAACTGACAAAGCCTACTCATCTTAAAAATGCTTTTCATCTACTTGTCACACCTAGAATGAGTAAACACGTAACTGCTGACAGCTGTTTCTGAAACAGGTCAGGTACAGACAGTTTCTCTTTTTTATCTTACACTGTCATTTGTCCTTGCTCTTGTGTGTGGATTTTCTAAACAGCACAAATGAAAAGATGTAGAAATAGAAACTCATTTTAAAAAGCACCAGACTGTCAGAGTAGCTTCTGCACTATTTAGAACCTATAAGAACTTAACACATCCTTCTAACTGGGAGGCAATAGACAATGTTGGCAGAAGTCTTTTTTTGGGGGGAGAGGTGGGGGGGGAAAGGGGTGTCACCCTAAAATCATTGGTTTAATCATAACTCTGTGAGTTATGCACAGAAGTGCTTTATACAAATTAGTATTACACAAAAAACAATTATGCTTGGGCAATTTTACTGAAGTAGTTACTCTTTTGAAATAGAGCAGTCCAGTTACCGTGCTATCCAAGCGATACCACACAACACAATGCTGGAGACCCACGCATTCAAATGGCTTATATTAATCACATTCTCTTTTCCACAAGTTCAGTCAACAGTATCGTTTACTATGAATTGTAAAAGTCAAGATATAATGAGCTAAGTAGTCAGAAAATCCAATTTTATCTCAGCAAGGCCTGTCTGAAACACAAGGGTAGGCCTAATCCAGCCTTAACACAAACAAAGCTGAAACACTATATAAACCAGGATAAACATGAAGACTTGGAGGTCTATAGGTGGAAAATGCTAAAGAGAACTAAATTTAGTTCTTCAGACACAAGATCAAACATGCTCAGTTATTACAGCTGGTTGACTTTTTTTTAAATGTATGGTTTAGTGAAAACCTGTTTTAACCCATTCATGGGAATGCCTCCTTCAAATACTTACTTGCAAAAAGGACAGAGCAGTTGGTCTGTTTCAAACTATTTCCCCCTGCTTTTACATGTTGTTTTAGAAGGTCTTGAGTATTTTTGTCTTTAAATTTAACTAATAGCCTTTTCTGTAGGGGAAAACTATTTGGCTAGAACTTACTGTAAGTAGAACTAAACAACGGAGAACTAGAAAGAAATTGTGAATTTTGTTTAACACAAGTATTTCCTTTAAAACTTACCTTCTTTAAATTTTATATTAGATTCTAGTCACAAATTTTTATCTTCCTAGTAGACTACAACGATTATTATGCAAGTTACATGTACATGCTACTTACCTAACATTTCTTTCTTTAATTTTTCATTCCGTTCTTCAATTTGCCTAGGTAATCGCTGTGGAGAGGAAGAAAAATTGGAATCAGATCCACGCTTTCAATAATACTATAGTTTAAGCTTATGTAATTTTCATACACATACCAAGGATATACAGTTTACAGCTTAAAAAAAATCCTTACTTCAAATCAACACTTATCTTATTTTGGAAACCTGTCATTCATTCTATGACATCAATTCATATAAGCAGTAAGTGATAACTTGCAAATGCAAGTTTCATATAGGCATGAATTTTTACTACTGAGAAACAAATCTGATCTGTTTGCCTGGTATTTTGACTGAAAAGTTACTGAATTTAAGAGATTTACAATTAATGTACATTTTAGCCTTATCTCCTCTGATGCACACATTAAATACGTTTAAGAGAGGTCAGAGGAATTAATCAAACACAGAATAACATCTATGACACCTGCTCCCACTGGCGTGCTGCTTCAGGTAAATCCACAGTGAAAACATGAAGGTCTACATACAAGTATTTTATCAGAAGATCACTGAATTGCAGGTTGTAGTTTAATATGCAGCACCTTATTATGCAATGTTGGCATCGCATAACAACGAGTAAAGAGTATTACAAATGGGTAGGGAACTCCCAACAAGTTCATCCTGAGCAAGGTACTAGTCCAAGGAACAGTTCATTTATTTATTTTTCTCTCCTCAAAACCGAGGAAGTTAAGATTTGTGCACCATCATAGATAAAGTAGATAAAAGCTTCTCATGTTTCTAATGAGCATTACATAACTGCACATCATTCCTATAATTTGAGATCCCCATTTACACCTAAACCAGCTGTGACTCATCTCCCATCTTTATACAGTGTTTTACTCAATGATTGTAATCACCATTTAGAATTATAATTTTATATTTACTACAACTAAGTTTACAATTTCATCATTTATGTATTCACTTTTCATAAGTTAAGTATTATATTAAAACAATATATTGTGAATGAGAGGTTTTTTTTTTTTTAAAACCTTTTTCATATTTTCAGAAGCAACTATTTCAATTTTTTATACCATACTTATTACTATACAATCCTGGCAGGTCAGAATGCAGTTACATTCTAACTGTGCTGTTTCTTCTCATGAAGGTCACTGTAGATAAGGCAGACTTGCTGTAATGGTGCTATCAGTAAATTAATTACGGTCACAAATCATGGTAACAGGTGTGCAATTCATTCCTTATACATCTCACTTGTGATAATTGGCTTCTGAACATAGTTAAAGAATTTAATTTCCCAATCTTGTTCCTTCCTGTATTTTATAGCTCCAGTCCTCACAGAGCATCAAGAGTTTGTCATTCTGATATCATTGCTACAGAGAAATAAGGTGTTCTCCTCTGGAGGAAAAAAACCAGAACAAAACACAAAAATAATGTGCTGCCAAGACTGTCTGACTATTCTTGTTCAAAGCAGTATATACACTGATGAACACAGCTAAATACATTCATATTCTACACTGATGGGGAAGAGAGGTGGTATACCCCCATAAGAACTGAAAAATGAACACTAAGGAGTACAATGCACATACACATGGATGGATAAGTCTGAAACCAGACCAGACCCAGTATCACCAGTGAGCCAGATTTAATTAGCCCAGTCAGACCTTATCTGACTCCTGCTGACTCAGAGGGGCTTATTAAGTTGGGTGCAGATCTGGACCTAAGCTGCCTGCATGAAACATGTGTGGATATCCCCAGGCTCCAAATTTGGTTTGCACTGTGGCTGTCACATCTGCTGAGTCTTGGATTATTTAATATACACACAGTCTCTCATTTGGAGATAGTGCTTTAGCAGGAAATAAAGGCACAAATAACTTGATTTGGAATACATGTTCCATGTTTTGGAAGTCTGAATAGTCCTAGTCCACAGACTCAGCACTTCTCACACCAGGAACATACCTGCAAGGCTATGTATCTATAGAAAGGTATCCATAAACACAACTATTTATCTGGTGTCTACAATACTTTTCTCCAAGTACAGCTTCTTTTGGTAAATAAGTTTATCTGGTCTGCCACTCCCTCAGAAACTGTGCCGAAGCTAAACTTCAGCAAACACCTGCATAAAAACTTAACGATTGATACCACATAATTAAACACTTTCCAGGAAAGGATCAATAGGGATTATTTGACCACAAAACGCTGTAATTTCCAACTGTTTAATTTGACATTGAGGATGTCAAAAGTAACTGAAGTGTGTAACAGGGGGCTTTAAAATCAAAACATTAGCACTGTACTCCTGAAATACAAACTATACTGAAGTTTTAGAGCAATTTAAAAATCAAGAATCAAAGAACTACTGTGTATTTAGTTCTTTTTTATAACTATCATTTAATAAGATTATGACATTCCCTAAAGCAGCATGTGAAATATTTTCAACAAATGGGAAGAAGAAAGATTGCAAATTAGCCTCATTCACTGTTAGAGCCAGATTCTCTTGATGTATCATTTTCATTACCAGTGGGGGCACAGAAGTGCTGTACTATTTCTGCAAAGAGCACTGCACTTTACATTACAACAAAGCAGAGCCTCTAAGTCCCCCTGTGTATTATAGACATGCTAACTACATACGTGGAATCTGGAATTGTTTTTTGTTATAGAATTTAGATATTATGGATATTTTTAAAAGTGTAGGACTGGCTTTGTTAGTATTTCATTAACAGATTTTCAAGAGGTGAGATTTAAGCCGCAATCTCATAAGACTGCTTCTACCCTGAAACTTGACAAAGAACAGGATCAACTCAGAGCAGAATGCCCTACAACCCACTGCAGTGTAAATTGAGGGCATTTTGTACAAAGTGTTCTGCACCACATGTGAGCCTAAAGTCTCTGCCTAGTAAAAGGAGGTTAAGGAGCAAAAGGCACGTGTATCAGTCAGCGTTTGTACTTCCTAGCTACAAAAATTAAGAATTACTGATCATTCTAAAACATTTCTGAAAGACAGCCAGAAAGAAGCAGCATTTTTTATGATCCTTTCCTAGAACAAGTCTCCAGTGGTAACTGAGCACTGGCACTTTTATGAGATTATTAGAGGCAAACTAACTGAAGGAAGATTGTGGTATTATAAGAGATATAAAAGAGACAATACCTATATTTTTAGGGAGTTCTGATCAGCCAAAATATAAGTATTTGAAATGCTTCACACTTTAAACCAACTACTGACAGTGTTCCCAAGTCTTAATCTGTGGAGTCCTGACTAGTGGTTCATAACAAGTTGTCTGATCTATCACAGTCACTCTTTGTATGGAGAGCTGCTGAAATGCACTAACGACTACTTTACTAAATAACTGACTAAATTACAATAGGCCTCTTTCTGGATCTAGGCTAATGCTAAAAGGCTAAAAGCTACAAAAACCAAATCCTGTCGTTTCGTTTGGAAACATCAGCACGCTCCTTGGCTGAATTCCTGGATCAAATAAGCCACTGTCTCAGCTAAAAGACTATAAATGAGGCCAATACAAATAATCTTTTCTAGACTATGATAGATGCATCGCATTCACTATCCATGCAGTAATGATGTTTGACAAGCTCATCATTTATTAAACCATTGTCGTGCATGCAACAAGCATCAGGGGGTTGTTTCACAGTAGGGTAAACTGACCTTATCACTGGGTGCTGCCAGAAGTGATGGCCCCAATTCCTGCACTGCCCTGACCACATTTTCTTTCCTTCTCACTAGTAATTGCAGTAGATCTGAGTCTGCATTTGCCAGCAGAAAGCCATGGTTATATAAAACTATTCACTTTGGCGGTTATTGGTTGCTGGCTTTTCTTTCCTCGTAGATAATTGGTTTTCCTTTTGGCATATTATACATATAAAAATAACCAGCTATCCATGTAGGGTCAGTCATGAACTTGTACTAGCACTAGCGCAAGGAAAGCAACTGGACAGCTTTTAAAGCAGCTGGCAGTTCATGGGTTTATCTGTTCTTACCCTTAACACTAACAGGAGTTACATGGTTAAGCAGAATATTTTTCTGCCGTAAGTGCAATTGATCCAGTCCCAAAGGAAGTAATTTTAGGCAAGCCTTCTTGTCTAATATGCTATTAAAGCAGTTTCTAATGTACCAGTACAACACCATAGTGGGGGGGACGAGGGAGAAAGAAATTAGAAAATAAAACTGAAATCACTACTAATAATTTATCCACATGGAAATTAAAATAATTAAACAAACCTTGCAAATACATTTCTTCATTAACACAAAGTTGCTTTAGAGATAATTTTGTTAATTTCTAATTTTTTATTTTTAAGGGAGTAGAATAGGTTGCATGTTCACTGATATGAAGCTGAACTTAAAATAACGATGCCCTCTGAAAATTTAACAACCTATTAGAAGTCAAGTACTGTCATATGGATTTGCACGCTTAATTGTGCATTATGTTTTAAAATTGCATCCATTTATCTTAAAAGGGAAGAGATAGTTCAGTTGTTTTCCCTGCAGAAGATGGTCAGCTCTTTCCAGACTCTCTAGTGCTTGCAAGTCATTCACCCACTGTGACCTGAGACTCCCACTTTGACATAAAATGACCACTACTGTACGTTTGATAGCAGCTACCTTCCATTAGCATGTTCCTCCAAAACCACATGTTGTCTAGCTGCATACCTACCACATTTCAACACAGCCTCTTTTCAAAAAGAACAACAGTGTACACAGAGAGCTTTGTGCACGAAACCAAATTGCCCTTCTTGCTATACCAACTCTTGCAGAAAGACCCTTTGAACTTATCAAAATCACAGCTGTTTTCCATACCAAGCATTAGCATACTAAGTATCACTAGAAAAATCCCTTCCTGCTTGTATTTTACACAAAGTTATTTGAAACCTCAAATGAGCAGGCTGCAGCAGAAACTTTAAGTCACCACTGAGTAGGGATTATTTACATGATAGACTAGAATTTCAAGACATCCTAGATGTTTACCTTTGTTCATCCAAGCTGCCATATCCTAAAGTCCAAGGTAACTTTAAAGCATTTTAATATACTTCCAGAGATATGACAATGTTTCTTCAAGAAGCCTTTAATACAGAGAAGTATTTGTAATGTTGACTGAAAATGGACACTGGAACATAGTACTGCAGAATTTGTGTGTTTGGGAACAAAAAAGTAATTTAATCAGAAAAGAGTGCTGTTTGCAACTACAAAGTTCCACCTTCTTCACATGGAAGACTAAGTTTTTGAAAATTAATAGCAGACTTCAGTCACATAATTCAGACAGCTACAAACAGATCTTGTCTACGCTATTCTCTTAATCAAGTCATCAAAAAGTATCTATTTTATAATTATGCCATAAAGGCATTCGACTGCAAATTCACTAATCAGAAAAATAATTCTACTAAAAGAAAAATTGACTCCCACTAATTAAATAGCTAGCAAGAACTGATTATGGGGTACTTGTATTCTGATTTCCAAATTGCAGATCCTTATTGAAGTGATGGCTACTAAAATGCAGCAGTGGCTCACTAACAGAGTCAGCACTGTACAGGTTCTGACCTAAGCAATCTTTTCTAGTGCATGTATAAGTACAATTAAAAATCTTAAGCAAAATTTCAATGTTTAGTAGAAATTTATCAGAAATTTATTTGTATTTGAAAAAGCATGTATTGAAATACCTTTGTTTGAAAAAAGTTAATGCATTTAAACAGTTCCAAGATATTCCTAGTAGAGAATCAAACTAGAAGAACTGTGATGTATTAATCGATAAGTTGTGTGGGAGGTGACCGCGCATGCACACATATGTATTGTGGGGGACATAGGGTAGGTTATTCAACAGGTGAAGATGTAGTTTACAGAACATACATTTACTTCCACTCATTTTATAAAGGTTAAAAGAGGACTATGCTTCATGGACCTAAGTCTTGTCATTACATTTCATGTAATCTTTCTTATGTATAGCCAGAGGAGAAAACCAGTATACTTTTTGATTCAAAGTTATCATCACTGTGTATGAAGCAGCTTGCATAAACAGCTTTAAATATTTAGACTAGGAAAAGAAAGACCTTGTTTTAAAGTTGTGCCAAAGTACACTGAAAAGGCTTACCATGCAAGCTTCTCTGGCCTGATGAACTGAGGGGTCTTTTTCTAGGACTGCTTTATAATCCTCCAGAGCTTCATCTAGTTTTTCTGTTTTTTCATATAGTTCTGCTCTCCTCAGTAAAGCTCTAATATAGTTAGGATCTAATTCCACTGCTGGAAAATAAGAACACAACACAGTATTTTACTTCAAACGTTTTTATACCCCCTCAAATAAATTCTTAAGCCTGTATTAAAGTCTTAATGTTAATAGATGTTTTAACGCAGCTTAGAATCAGAGTCACAGTTTAAGAGAATTTAGGGAGGCACCCTTTACACCCACCTATGGAGGTCTAACGCAATTGACCATAGATCATAGACATTAGATGAAATATCACTATATAGAAGAAAGCTCTATTTGTGCATTAGAAATCATGTGGCACTTCAGAAACATGAAGAATCCATAACATTTTTCAGTTTTTGCATATATAATAAGTCTATATTATTAGATTACACCTAAAGTTAAATGTACCTAAAGATATACATAGTAGGGAAACCAAGCATTTCCTTGCTTATCTCACTGCAAGCTGAGACTAACTCCAGAACAACTACTGGTGTTCTTCTGAATATCTCTAAAAAAATCAAACAGTTAAAATTGGGTTGGGAAGCCACAAAAGTTTATACTAGCTCTACAAATCACCACAGAGGCATTCAGACTGAATTTAATCTTTTCTTCTCCTTATACCCTTGGCAATTGTGAGCATGCTTACTGGTGCAGTTAGGATTGAATGCTGAACTGAACAGTAGCCTGTGCAAGGTAATTTCTCAAGGATTTCTTCATCCATTTTTCATCACATGAAAAGGAAATACAAAAACCTGCCCATTTTTTAATTGCTAACCCATTAAAATTGTTCTCAGGACAGCTGAACCCCAGATTAGGTAAATATTCTAGTTTATTTATTCTGGAAGGAAAAAGAGAACCCTACAATCAGCAAGTTGCAGGTTAATGTGAATTGCTTGGCTGTGCGCTAAGATTTGCATTGCAGTTTGTAAAAAATAAAAAACATCCCTGGGCAGTGTCAAATGATGGTTAGTTTAAGTCTCACTGCAGTAAAACAGACCTGTTCCCTTTTAGCCACCAAGAAATTACCAGGAGTGTTTTTCAAAATGCACCACCACCAAAACAAGGCAAAACTCCACAGTAACAGAGGTCAGCTAGATTTTGTTACTTTCAAGATTCCTTTTATAACATACAAACTGAGATTTACTGTACAAGCACCACTGGCACTCAGCCATTGGATTAGTTTTTTGGTTGGTAACTTTGGACATTTTTCCCCAGCTGTCATGTGCAGTTCAAGAAATACTTGAGCATGGGTGAATGGGTAGAAGAAATAAAGCAATACATGGCTGAAATGATTTTACTAGAAGTTGCAAAGATAAAACTATGCAAGACAAAAACATGAGAGCATAATCCCTTGTGACCAAGCAAAAGGCTTGTATGAGGACTTGATAGTGCTTTTAATTCTGTGAGGCCCCACACGTCTTTGGAATCTCAAATTAAACCAAGATTTGGCAGGAATAGCAGGTGGAAATATGTTTAAAATAGTAGGTATAAGGAAACAGCTTCCATAAAATATTTCATTTTTTTGAAAAAAAAAGTACCAACAGCAGTCTTATTGTCACAGGAGAACAGAAAGTAGATTATTATAAGCAGTAAGTTTAGCAGACATTTTAGAAAACATATAGTTTTAGATTCACGTGTCTTTCACTATAGCCTTTCTATAAATTCTTCATATAGAAATGCCCAAAGTTACAGCTCTGTAGTAAAGCACTAACTGCTTAATTTATCCATGAAAGATCTGGCAGAAGAGTGATGCACAGGAAAAAAGAGTCATACCTTTGCTACAGTCACTTAGGGCAGCTTCTGTCTTGTCCTAGAACACAGAACATATAACAAAATTGTATGTCATATTTCTTGGGAAACAGCTTGTTTACAATTGCAAGCAAAAAGGTTTGTCTGTCATTCCAAGGAATAGGGATGTTCATGTAATCAAGGCTTTTCATACCACTGCTTCTGATTTAAAGCCCTTTATCAGCGATTAGCTTCCTCTCTCTGAAAGCTGCCAGTGTTCAGATTGCACGGCTGCCCCACTAATCAGTCTGCACTGAACAGACAACAGCAAGCGACTGTCAAAAGGCTGAGTCACATCTGCAGGCCTTGGCTGAACCAAGCTACAGCTTTCCTACATTTGTCAATTAATTAAGGGGTTGGAATAGGCAGTTCCCAGGACTCCCAGATAAATTCCTGTCTGTAAGAACAAAGACATTTGGAAAGCACATACGATACTGCCTTTAGCACTAATATAGGCATTGTCCCTTGCAGAGGAAGCTGAGACTGCCAGGAGTGGTAGGGACAAGATGTTAGTGTGCTCAGACAACCACAGTTAGAGGATGAGAGTCAGGTAATCTGCTTATAAAGATAAAAAAAAAAGAATGCTGAGACAGAGATCCTGTTTTCATCTAAACTAAAAGGGCTTCAAGAAAAAAAAGAAAACAAGAAAAAGGCTGTTCTGTGCCTGTATTGTTGATTGACGCAGTAGTATTCATAAGGGTAGTTCCTGCATTTCTATACCCCAGGAACTATTTTCTTCTCCATTAAACGGAAGCTGCCTCACAGAAGAATGCCTGACAAGCTTTCATGGTAGTGCAAAGCAAATGGGTGATGGAAGTATAGAAGTAAAAATACTTAATGGGGGAAGTTAAAAATGTGGATCTATTTTCAGCGTAAGGTATGGGTCTGTGAGGTTCTACTATCTATACAGGTGATACAGTAGTTTGTGCACAGTTTTTATTATCCTGTGCTCATCTGGGAAATATTGCATTGTTTTCCTAGCTAACATCTGGATTATGAAGAGCTTTTTCAGGTTACAGCTTTCATATTTGAAAGGTTTCAACATCTGCTATTGCAGAATTCCATTTTTTCCTTGCCTGTTCAATTTAGTATCCCAAGAGTGAATTCTAGTTGAGCAAGAATTTATTTATACCTAAATATGGCTGCAAAGTACACTTACAGACAGAGCTGCATCTGCATCAATACTGGAGGAAAAACACAAGGAAGTTCACTTTGCAGGAAGATAAAATAAGCATAGGAGTTACTATGCTATTTGTCCATAATAATATAAAAACCAAAGCAAAAAGAGGGAGTAATTTTTCTTCAACTCTTATTTTCACTTATTTAGAAAGAAGAGGTAATTTAGCACCATGTTTATAGCCCAAAAAGACAGTATTGAAAGTATGATAATAAGCAAGACAGAAAAGCTATATAAGTGTCTCAGGCAACTAAATATAGACCCTCAATGCCTGTGAGCCAGAAAAGTATTACTGAATGCTTGTTGATAGGTCCTCCTAGCTCCTGTTGTGGTCAAATAGTAGAATGTGTGAGCTGTATGAAATACACATACTAGCCGTATACTACTATGACTGTACAAGATCAAACAGGCATAAAGGTTCTCCTCTCACTCCTCCTGTTATATGGCAGTCCAGCAACTTATTTGTAAAGATGAGATTCTCAATTCTTTAAAATCAATTATTAGCTTGTAAGTTAAATTGTTGGCTTTCCATTGTGCTTACAGTACATTTCAGATTCTGGTAACATGTGGGCATCTGTCCCTGGACATGGAATAGAAAGTAGATAAGAGACAGCTGTAGCCATTCTCTTGGGACAGTGCCCTATTACACAGGGTCCATGCTGCTATATAGCAACTGTGAAGGAAGCACGCTAACTGAATTAATAGTCATAGGAAGCCCTACTTATGCCTGAAAGCATCAAACCAATTATTTGAAGACAAGTCTGACTATCCAGGTTTAAAAAAAAAAAAAAAGGATAAAAAAACTTGATTTAAAAACAAATACTACCTAGTTACATTTCTAGACAATCTAATACATGGGTCTGTATACATTAAACATGCTTTAACACATCTGTTCCACATGAACTTTGAATTTATTTGAAAGAAAACAAAACAATCAGTGTTTTAAATATAATGCAGCAAAGCAACTTTGAACAGCTGCTCCAATTGCAACTTTCAGTTTTGAATTAATCCTCAGTAATCAAGTGTACCAGTATTTCTGCTGGAAGCACGAGAGAATATACAAGCAACAAAGCCTGCAAACAGTTTAATACTTTTCCCCTCCTTTATGCATCCTTAATGACTTCATAATTTCCTTTGACATATAAACAATACTTGTCATTTCATAAAACAAAGATATTCACCTGCTTCATTTTTGCAGCAGCTCTGTTTGAAAATAAAACAGCCCTATCTTTCTGGAAGCAGGCTGGACAAATCTGCAGAGCCTTTGTATATGAGTCTTCTGCCTCTCCATAGTCTGCAGATGCAATAGGGAAAAGAAACAACAACAACAAAAAAAACAGATCATTTACTTCAAATGCCAGTATGGTCAATGAATCATATGGCTAGAATTTCTTTGGAAACCTTTCTCAATATATGATGCAGTATTTAAACCAATAATCAGAATCAGCTGCTTTCTGACAAAGTACACTACTGACTACTACTTGTATCAATGACAACCAATTATTTTTTAAAATCAGCACCCTCATAGGAGCAGAAAAGCAGTCCTGTGCTTAGCATAACTACTGCAGCATGCTGTGCATTAATTCTCACACCCGAATTTGTTTCATCCTTTTTGTTCAGAGCTTTAGGGTTTGAATCTTTTCAGATGAAATGTATCCTTGATCTGAAAGGAAACGCATCTTGGGACATGTTACTGCACCAATACCTGCCCACAGCAGCTAGGGAAATCTCATTTGTCAGAGTATCTTTCAAGGACTGACTTAAAGGTCAGTCACCACAAACCTATCAATTGGCACCTGAAGGTCATCCATCTTCATGTCTGATCTAAAGCACAGACCAGCGATAAAGCACATGAGATGATTAAGTTGTTTTCCAATAATGGTAGAGTCAAAGAATGAAAAGGCCCTATAGTGATCCTGAACAATGCCCTGCCAGCTGACAAATGCATTCTCCTCAAACAGAGCAATTCTTTCTGCATACTAGTCAGTGACCGACCAGACAGGTGCTTAAAAAGTCGTTCATTTCCAATGCTTTGACAGGCATCAGCAGCACAGGCACACTGAACACATCTGCCAAAGAATTTGTAAGGAAAAGGCTATGGATAAGATCTCAAAAGATGACTGAGCCAATACTACAGGCTTGCTACTTCCATAGTCCCAGCAGCTCCTTCGTGCCTGCTCTGACACTTGCCTGAATTGGTAAACCAGCAATCTTGGTCTCTTAGAGATCTCCAGCAGGAAGATCACTGTCTGGTTATCAGGATATGCTTCTGGGAAGCAGAAGTTACTCATTTGTGTAACCCTGTTGACTGAGGTAAGCATTAATGTACATTTCCTTATTTCTTTGAAAATCCTCTAACCATCAGAACGTTACATGAATGGTAGGGGTCAAAAATCCCTTCTCCCTTCATGTGCTTTAACTAAAATCATTGGTATTATTATTTACTGGAGACATGTTGTTACAGATTAACTATGTTAACAACATATCCAGTTCCAGTGTAAGCTAGAAGTTTGCACACCTCTAGATTTTTTTTTAAAAATATGTATCTATATATTGATCTATATATTTATGTATATATGTGTACATCTCCACACATAGAAAAATATACACACATGTATGCATAGAGATGCTTGCATGTATATATACACATATACACACACACACGATATATAGTGTATATATAGAGATATACACACATACAGTGTACAAAGAAAGAAAAGGGCCAGTGGATACAAAGAAACATACAAAGGTACAAAGCTATGAGAGTCATTGAGACACTCAGCCTCCATCAATTTTAAGCAATTGCATTAGCAGAACTCAATCTGGTGGAAGCCTTTTTTTGCTTAGAAGAAAAAACCCTGGCACTTGGAATGCAGTCAATTCTGTATCACGTTCTTGGATTTAAACACAGCTTTCATGAGAAACCTGCTTTAGCAATCCAAGATTTTGTGATTTAAACTTATCTCTTAAGGAAGTCTCTCTTTCTGTTCCCTAGAGCTGGGTGAAAGATATAGATAACTTTGAACGATGATAGGTGTGAGGTCTTCCTAGAGGTTTTCTGCAATATCACTATAATGGTAAAGTATTAATTTGAGATTCTCTAACTTGCACACGATATTAAAAGATTATCAACACACCTCCTTTCTTGAACTGCTCATTTCCTTTCTCCTTCAGTGTTGTGCTCTCCTTTCTTCGTGTCTACAAAAGAAGGGACAACGTCTCAAAGTATTTAATTGAAATGAACAAGTAGGTCAGCTGTAGTTCCAGATAAGCTATGAATGGAAATCAGAATAGTATATAACCTGAAGAATTTTAACTAGTACCAAGATCACTTGCTTGCATTTATTGTGGCATGATATGCTTTATAGATCCATAAAACACTGGAGTATACCAATGAGGCAGTTAAAAAGCTCTAGTTCATTAACAACACTATGCACAAAGAGCATTCATATCAAATTATATTGTTTAAACTAGTATGCTAGCATTTTAGCTGTTTGCTTGCTTCTTAATTCCTTTTCAATTCAACTGAATTCAGTGTAGCTCAACTATGTAACATACATGTTAGATGTAAAGTCTCAAAACATTTGCTTGAAATAATTCTACCTCAGAAATTCAGTTACTTCCAGAGATGTACAAAGCACACTGAGCTTACTGAATCAGAAGCAGGTCCATGGATAATAGTGCCCTGAAAGAGTTCTTATGCAGATTGAATAAGCCATCAGAGCCTGAGACAGGAAGATTGTTCTGCTACACAGTGAAAATTGCACATGCTAAGAAGAGTTGTATTCTCATCCATGAATATATTAACCATACTCTTGGCACAAGCAAAGTTGACATGAACGCTCTTAGTCTCTGACACTGAAAATACAGGATGTCATAAAGCCATCTCTTACAAAGGAAGCCTTCCACATGTAGACATACCTCACAGAAGGAAAAACAAAGCACTATAAGACAATATCAACAAGCAGCAATGCTCCTGTTCATGAATCATTTCTATGGTTAAAAAAAACTAATTTGACTGTTGACTTTGCCCCCAAAACATGCATGCATAAAGGACTTAAATGAAGGTGGCTATAAATTACAGATCACTGAGCAATTAAAAAGCCAACACTAGAAAAAGGAACAGTTTCCTTTCCTGCAGATTCTGTAAATCAAGGATTAATGCAATTATCAATATCACACAGAACATCTCCTTGGAAACAGCTAAATATAGTACCATGGAGCACTGCACCATCTCACTGCTATGCCAAGTAACTGACAAACAATACAGGATCAGAGGTTCTCTCCTCTTACTTTTATTGCTTTTGGAAAGCAGTTCACTTGACCACTGTTACCATCTTCATAATAACAGATCACAGTGCTCCAAAAGCAAGGCTTGAGAGAAGTGGCATTTGGTGGTCACACACGCAACTACACACTAAAATCTCATCTGACCCTTTTGATACATGATTGGATCATTCATTTCCCCCCCCCCCCATCTCCTATTAATACTCATTGTTCCTCACATTAAAAAAACAAAAACAAAAACAACACATGGTGGACAAAATACATCACTACTTAGAAATCTGCTTTCCTCCCGGGTGCAATGCTAGATCCACACTGGTCCTTCCACAATGTCACTTGCACCAGCACACACGAGCCAGTCAGTGGTTTCTGACTATGAGCATAGGAACGAATTTGAGCACCTACAGCACCAACGGCATTAAAAGCACACGTTCATTGTATATATGTGGGATTTGGCTGCTCAGCACAGGGAATAAACAGCTACATTTGAAAGCTGCACCCAAACGTGGGAAACGCTCGACAGAACTACTCCAGCAAGGTCACTGCTACGCACTCATTTGTCCCTCCACAGAAATACCTTTTTAAAAGATCCTGAATGCACATTGAGTAGAAATTTCCACAACAGAGGTAGCTTTCACACCAGTGAACAGCACAGAGCAGGTTTAGAGATTATGACCTTAATGGAAAAGCAGAGAGATTTAGAGACAATCCTCATCCAAGATAAGAAACGCTTGAAACACCAGCCCTACTGACTTCATTGCTCATGACCTATTTAGAGCTGGCCTTTAAGTTCTATTAACTGATTCACTGTTGTTTAAGGTCAGGTTGTGTACAATGTAACAAAATATTTTTTCCTATGAGAACTACAGCATGGTTACGGTACTCCTGATGCAGAAATCCTAAAAATCAAGGGATACTGGATGAAAAGCTTTACTTGCATTAGCATTTGGATAATTATCAGTTGGACTTGATGATCCTTATGGGTCCCTTCCAACTCGGGATATTCTATGACTTTCATTTTATTAAAAATACTACAAAAGAGTTTATGCTTATCCCAGTCAAGTATTAAATCCTAAGAATTGCTTTGAAGCGAGGAGGCTTTGAGAGACTAACCTTAAAGAAAAAGGAATTAAGTTTTGAATCATGGGATTCCTTCTCTGACAGTCAAGAAGGTTGTGAGCTAGAGTCTCAGCAGCACAGATGACCAAGGTACGGCCACATTTGCTGGGGAAACATGGACAAACAGAAGTCCTGAGCAACTGAGGAGCTTAAGGGCTGTCACACTGGGAAGCTGATTCATTCAATTCTCCTCACCTGAAAGCCTCCTCTTTGGTATCTCCTTTTGTTCACAAATCCAGCTTCACAAACTAGAAGGGCGGTCACAGAACTGTTACAGAACTTAGCCACAGAACTGTTACAGCCATACAAATGTCAGCGAGTGTCTCACAGTCACTTTGACTATTTGCCCAGAAGTGTTGTCTAAGTGTGTCTCAGCAGCTCTGGTAAGAAAACCTTATATGGCTTTGCAGCTTACTCAGCTCCCTGGAAAGCAGCTATGCAAGCAATGCAGTCCTGCTTCAAAACCAGCATTTCTGCTGCAGCTTCACCAACATCTTCATATTCCTGTATTACATGTTTCAGGCTGTCACTTAACTTCCAGACTGTACAAGTTTTCATTGTGTTTTCAAAAAAGGTGAAGACTGCGGAATACCTCATGCATCGTTCTTTATTTGCACTGGGAGCGTGACCCATTGGTGATATGTGGTAGCTGACTATCATTCCCTAAAAGCAAATGCACAGGATGTCAAAGCATACATGTTAGAAGTCACAGCCTAAATGCACTAGGCTCTAAAGCACACAATGTATTTGTAAGAGAAATAGATGATGTGTTCCTGCATATGTATGCATTTCTTTAACTGAAAGTCACAATACAAAAGCAGCAGAAAGATGACTATTCTGGATTAATTTACATTTAACTTGATTTGAAATTTACATTTACATTTAATTTGAATGGATTCTTGGAGTGTGTGCTGCTCAAATTAATGCTGTTATAATCTTCTATTCAAATTCAGAATTAAAAGAAATAAAGCACCTTTAGAAAATATAACCTCTTTGTTCAGTATGCTGCATTTCCAGCTTTGATAGACTGGTCATCGGTTTGCTGTGATCATATCAGCCCAGAGAGGAAAAAATTGCATGTGACTTGTCCTTGGGACAAATTTTGCACAATGTCATTTCAGTGTCCCCACCCATTCATTTTTCAGCAAAAGATTTAAGTAGCTGCAGGGCAGGCTACCCATTCCTTAGCGAGGGAAGTAGGTCAGACTGAACTCCTTGAATAAGGCCTCAGGAACAAAGATCTTGACCCACTACATTCCCATAGGCTTCTCACATACAAGCATGGGGTCAGGCACAACTTCCCCAACTTACACTCCATTAAGATCCTCTGCCATTCAAAAGATGTGAAACCTTTTGTATTGCTTTTTTCAAATTTTAAGATGACAAATTCCAAGTGGCAGTCATTAATTTTTGATGTACATTTTCTTTTATTAACCATGAGGAAAAATAACTATATTTAACTAAAAGCATAGTTTTTAAATGATCTGATTATAAAGGTTCACAGATTTGGATACTGAATTACAATCATCCGTATTGTGAAGAAATTAGGATCTTGACCTAAACCCACCTGGCAAGCAAGAGGTGCAGAGAATCAAGGCCTGATCTGAAGTAATGAGAAAAAGACAGCTTGGTCTTCTGACAATAAAGTACAACAATTCCAAAAAAAAAAAAAAAAAAAAAAAAAGAACAGAGCATCATCAAATACAGTCCTTTTGCTTCATCTTCTCTGCCAAAAAGCTCACAGTTAAATAAATTAAAGTATTATTCAAGTATTAGCGAGAGAGCAACCTACACATTTTTGCTGTTTACTTTGGAAGGAACCAATCTAATAGTGCTGGCAATGAAATTCCTAAATATAGCTGGTAAGAGCTGGAGGTTGAATACCCACAGTTTGTAATGCTTCCTAGCACGCTTTCTCTGGCTGTTCCTATGCATTTTATTTGCTCAATTGATTTAACTTTGCAAGGGAACTGTTCCTGGCTCCAGTTTTGCGAAGAGCAGCAAGCATACTCTTTCTCCTCTCCCAAGCTATTTATACAAGGTGACAATGTACATCTGCATCTTGTAAACTCTTATGTATGGGCATCCAGCAGCAGTCATTTGAAGTTACTGGGGTTCAAAGGATCTGTGGAAGCAAGCAATTTAAACAGATAAGGAATATACTTTTCAGCTTCAAATACCACTTCTAGTTACAAGCCATCTATTAGCAGTCATCTGCTTCCCCCTGCAGTTTTGTGAAGCTATTGCTGTATCATATTCATTTAAGGAACTTCAATTTAGGTTGTATTCACTCAAAAATCTTTTTTCAAAACTGGTTAGAGCTGTCACTTGAAAACTATACCAAATCTGTTCTCTCTGCTCAAGAGGTAGAGTAATTGGAATTGCTAGACTGCCCAATTCCTGCTCATCGTAACTTCATGGTAAAGATAGATTTAGTCTTTCTGTTGCCAATCACTACTTCCTCCTGAAACTGTAAGCAGCACTTACAGAAACAATAGGGCACATCCACTAGCAGCAGTCACTTTAAGCTAGCGTGCCAGACTGAAACCTGTGCCTATTCCTGAGTGCCAGCCTGTCATTACTGCTCAAGGCAACAGTCTCCAGCAGAAGAGTGAAGCTGACCACTTAATCCATCACCACGAGTCAAAACCTTTAGTCATGCATAAGCCTCTCAGTTTTCTAAACTAAAAGGTCTTGATTCTACAGTATCAGCAACTTCCAGAGAAATGCAAAATGGAATACAAGCATAAAAACAGCAGCACTGCAAGAAAACCAAAGGTACAATTTTTCACTCTATTAAATTGCCATCCAAAGACTTTTTTAAGTTTATAAATGCAACTGTGCAACTGAAACTATGAATCTCATAGGGAGACCTATAACTGCAGACTTTATACCCAGGTTCTTCTCACCAGCACTTGGAATTAACTACTCTAGCAGATACAAATAGACTTTTCAGATATGCTTTAATTCAGAAAACAAAACAGGATGTTTTGTTCTATTTTTAATATCATCAGACAGGGTCATTTTAGTCCAGCAATCGGTCTTTTACTCTGATTTGACCAAAGCAACAACATACCTAGTGTTACTGCTGTACTGTATACAGGATTCAGGTTACTAAAGTAGGTTATCTTAATAGGGGAATCACCTTTAATTACATTTCCACACAATTGCATTATGACCCCTTCAAAACCCAATTATCTTGCAAGTTTTATTGCTATGCAAAGTAATTTTGAATGCTGATTAGAAGTGTTAACAAGTACTGTACAGTCAGTTGCATTGTCTCATATTAATTATCTGGTTTGGGTCCAACCAGGTCATTCTTCCTGAAAAGTTCAAAGACCATCTCTAAGTGACCAACACCGTCTGCTCCACATTACGATGTACTTGTTTGGATCTTCTCCTCCACTTTGTACCTTACCTTTTATTTTGTAACTACTGCAGATACAACAGCTGAATTTTCACAGCCAAGGTTACTATACTGTATTGGGCAGATACCTGGAACTAGGAAAACATCAAATACTGAAACGAATGATTTTACTCAAGAAGCTATCTCAGAAGAAATCCCAGATCAGTTCTTCAGCCCCTGAAAAGCAAGTTCTATACAAAAGCTACAACTTATGGAAGAGCAATGGGATCAACTTGAGGCACAGGGAAGAAAAGGGTGAAGAGGCAAGCAGTTTAAAGGAAATTTCTTGATGAGGACAGATCTTCTCTAACACATCCTAGAATTTCTGGGAAAAAAAAAGATTTACTGTTTAGACCAGAACTGAATATATCTCATGTATAACTTAAAGAAAATATATATATATTTCTCAAAGGTTGGTTTTACTTAATTTGTACAGAGTTGCTAACAACACTAATGAAGAAACTGCTCTACTAGAGCTGTGCTCCTCATCTTGCTGACTTTTCCTGAAGTTTAAATAGCAGATGAGCATGGTAAGACAGCTGTAGCTCTAATGCACATGCAACAGCCCAAAGAAGGCAAGTGCTTTTGAGGAATATTACATATTTATTACAGGCCTTACAGCAGCTAGAAAGGAGTGTTCTATATCCATGAGAGCTTACTAGGCCAGGTGCTTAAGTCTTTGCCAGACAAAGCCCAAAGAACAAGCAACATCTGTCACAATGGAAGAGCGTGAGGGATTCAGAACGCTGCTGCTGGATACACTCATAATTAGTGGGTCCTCCAGAAGAGGACCAGGTCAGACTGAAAAAATTACCAAGTAACAGCTGCTGGGTGTCCTCTGATTAATCCTGCAGACTAGACCAATGTCAAAGCCATCACTGTCAATGGCAACTAACCAGAAAATCTGTCTGTAATGCATCAAAAGCAATTTACTGCTCAGTGCCTCTGCTGAGAAAGCAATAAGCATACTTAAATAAAATCTTATAAAACAGAATTTCGTTTCAGGCTGTATAATGCTTAAAAAGCTCAGACTTGCAAGTCCAAGCAAGTAACCCAACTCCTTTCTAAGCTACTTCTGCTTTTTAAGAAATTTTCTTTCAGGTTCATGTGTTAATAAACTCTTTTCTTCCTGTTTTTATTTTACTTCATTGTGCAGAAGAAACTTATGTCATCCTACTGCTTCCCTGGAAATAATTTTTATTACTTAAAAATCAGAATTCTCACTATAGAGTGCTCTTGAAACATAATTCAGAGAAAACACACAGCTACTTGCTCCTCATCTTTGATCTCCTCAGCAGCTTCTGCATAGGTGAAAATTTTTACTCAGGGCTGCTACTGTGCTACACAAAGGATGTGCATAAATGCAGTGCAAGTACTAAAATCTGTTCCCACATCTCCAGAATAGATTAGTCTTTTTCTACAGCCTAGTTATATGACAACATTATTAGAAGTACCAATTTATTAAAACTGCTCAAAAACAGCATATTTAGTTAAAAAAACTACAGAGATATATATACTTCATAATTTGATTTGAGCAGGGCTAACATCCAGCTCTTGTTATTACAAGTATTTTGATTATGTATTTTACGGTTGATGTTGCAACCACAGTTGACACAACTTTCTCTTGGTTGGGCAAGTATTCTAATCAAAGAAAATCCATCTACTCTGTACGTAAATGCCATTATGAGACTTCAGCTTGATGCCGACTCCCAGCAGCATTGCCTGTGATCTAAAAATACAGACTTTCTTCCATCTAAGTCAGTCCCTATAACTGGTTCACTGCGCATTCACAGAGAGGTGTGCTGGCATAATGAGGGAGGCAGCAGGGGTTCAGATCAAGGACTGCCAAAGCAGCAAACAGAACTGCTGCTGAGCGTATTGTCACAACCTAGTAATACTATCAAATAAACAAGTTCTGAATATTTCTGCCTCATTTTCTCCAGCTGCAAAAAAATCATGTTGCCCTTCTTCTCAAGAAAATCTTTGAGTAATTTGTGGTTAAAAATATTTGAAAAAATTTAATAAATAGATGTGCAGCAGCTGCCTGCAGACCATAACAGAAGTATTTTTTTCTTAGAACCTGCATCATTTAACAGATTTTCCTTATAACCAAAATATAGGTTTCACTTTCTAAAATAAAATAATTTTAAACAACTCTAAGTATTATACATCTAAAGAAAACTAAGAGTGGAAATTCAGGAAATGATCTATCCCCATGTTTTTTCTAAACAGAAAATATACAGTGATGTCAAGTAAGAGTGTGCTAAGAGATTACTTCAGTAGTTGTAACACCTGCTGCAAACTTCTAATTTATCTCTCATTTCCGGATTTCTCAAGCTGTACTTGTAACAGATACCAACAATATATTGTTGCAGAAAAAAAAAAAAGATGTATTTTAAAGACTGCTTACATACTTTACTCAGAAATCTCCCTAAGGAACATAATGTTCACACTACAAACATTGCTGATCTAATAGCTATGGTGATGCTACAAGATGGATTCTCTCAAATTCATTAGGTGTAATTGTAAACCAAGCTAGAGGGCATAACCTCTCAATGCTGCTGAAAATAAAAATTAGATATCTTGCAGAAGGATATCTGCAGCTGCTAATACTTTCTCTAAAGAAATCTCTCCAGCTTTAAATGATTTTGTAATTCCACAGCATCTTTCAATGGAGAATATAACAAAGAATGTAATTACTCAACATTCTTTTGCTTATGTTATAGAGTGCAAAAATTACTGTGAGAACTTAAATGATTACCTAGTGATACAACAAAAACAAGGAAAGCACAAAAGCTATGACACTACATTTCCAGACCTGTTTCTCTTTCTGGTGCTTAAAACTGACATAGTTTTCACCCTGAAAGTTTAGCATTTTGTCTATGAATCTCTCAGACTGCCTTTAAGCCTCATCAAGACACATGCTCACAATAACCCTTGCCACACCAGCAATAAATACAGGTAAGAAAAAGGGACTTTTTAATCTAAACCAGAAAAGTTGCAAGGGCAACATGATAAACTGTATCTGGAGAGTGTCTGCTTATAGTGTTCTCCCTTCCCGATCCTCCATACAAAAAAAAAAAGACATTGACTTCCTGAATAGAGTCCAGTAGAAGGCCCCCAGAACAGTCAGGACACTAGAGACATGACCAAAGCAGCCTGCCTATGAGAACCGAGTCCCATCCAGGCTTAGGAAAAGGTGTCGCAGGGAGACCTGGCTGCTAGAGAAAATGGAGACAGACTCCTCCTGTAGGCATGCAGAAAAAACAAACAGACATGTCCAGGGGTCACAAGCTGCAAAAAAGTAAATTCTAATTAGATACAAAGAAAAAAAAAACACCATGATTGGTTAAACACTGGAACAGAGGCCTGTAGAGCCTGTGCAATCTCTAGGCTGGGAGATGTCAGCACCATTCTGGGTAGCCTGATCGAGCTGATCCAACTTCCAGCAGGGGTTACCACTAAATAATCTTCACAGGCCCTTTTGAGGCAAAGTACGTACCAAAAAAAAAAAAAAAAAAATCAAGATTTTTTTCTAACTCTTCATTATTAAATCTCAAAGCATTACACCCAGTAAGCATTATTATGCCCATTTCACAGATGTCAAAACTGAGTGAGAGACTGAGATAAAGTAATTTCCACAATGTCAACCAAAAGAGATGTATTATTCTCAGTTTCATTCTTATTTCAAAAAGACTGTGTACTATGTTCCTCTCCTCCATGAGTTCCATAGTTTTCCCACCACATGGAACTTTTACATTGACATCACATGCCTTTTACCTTCACCAATGTATTTGGGTCAGAAAGCCCACCCTATCAGCAAGGGAGCTATCTGAGCCACAGCTCGATTAAATTTCTCTATACTTGCTTGTAAAAAGAATTTAGTTTTCGGTTGCCTGTGTGATCTTAGCTCTGTATATTTCTGCTCACCATTCTCTATTTACATGAGCTGACAGTAAGACCACGGTATAGTCAAGTTACTGCCTAGCCCCTCGCTCTTTCCAAGTTTTTTGGGGGCAACATACAGACATCTGTTATTTACTTACATAACATAGACAGGGATAGTCAACAGTTAATAGTGGCACAGCTTTATTAAGTGAGTTGAATAAGAAAGGACCAGCCTTCCTGTACAAAAGAAGTACCAAGCCCCTATACATTCACTGACACATTCATATTTTATGCACTTAAACAATATGACACTTCATTTCTTCTTTTCCTGATTTTGATAGCCCACGTCCATTACCATTGGTAATGATGATTTAGGAGTTTCTGAAACAAGCCATTCAGTACACTATCTTCCCCTGTGAAGTAATGTTTTCTGGAGATGGAGCCTACCCTCTCATTCCTTGCTCAACTCTCTCCATCCCTCATTATAATCAATTATGCAATGCTATCTATGATCCAAGCTGTGCACCTACTTCCAGTAAGGACTCTATCCCTCTTATAGAAATAAGACCACAGAATGGTTTGGGGTGGAAGTGACCTTGAGGAGCACCAAATTCCACCCCCCTGTCACAGCAGGGACACCTCCCACCACACCTTGAGTTGCCCCAAGGCCCCATCCAGCCTGGCCTTGAGCACTGCCAGGAATGGGGTAGCCACAGCTTCTCTGGGCAGCCTGGGTCAGGACCTCAGCACCCTCATAGAAACTATTTTCTTTCTCATGTCCAGCCTAAACCTATCCTCTCTTAGTTCTAAGCCTTTACCCCTTGTTCTATCCCTACATTTTCTGATAAAAGTTCCTCTCCAGCTTTCCTATAGGCCCTCTTTAGGTACTCTCTCCCTAGAGGCTTTACATTCATGCCTATAGGACTATAAAATGAAGTTTGCTGAAGTCTTCCCCTCACCTGAAATTACAATGGGGGAAAAGGTGGAGTTCTGACCTAATTGCCAATAAATATATGAGTATTTTTCATCAATATGTCAGTTATTAGTATAATTAACTGCTCATCTGGGTAATGCAATCAGGTTTTAAGAGGCTGGATAAGGTTTTGGTTTAGTATTTTTACTTCCTCACCATTCACAAATTCAAGTTGCAAGAAGTTTTTTTAATCTAATTATATGATGACCATAATACCCTAGAACCTTGAAAGCTAATGGCTATCAAGTAACACCACTGACTAAGGGTCACACCAACTGGTTCACACAGACTTACTGTGGCATAGACACTTTTAGAGGCTGCTGAACAAACCCTCAAGCCTATTTCATTATTCCTCACAAGCTCACACAGCCTGCTACCCAAGCATTTTGCCCAACATTGAAAACAAACAAAAACAGTTAAAGCATTTTGTTTAAAGCCTCAATAATCTATAGGGATAAATTTCAACATTAATCCCAAAACACTAATACACCAACTAGCCTTTCAGATATCAAAAGTATCTGAAACCCCTCCCTCCCTGAGTTTTTGGAAAGCATTCTGCAGATAATCTGGGGAAAACAAATAATGCACAACTCAACAATGTGAAACAGGGAAAATTTTGTTTCTTATAAACTGTCTTAAGTCACAGCAACCTTACACACTGGTGAAAGTAGATAAAAACCTGCGACAGAATGTGATGATTAGCAGCAGTAAGCAAAACTAACAAAATAATAGGTACCAAAAAGAAACTGGGAACACTAACATTAGTCACATACAAGAGTTTTAAAGGTCCATTTTCATGCTGGTCACAGACCATTCAGAGAAGTGACACTGAAAAGGTATCTTCTTATATTCAATGTGGGTACTTTGAATTACCTGTTTTTCTTCCTCTGGCATATCTTTTTCTAGTTCCAGTAAGTATTCTTCATCTAGTTCTGTCTGCTTCCTTGTACTATTCTCGTCACTCTGTATATTCCCTTCATCATCCAGTACAGGTTCTTTCACTTCAAAGGAGTCATGACAGTCATGGAAACACTCATCTGCTATCGTGGGATCTTTGGTTGAAGATGCTGCATAGCCACTTCCCATATTTTGGGGATTGTGGATATCTTTAGGGCCAGAAGCCAACGAGCTGGTGCTCTGCGATGCCTTCTGATCAGAAAGCTTTAAGTGACCAAGTAATTCTTCAGGCGGGCTTCCATCTTTAAACTGTTCCATGTCAGAGTCCTTGGAAAGGTTAGATTTTTAGAAACGAGAAAGAAATCACCCAATACAGCAAACAAGTATCTAGAATGCTTATAAACGCACCTAAAGAACCGAGCTATTAACAGATGACATCACCCGACGGAACCCATAGCCCCTCTAGGGGAGGACACCAGCAGACATCCCTCCCAGCCGCCACACAGCTGAGGGGGGCACCGCTCTGCCGCCACACCCCCGTTAAGCCCCAAGCCCAGGCCCCGGCCGTCCGGCAGCAGGACCCCACCGCGCCCACCTGCAGCCCGGGGGCCCGGCCACCCCCACGGCCACCCCGGCACGGCCTGCACCGGGCCCGGCCGCCCCCAGGCCCCGACCTGCGCCTTCTCTTCCGGCTTCCTCCGCACCCGCCTCACCTCGCGGGGCGCTTCCTGCCTCTGGGCCAGCCAGTAGAAAGGGGGCGGTGCGCGCGGGGCTTACTGGGGCTTGTAGTCGCTACGGGCTGACGGGGTCTCGGCTTCTGAGGTTTGCTGGGATTTGTAGTTCTCGGCCCGCGGGCCCGCCGGCGGGAGCGGAGGGCAGGGGAGGGGAGGGAGCCCTTAGGCTGGGGGGTGAGAGGGGGCGTTACAGCCCCGAGAGCCCTGGGTAACGCCGTGTAGAGCCTGAGTCAGAGCTCCGTCAGGGCCCCGGCCGTGGTGAGGCCACAAATAAGGCCTGGGGGAGGGCTGGAGGGAAATAGGGAGGGCCCGGTGGGTGGGCAGCAAGAGGGCTCGGGCCCTCAGGACAGCTGTGTGGCATGTCACGGCTGTACCGCCTGCAGGGCACCCGGAACTGGTTGGCTGCGTGATGCACTTGAGGTTTATTTATCTTTTATTCCAGTAGCATGTGGAAAACAAATTCTGTGTAACTAAGCACTGGAATAAAGCCCTCTGTCACTTTGCTTTGCATCCAGTCATTCCGTACCACACAAGTGTTGCACCTCAAACTTAGAAACAAAACTGACTTTTCTACAAGTTTTGACTTAGGGAAAAGTATGTGAGGCAGCGCCTTTTTATTGAAAATCGCTGTGCCAAGCCATGAGGCAGTCGGCATGTATAATGAGGCTTTCATTGCTCTAAGCAGTTTTTCAGCAAGCTTTTCAACAACTAAAAGATCTCTGCAACATATAGAGATATGTTCCAGATTCATATTGGGTAGAATTTGTCCTGATCAGCAGGATGTGATTGAGGAGAAGCCTCAGTGAATATGGGTTCTTAAAAAAATAAAAGGTAATTGGTCTTTTATGAGGAAGGGGATTCCCTTTCTTCTTTGCCTTTATATCATGGCAAAATATGCTGAGACTATTAAAGCTGAGCCAGCTCTTTATGTTTTCACACATAGTTGTTAAAAAGACCAAGAAAATATTAAATCTCCAGATCTCCACTGGTGGACTGAAGCGTATCTAGCACACATGAGCATCCTGGGGAGGAGACAGGTCCTTAAGAATATTTTGAGACCTGTCCTGTCTTCCAGAATTCTAAATGTCACCACACTGATTCAAGTCTGAAGGGCCTGAGGGTTGTTCAGCATTTCAAAGTTAAAGTAAAAATTGAAGATCTAGATACTAGATTCATCTTTGGTCTTCATTGGTTTGATTTGGGCTTCTAGATGAACATTTCTAGTAACCGAATGTGTTGGTATCAGTAATGGATGTGGGCATTAAATTGTATTGAAGCACTTTGCAGTAAATTGGCAAGAAGCAGTAAGTTGGCTAGTTACAGTGAAAGCAAACAAAAAGTCTATGGCTGATTTTTTTTCTCCTCTCTCTGGATAAAAAAGTAGATTCAGCATTCTGCAACATCCCAGCTGTAGTGATTTAGCCCACAAAAATGTGTCTTTTTGCTGTTCTGCTAGCACTGTAATTTATTCTGGTTTATGTAAAAAAATATTTCTGAACCTTTATGCTATCCTGTTAAATATCGTTTCATTTGAAAAGGGAGAAAGAAATTACAGTTGTGGTACAAAATCAAGCTCTGCAGTTTTAAATTGGATAAAATGCTATTTAAAACTCCCCTGGCTGTGCAAAGAGCACAGGGGTTTGGGAAGAATCACAGAATCACAGAATTTCTAGGTTGGAAGAGACCTCAAGATCATCGAGTCCAACCTCTGACCTAACACTAACAGTCCCCACTAAACCATATCCCTAAGCTTTACATCTAAACGTCTTTTAAAGACTTCCAGGGATGGTGACTCCACCACTTCCCTGGGCAGCCTGTTCCAGTGCCTAACAACCCTTTCGGTAAAGAAGTTCTTCCTAACATCTAACCTAAAACTCCCCTGGAGCAACTTTAGCTCATTCCCCCTCGTCCTGTCACCAGGCATGTGGGAGAACAGACCAACCCCCACCTCGCTACAGCCTCCTTTAATGTACCTATAGAGAGCAATAAGGTCGCCCCTGAGCCTCCTCTTCTCCAGGCTGAACAAGCCCAGCTCCCTCAGCCGTTCCTCGTAGGACTTGTTCTCCAGACCCCTCACCAGCTTCGTCGCCCTTCTCTGGACCCGCTCAAGCACCTCGATGTCCTTCTTGTAGCGAGGGGAAAGAAGACACAGGGTTCCATCCCCCAAAAGAACTGTACTGTTGAGAATAATACTGGGCATCAAGGGTTTCTCATGAATTCATTTTCTCATGAATCTTTGCTCTAAATCTAGCAAGAAGGGCAAGCTTTCCAAGGGTCCTAGTCCATTAAAGATGGGGGTGTCCCTAGGCATCCTTTTTAGCAGAAGGGACTACAGTTTATGATTGTTGATGTTAGCCATGAGCACATGCAGCTCAGTGAAAATCTTCAAATACCACTTGTCTAGAACTGTCCCTCAATGCCACTGTGGAGTGGAAGCCCAGAGAGTTCACTGGTGTCCAGGGGATGAAGCCACCAGAAGAACATGAGGGGCTCTCTGCATTCTGCAGGGGGCCAGTCCTCCAGCTGGCAAATGAGCTGAAAGACTCCAACTCCTCATGATGTACCAACATAGTCAGTGCGTGTGACTTTTGTCCTTAAGGTTCCTGAGCGCTGACAACTGTATGTCTCACTTTCTCTTCATTGCACTTGAAACTTTAGAGAAGTGCTGTGTTCATAGGTTGATTTATGCTTGGAAAACAAAGAAATAAATTCTCTTCTAGTATCTTCAAATATACACATTTTAGTAAGAAACACCTACCCTGGAGGTTATAGGGCAGTTGTCAGCTTTTGATGCTAAATATTACTTGTTCAAACAGAACACGTTACTGCCTCAATCCACCTTTTAGAATCTGTAATTCATTCCTTTAAGTAGAAGTGTATGAATAGCTGAAGCTACATACACATAAACAAAAAATGAAATCTTAGTATCAATAAGATTTATTTAATCTTCTTGGTGCTAGCGGATTTTTCAGAGCAGTGACGTTTATTTAAGTGAACAGCTGTTGAAAAAATCAGGAACATATAATCCTGCATAAGTAGATATGTTTGGATAAAAGTTGAGCAATGGAAGCTTCAACAGGTCTTGTTGAGGTTCACTCCCTGTTTTAAATGGGATTACCTCCCTGGGGTAAGCATGCAGCAAAATGCAGGGTCACTAAGTACCTCAGGTGAAACATTTTAATATTACAACACTTTTCTTGAGCCAGACGTAAGCTGAAGAGGCAAAAGTCAGAGAAAGAGTCTATATCTCAGTACTTTCTTCCACCAAGACCTTCTTTGTCTTTCCAAACTTTTTCTGTTTCTTCACAAACCCACAGCCTGAGGAGGATGATGTTATCTGGCATGATAAACTGAGTCAAGTGCAGTGTAGTGTGTGAAAAGACGAGCTGCAGGAAGTGAAGACTGTTGAGTTAGCGTTAACTTTCTCAGTAGTGCTGAAAGAAAAAAAGGGATGAATATGAAAGATTTATATTCTTTTGTTTCTAACTTGAAAGTTTTCTACTAGATTGTGTATATATATATATATTTTACTCTTTAGTTCTTAGATTTTACTCCTTTAGATTTTGCCTATCTTTTACAGCTGTCATTGCTATTACAGAAGACAAGAGGGCAGCAGGGAAGTGTAGAGCATTTTAGATTGTTAAAATCCCATTTTTAGAATTGATAGTAGTTACTCTATTTTGCAGCAATGCCAAGTTGGCATTTGGTGAAACGTCTCTGCTCTTTCAGTAAAGTTATGGAAATTCATGTCCCAATACCCTTGAGTTGACTCAAGCATCTTCTAGCAAGACCAAAGATGGTCAGAATTTCTTTTATTTCCAAGGGTAAAATGTTCATAAAACCTACTAGTAGACATAAAATAGCTTTAAGTACTGAAGACCAGATGATTTTCTGCTGAACAAACTCCTGAGAATAGTACCTGACACTAAATCTCACACTGGGAGATTGTAGCTCCAGTATTTATGGCCAGATTTTCAAGACAGCTCTGTATGTAACTAGGCATCTAATCTGTATGAACAACTACGGTGATCTGAGGGACCCACTGGGTGAGAGTTTAGTGATGAAATTCATTTGTTTATTCATTTGTCTGATTTATATGAGAAAGGGAGAAAGCTGACCATAAAAAACAGATATCCGTGCATTTTGAAAAGTCATCCTTAAAGCATTTTGTTTGTTTTGTGGTAAAAAAAAACAACAGCTTTTTGCTCGTTAAATCTTGCACTCCATCCTGCAGACTTGATACCAATCTATTAAACATTTCTCTTTGTGGATAACGATTTTCTAATATTTCATTCCAGAAAGCTGTGTTGTTTTTCTAAGTTTCCATGAACTGTTACTTATTCATGTTCTGAGCTCCCTTATCTGATAAACAATTTGTATTCATATCACTCAGGAATATATGGATTTTCCTATGTAAGTTTGGGGTGATCCTGAACTCGTTTGTTTCGTAAAATATTAAAGGTGTTCAGGAATTTCAACTCTGGGCCTTCAGGAAGCTTTGAATTTTAGCAGTAGACAGAACCAAACCTCTAACCAAGCAGCCAAAGACTACGAGGGTATGCATTTGAATGTTGCAGGCTTCAAACTTTCTCAAATACTAACATTTAAAGCAGAAGATTCACAAGGTAGGGCCAGCGTGAGGCCCACATAGTGGGTGCTGTGTATGCATGTCGGTGTTTCTTGTTTGTCACAGAATGTGTGAGATTTACAGGAGGAGCACTGCAGGACCAGAGCATTTTGGGGTTCTGAGTTCTGCCTATTGAAAAGGCCTTTTCCAAGCAACCTGACCCAGGCTTGTTCTTTTGCTCATCTTGCTCATGCAGCTCCTCTCAGTTTACATGTTGCAGTAGGATCCTGGTCAGGTCTCAATCATGAAAGCAGGAACATTTATTGTTTGGTGAAAATGGCCAAATTTACAGCCAATTTTATAAAGTATATCTGCTGGTGGTCATTTCTGATGTATGTTAAAAGCATGTATTACTTGAGGAAAAAAATCAAATTGGTGTTTTTTAAAACAGGAATAACGTAAGTGAACGGGCATACAAGAGTTTATTGTGTGGGTGTCGAAGCCTTAAGGAGCTTCAAGCCATGTGGCAGCAGCGCTGGCACCGGACTGCCTGAGGTGCTGCTGGGCTGCAGGTAGGCCAGTGGGCATGTGTGGAAGTAAAGTACAGTGTGTGCTGCTGAAATTCAACATTCAAGACTGTAGCTTCTCTTTCTTTTTTCAGGATGTTAATAAACCTGTATATGTTACACAGGAAGCAAATTATTTTAGAAATGAAGGCTAAATAAGAGAGTTTCTCCTAAAAGAATGCATGTTATCTCTGGAAGCAGCTATAGTTTTTTAAATAGGTTTTAGTTCTGAGTTGCCTGTACAGCATTTTCTGTTCAAAACAAAACAAAACAAAACCCACACAGAATAAAATTTTAAGACATGAATTTCTATGGAAACTAAATTGTGGCTTTAGATGCTTACATTTTAAGGAGGGTATTTTTTTTTAAAGGTACTTGCAGAGTTCAACTAGCTGACTTTTTAAAATGTAATCTTGCAAATCTTAGCTTTAATTCATGGATTTTACTGTGGAAAATAAACATTTTTCTTAGACAAAACCAGCTGAGCTCTGTGAACTCATCACTTCTGGGAGACACGCTTGCTGCCTTAAGAAAAGATCTTCCTGATTCACTGTTAAAGAGGCTGAATTAGTATGTAAACTCCAGCAAATTCTGAGCTGGAGTACAGTATTTGTGAACCCCAACTGGAATAGAAGTCCAGTAGGTGGCGATGTTGGATTTTCAATGCTGAAGTTCCCTGTTCTTTGTAAACCTGATGCAGTTCTCATGGAAATCAAGGCTGAAGATTTAATTGAAACAGGCAATTACAGGGTTTTTAATTAGTTATAAGTTAAAGTTCTACTACATCTACTTTTTAGTTTGATTTATTCAAGAAACTGTGAAGGACACTTACTCATTTAGACTGTCCATTCTCTTTTTATCCATGCCTTGGCTGAAGTCCTATAAAATGGATGGAAATCAATAAATAGGCATATTGTTCTTCGCTGGTCGAGCTATTATATTTTAACATCAGAAATTTCCAGTAACGACACTAGATTTCCTTTCCCTGTCATCTTCCAGTTACCTGAAAGACCTTATGCCAATACCTATTGTTTTCATTTTGACTCAAATTCAGTGAGTATAAAATAAAATCCCAGCCTGTTAATTAATACTATTCTTTGTCTTTATCATTGTTTACATGATTTGTAGAGCAAGATGCTTGTTATTCAGCCCGTGTTAATGAATTTGTCTCATTAGATCTCAAAACTATGCCAATTCACATAATTAGAGCGTCTAAAACAGGATTTACCATTGTGTGTGAAGTCACTGATTCATCTAGTGGCCAACAATGACAATACTAAACACTAAAAAATGGAGGGGTTCAGACTACTATAAACAACCCTCTGAGGACATATAATTCAGGAATTCCCAAACTGTAATCTGTGGCTCTCACAGCTGGTCAGCAGATTTAGCTCTAAGGAGTGTAAAGTGGAGTGGAGACACCACAACTAGGCTCTGTGATCAGGTGGGGACTCGATTCTTCTTGTGCACACCACGACTGATAAGCTACACTTTTTGCTACCCTGAACCAACAACCTGTCATGTTTTGACAAATGCTGTACTCTAGTGTACTTTTGCTCATTATAATATCATTATAATACCAAAACACACCTCCATCCCAAAAGCTACCCACCTACAAGGTGCGACCACCCCTCACTGAGCATGCGCTCTGAATTTCTTGGAGCCTATTACTTTAAACAGAGAGAGGAAAATTTTTCACCAGTCCTAACTAAGATATGCTCGACTAGAGTCACTCAAGCTCCACCTAAAAGGTAGAAAATAATTTAAATTGGCCTAAGAGAGTGGGGATAGTGGGGAAGATATTACTGTTGGGGGAGATACCATTCTGAGGACCTTCTGACCCCTGGGATCAGTTGACAGGCTGAGCCTCTCTTCCCCCCCCCCATTGGGACACCTTTGGGTGAGATCTGAACACTTGGTTATACTGTGTGTCACTGTGGAAACTTAGAAATCTCTATAGAGTCTTTGTGCCGTTTAACACGTTAATTTCCAGGCTGCGCACCTTTGTATTTCATGCATGCTGGCTCGCTTTTGCAGACAGTAACTATCGCCTGCAATCCAAAGAACCTGTGTACCTGTTGCTGTAATAAATTGCACTTAACTGCATTGTTCCTAGCCGTGAAAGTTCTCATTGAATGTGACTAGAGTAAGGGTGGCTATACATTATTGGTGAATCCGTGACCGAGTCAGTTCACTGCTCTGAATCCGACCAGACCCATATGGGTTAATGCATTATTAGTGAATCTGTGGTTGTGATGGTTCAGTACCCTGAATCTGACTGGACTCATAACAGTTAATCAGCTACACCCCTTAACGCAACAACATACTGCTTTTTCACTTGGTTTCAGACTTACACCCCAAGTGGTGCTAATGGAAAAATGAAATTTCTGAGACATGTTTGTAATCTCTGTAGAGTTCACTGGTTACAAGAATAAATAAAAAAATGCAGTTTTACCATTATCCCAGTGCTTGATTAAAACCAGTGATAAGCACATCATTGTGAATGATTAAAAAAGTAGGAAAAAATGTTTCTGATACATACCTTATTAGAACTGTGCATTCAGTTTTGAGTATGATCTTCCTAAAATTATGGATATTTGAGGAAAAAGCCAAACCATAGATTGCAACTGAGTATAAATTGAACCTAACTTCATGCTTTTACAACTAAGATGAGAGAACAGAGGAATGCTGATGCATTAGTTAACATATAGTGATGTAAATGGACATAATAGTCCTGCTTTTCTCTACAGGAACACTACGCTTGTTTTAATTATAAACCAGTCAGATAAATGTGTTATAACAAGTTTTCCAGTGACTATTAGTATAAAAAGGGCTGATTTCCTGTGGATTTGTGACCTTTATTTCGTAACACTTTTCTGTTTCACTTAGCGTTTTCAGCGCCTTCATTTGTCTTCCATGTTGTCAACATGCCCTGTTCCACATTGCCCTGTTTCATCAGGCAAATGGGAGCATGTGGCTTAGCTGCTTCAGGGCTGTATGTGTGCTGACTAGCTAGTCAGCATATACAAGCTTAAGTAGCCAGCAGGCTTTGAGAGTGATCAAGGGACAGACTTACAAAGGTCTTCATCTGAGAGAAGACACTAGTTTGGGTCCCTTCTACTCTGCCACCAATTTTCATAATATGGAATTGATAATCTTTCTTAATTTATTTTCTGGTTCAATTTGGTAGAAATCAATGAAGAGGTTCAAAGGCTAATGAGAAGAGGATGGGAAAGGAAGCTGACAGATGGATTCAGCATGACTGTGTAAGCCTCAGTTCTTTAAAATGCCAGGGTAAAGCTTCATGCAAGTTAATGAGCCATATATTATTCACAAACTTACATACATATCCATGTTTTCATCCATAACCAAGGTGAAAACAGCTTTGCATAAGATATTGGAATAAGGACCATCTTCCTGAATCTAGAATTTTCTATGAATGGGCTAAACCACATCTGTTTTTATATCTAGATTTCATTCTGTGTTTCTCAGAAAATGTTATATACTGTTCAATGTATATGAAATTTGTTGGTTGTTTAACCACTTTTACCACAGATAGCATGGTTAATGATGCTTTGATTACTATGCATTCAGAGAGAAATTTCTCTCTCATTTCATAGACAAACCAATAATTACGCTTCCCGAGAGAATAATGAAGGAATTTAGAGTTGTTTGTGTATATATGTATACAAACCTAAAATAGTAAGTAATGGATAGAGAGAGCTTAAAAAGGTAAATAATTTCTGTCTGTTTGTAATGTTAGTGAGCAGATGGCTCCAGTGAGGCACTTATATGTAAAATAGCTTCTCTTCTTTCTTCTGTGAGCCTTTGGAGGTTTTCCTTCATACTTAATATATTTGCTGAATGCTATGCATAGGTCTTCTAGAAAGTATTATACTTTTGCAGGACAAGTGTGTGGAAAAATATTTGTTAATAAAAAATATCCATGCATAAATAAAGATTATCTAGGATGCTAACAAAACATAATGAAATACTATTGTCTATGGGTCCTATGCAATGCATGGAGAGAGTTGTTTGACAGTGGGATCTAACACGTGCTCCCTGAAACATGCGCTAAGCTGAAGGATGTCTGCTGGCACGCACTAGGACATGCTGGAAGGAGACGAGGAATCCCGAAAGGGCCTTGTTCAAGGACCTTGAATTCTGCAAATGCTTAGGATCCACAGTCTAGATACTTTTGCTGAGGGTAAGCACTTTCAACTGTTCTTTATAGGGGAGAGTTTTCCAGTTTGTTCTCTTCCATTTCTTAAAAAGAATTTTCTTTTTAAAGAACAGAACAGAATGGCAACTAGCATAGCAGTCATTCTGTAAGAGAGACCCTTGGCTTCAATTTTCCCATCACTCTGGGGAGTGCCTTAAACCCTAGAGAAAACGTTTTGGTGGATGTTTCCTGTAGAAGCCATGCTTCTGTAGCATGTATAGCTGGGACCTCAAGATGCATTGTGCCAGAGGAGGATATGTCATTAGTGCTGTGCACTGTACTGGGTCTGGCTGGAATGTTAACTTTCCCGGCAGCAGCCCATACAGTGCCGTACTCTGTACTTGTAGCTGGAACAGCAGTGTTATCACACCAGTGTTGTGTCTGCTGCTGAGCAGTAGTGGCACAGTATTGGGCCTTTCTCTAACCCTCCTAGGGGATGGGCAAAAAGTGAGCAGAGAAACATCACTAGGGCAGCTGACCTAAACCACTCAAAGGGATATTCCATACCATGTGATGTCACACTCAGCAATAAAAGGTGGAAACAGGAAGAAGAGGGGAAGGGTGGGCTCTCGTTGAGAAGACGTCGGTCCTCCTCTCGAACACCGGCTGCGTGCGTTGAGGCCTTGCTTCAAGGACGTGGTCAATCATCGTTCATTTGTGGGAAGTAGAGAGTAATTTCTTTCCTCTGCACTTCCATATAGCTTTCATTTATTTTGTTTGTTTGTTTTCCTCCCTTCATTTTATTTTTCCTTTTCCCCTCCCTTTTCCCCTTTCCCTTTTTATTTCCCCTTAGTTAAATTGTTTAGTTCATGGTAGTCTTCATTTAATTATTATAATTATTTTCCTTTAATAATTATTTCCCTTTAATTAAATTATCCTTATCTCAACCCATGAGTTGTACTTTGCTTTACTTCTCCCCCTCCTCATCTAAAGGAGGGGGAGTGAGAGAGCGGTTGTGGGGTTTAGCTGCCCAGCATGGTAAAACCACCACAGTCCTTTTTGGCACCCAATGTGGGGCTCGAAGGGTTGAGATAACAATAGAATTGATTAAATGCATATAACTAACACGCTTGCTAGTAACCATGTCCATTGCCCTGTTAATAATAATAGCTTTGTTCCTATGTCATGCAATCCGTGTCATATTCTCCTTTCTCCTATATATCCGATCCGACCAAGTGCTACAATCTGTGTTCACTTTTTTTAATTCGCTGTGCTGCCAAGCACTGACCTTGGTTTTAATCTGGAATTCAGGCTCTGCGCTGTTATCATTTGGGTCCCATGGAAGCTATCTTTCAGAGAATATTCAGAACTACACTGCCTTCCTTTTCTCATCTGGACACCAGTTTATTAATAATATTAGGAATGGTACCTTTCCCTTCTTTCACAGTGGGCTAATTACAACAGTTTGGGAGTATTTTGAAGATCCATCTGTAACCCATGTATTGCTATTTCTAATTCTGAACAGCAGGTTTCATTTTCTCTCTAAGATTAGTCGATTGTTTAGAAAACTTACTTGGGAATCTGTCCCGAAACAGTCTTGTGGTGAGTGGCAAGGTGTGTGGGATGATGTTAGCAGATACCTGTCACGAGTGTCTCCTCCAATAGTTTTGAACTTCACCCCTGAGCAAGTGCTAAATCCTAAAAACTTGGTAGAATGTTTGAGAGTTGTATGTCCCGACCCTGATAATGCCGGAGAATGACAGCTTGCAGCATTGTGCTGGGTCCTGGCTTATTCCTATCAAACACTGTTTAACATCATCCAGCAACTTGAAGAGAGGGAGGAAGTCTCTGAATCTGATGACCAAGTAACACACGCTTGGTATCAGTCGCCCCCATAGTCAAGTCAAAACAATGGAAATGGAGGTCAGCTCGTTTAGTAAGGGAAGAAGCCTCTCCTAAGAAGGAGGGAGAAGGGGAAATGGCAGGCACCTCTAAAGCAGAGCCATCACAAAAACAGCAGGAAGACGAGACGGAAATCATAAAGGAATCAGAAATCACTCGATCCTTATCCCTGAGTGAGATGCGAGAAATACGAAAGGATTATGGTCGACGCCCAGGTGAACACATCCTCACTTGGCTGCTCCGATGCTGGGATGCTGGGGCCAATAGCCTACAATTAGAAGGCAATGAAGCCAAGCAGCTGGGATCCCTCTTTAGAGAAAGAGTAATCGACAAAGTAATCGGGAGAGGAGCACAGGCCCTCAGCCTCTGGAGACGACTCCTGGCAGCTATGAGAGAAAGATATCCCCATAAGGAAGATATTGTATATCACATAGGCAAGTGGACCACTATAGATAAAGGTCTCCAGCATCTGCGGGAATTAGCTGTGCGGGAGATGATTTATAGTGATTTGGACAATGCCCAGACACCTCAAGACCCCGATGAAGTCCAGTGCACAACATCCATGTGGCGTAAATTTGTGCGGAGTGCACCATCAGCACATGCCAGTACCCTGGCAGCAATTCACTGGGATGAGGGGATGGGACCAAGAATGTATGATCTGTCTGTCCTGCCAGCTTCAAAAATATGAAGACAATCTCTCTGCTCCGCTACAGTCCTGTGTCTCAGCTGTGGAGAAACTGTCTAAAGGACTTGACAAGCTTGTGGAACGAGTATATTCCCCCTCATTTAGACAGAGTGATACTTCAGCCACTAAGAATCAGCATTCGCCTGCTCAAGAGAGAGAGTACCCAAGACATACACCACCTTGTGGCACCTTGTGGTTTTATCTGCGTGACCATGGGGAAGATATGAGGAAATGGGATGGTGTACCTACTTCAACCCTAGCTGCTCGGGTACGTGAACTGAAAGGAAATACAGCAGCAAGAAGAGGGGCTCCTAAGAGAAATGCTGCTCCAGTTTCTATTGGGCAGTACCCCAGAGGCAGTAGAAGAGCTGATGTTATTCTTGACCCTGATGAAGAGACCTCTACCTCTCATTTGCAAGAATTAAGTGGCAGACGCTCCAGCCAGGACTAGAGGGGCCCTGCCTCTGGCCAGGTAGAGGAGAGGGATAACCGGATTTATTGGGCTGTGTGGATCCGATGGCCTGGCACATCAGAACCACAAGAATACAAAGCTCTAGTGGACACTGGCGCACAATGTACCTTAATACCATCAGGCTACCAAGGGACAGAACTCACCTGTATCTCTGGAGTGACAGGGGGATCCCAACAACTATCTGTACTGGAAGCTGAAGTGAGTCTAACTGGGAATGAGTGGCAAAAGCATCCCATTGTGACTGGCCCAGAGGCTCCGTGTATCCTTGGCATAGACTATCTCAAGAGAGGGTACTTCAAGGATCCAAAAGGATACCGGTGGGCTTTTGGCATAGCTGCTTTGAGCACAGAGAAGATTAGGCAGCTGTTTACCCTGCCTGGCCTTTCAGAAGACCCTTCTGTTGTAGGATTGCTGAAGGCTGAAGAACAACAGGTACCAATTGCTACTACAACGGTGCACCGACGGCAATTTCGCACCAACCGAGACTCCCTGATTCCCATCCATGTGTTGGTTCACTGACTGGAGAGTCAGGGAGTAATCAGCAAGACTCGCTCACCCTTTAATAGTCCTATATGGCCAGTACGAAAGTCTAATGGCGAGTGGAGGCTAACAGTGGACTACCGAGGCCTGAATGAAGTCACGCCACCACTGAGTGCTGCAGTGCCGGACATGCTAGAACTTCAGTACGAACTAGAGTCAAAGGCAGCCAAGTGGTACGCCACAATTGATATTGCTAATGCATTTTTCTCCATCCCTTTGGCAGCAGCATGCAGGCCGCAGTTTGCTTTCACTTGGAGGGGCATCCAATACACCTGGAATCGGCTGCCCCAGGGGTGGAAACACAGCCCTACCATTTGCCATGGACTGATCCAGTCTGCGCTGGAGCAAGAGGGAGCCCCTGAGCACCTTCAGCACATTGACGACATCCTCGTGTGGGGCAACACAGCAGAAGTTTTTGAGAAAGGGAAGAAAATAATCCAAATTCTCCTGAAAGCTGGTTTTGCCATTAAACAGAGCAAGGTCAAGGGGCCTGCACAGGAAATCCAGTTCTTGGGGGTAAAATGGCAGGATGGACGTCGCCATATTCCAATGGATGTGATCAATAAAATAACAGCAATGTCTCCGCCAACTAGCAAAAAAGAAACACAAACTTTCCTAGGCCTCGTGGGATTCTGGAGAATGCATGTGCCAGGCTATAGTCAGCAAACATCTGAGAGGGAGGAGTACTGTTCTTTGCTCTGTGCAGTGTCTGTGCAGACTATATTATACACCCTGCAGGTGAAATGTTAAAAAAAAAACACATGCAGAGGCTGCAATTTTCCTAAATGCTGACCACTATGTTATTGCATCGGGTGTTTTTCCTGGTCTTGTTAACCATGATTTACCTTTTGCATTATAATATGCTTCACATTGAAGGTAACTAGTACTACTTCAAGACCCAGAAAAATCTTGGTGGGCAGAAACGTTTTTTGGTTACATTAAAGTGACTAAAACTATCACTATGTGACTTCATGTTAGTGATGTAGTCACATCACTATGTGACTTCATGTAGCTACACTTCGTGTAGCTGTATCCTTTTTACTAATTCAAGATGAAAATGACATTTCTTTGTATGATGCATCATCCCCACAGTACCATCTTCTGCTTGATGAAGTGTGTGAGTCATAGCACTGCAAGCCTGATACGGAATTAAGGTAAGTGTATCTGCTGTAGAGTGTACCAAAACAGAGTCCAGTTTATTCTCTTGGGAATAAGCTGGCTAGTTTGTGGTTACTGACAGAAATAAGCAGTTGTTAGTATACCAATACTTTCATACCATATCTGCTGTGGATTATCATCTCTTGTGATGTGCAGTTTTATGCTCATTTGTGTCAGGTGAAAGTCAAGCGCACTGACTGAGAACAAGGAGCATGTCTGTTCAACAGAAAGTTACTATTTTTGCATTTTCCAGGCTAGAACTGCACTTTATAATATTAATGTCCCCTCTCCTCTTCCTGTCACACTTGAAAAGATAATAGAAAACTGCATTTCCAAAGACTAAAGAATGTAGAATGCTCTAGAGTTTCAGTCTTATTCAGTTGGATTGATTTTACCATAACTCTTTTCAAAAATAAGCATTTTCATGATAGCTGAGTGCACTGAAGCCTAATAGGTTTAATTTATGTGCAGCTGGGCTGTAACAATACTCTGTGAGCCATTACAGCTGTGCCTCTCAACTGAATGGCTTTGTACAAACCTCTAGTTAGTGATTAAGCTCCACGCAGTAGCTTAACCTGGAGAAATTCACAGTGTTTTACGAGCAACTTCTGTGCTAAATGGCAGCAACTCCTCTTTGGAGGCAAAGCTTTTTGCCCACAAAATGGGTTAATGAGCAGGTCTGTTATTATGCAGAAAAAAAATATGCATGACAGACTGTAGTCGTATCTGATAGAGTGCCATGGTGTTCCAATTGCCATTTCACTAGATTTTGGATGTTCTGATTGTCGAGTGAATTTTGGCTGTACTAAAAAAATGGGCTAATACGGGCGTGTCCCACAGGGTTTGATGATGATGCCCTGACCCAAATAGTTTTTCCTTTAAAGGCAAACATTGCTACAGGTGAAGGACTAATGGATGATGGTGATTTGTACGGTCTCATTTGGCTTGGCAGTCATAGAAGATACCAGTAGCAAAAATAAAGACATTTAGAATGGATTCATTCTAGAGAAATCAGGTGGCCTTGCAAGGATTTCATATTTTAAGGTGAGTATGGCAGTCTTTCTCTTCTGTAAGCCTCAATGATGCGTGCATTACTTTTTTTCCTGTATTAACGATCACTATGGTTGCCTGTATCTTCATTGAAGCTGTGGCTGGAGATGAAGTAAGCTCTACATATGAGCAGATGTGACACGACTCTTTTGAAGTCTTACGTGCTTTTAGCAAACTTGCACTGGTTGGTTCCCACTGGTGCAGCGTTGCTCAGTAAAAGAACAGGCTGTATGAAAACTTACAAAAATAGGAACTGATGAGGTGAAAGGTAAAGAACTTTGAAGATGAACAGTGGTCTATTAGTTATGGAAATATCATGTAATGTTATGTATGGCTGTGGAGAGCCTGGCACGGGTGCGATATGTTTGTGACCTGGAAAAAAATCTTCCAGAAGAGAAATGTGTTTTGGAGATGATCCCTTAGGATCATCATAGGATGTGGCCTAATGAATATACTAAGAAAAATGAATCTGATGGAAATATCTGTCTTAGAGATAACAGAATATATTTGTTTTGATTGCCTATGATTATTTCCAACTTCAATAAACTTTTTTCACTTTCTTGTTTTCCCTAGTATTAGAGATTCCAAAAGCCCCTTCCCTTAGTTTCCTGTTTCTTGTCAAAGCAGTATAACTTCCTCATGTCCCCAGGCAGGATGGTCTTAATATACTTGGCGGGCTTGGGCTTGAGAAAGGGAAGCACTGCAGGGGAGAGGTCTTGTGGCTCTTAGGCCTCATACATTTTGCATGCAGTTCAAATATGCCTCTGATGCTAAGTAAAACTTTATGATGTGAAGATCAGTGGTGCTGTAGCTGGCTATGAGAGCAAGCATAGTAGCAGGGATAGATGAGTCTATATTGCTGTTCCTGCAGAGCCCAGTAGCCTTCTCAGCCCAAACCTTTAGAAGAACAGTAGATCTTTCGGGAAAAATATTACAGTCTGCCTGTGAATGGCTTCTCTTCTCCATTCTCTAAGTCTTATAGGACACGTGTCTTGGGGTTTTTGGCACTCTGAGGATTTTGGCCTATGATTCATAAGATTAGGGGCACTGGCTATTGTAAATGGCATGGATGAGCATGGTGTTGATGCATATCTTTTCTTCCTGATCAGTTACAGTATTCAGGGAAAGCTGTCTTTTCAGTACTAAAATAACAGAGACTTGCTTTTTGTAAATTAAAAAAAAAAAAAAAGGTATGGGAACTTTCCTTGCAGGTTTTGTAATATTATATATAAAAAATGTGCAGGGATGATACATAAATTTAGCTGAATTGTGCTGTCAGGTGGTTACGCAAATTTATTTTCAATTAACATTAACTTTTAAGGACTTCTGTGGGTTCCCTCCAAAAATTATAGCAGATATTAAAAATACAGTTCTCTCCCACATAGAGGCTCAAAGATGATAACTCCATACTAGTATATCATAGGTAGATAAAATATTCTTTATGGGAACCTCGATATGTGAACACGAGTCTGTTTATCTGTCTTACAGTACTTTAAAATTTCATAAGCATAATCCTGTTAAGAGGAAATTACAGCCTTCCCTTCAAAATGGCATTATTTAAATAGGAGATTTGCCATAACTATAGTGGGATCAGGGTAAGACTCCAAATGTACTTATATGGTTCTCACTATAACATATGACCATGGGAAGACCTTGGAACATGACTTTCCTATCTTTGCTCAGTGAGCTGGGAGATATTTAATCTAACCACAAGCCACATCCATTCCTGTCAACTTAATTTGAGAATACACGTTTAAGGAAACAAAAGGAAATGGCTCTCCCTTGGGACCTAGCATTGTTCCACTGTCCCTGGGTGTTTTAGTACATCTGTTTATGGTTCATTCTCTGTTTCAGGCTTTAAAAATGTCACTAATATTCCAAAGGGGGAAAAGTCTCAGTTGGAGAAAGGAGTAAATGCCAATTTTCATGGTTTATACCACTTCGAATAAAATAAATAAATAAAAAATCAGTCATTAGGTTCATGATTGACATTTAGTTGCAAGAGACAAAAGTAAATTCCAAATATGACCTAAAATGTCATAGATGATATTCTTGGGAATTATGTTACAGTATTGTATTATTGAGCACAAAACTATTAATGGCAGTGAAACTCTTATAATACTGCATTGTTTCTATACCTTCTTTTCTTACCTAAGTGGCAAATTAAAAGCCTCTAAGAGAGCAGTGCTGTTTTCCAACTGTGCTGAAAGAACCAAGGGCTCAGCACATTTGTTTTAAAGCCGGGTTTTGGGCCTCCAGCGGTCAGTGCTCTTTTGTACTGAGTTCACCACACTGTTTATGAGGGAGGGATTTACGAGTGTTGCTTTTAGAAATCAGATCTTCTGGTAGCCTGTACATTTTTCAGGACAGTTACTGATGTGCTGACATGTAGATTCTGAGCTCTTATCATTGGTGGTATTTTCAAACTTACAAAAAAGAACGCGGTGAAGGATAGAGGAGTTCACAACTGTTGATAGAAGGGAATGGCAGGGAAGCAACTCTAGAGAGATTCAAGAACATCCTAGGAGTTACAATGGTAAATTTAACTGCCACAAGTGTTTTATTTTGGATTTAGCATTGTGGTGAGGGAACTTGGCCAAATTCCAGTTCTATAGTGATATGTGCAAGTGCTTAAATTGTTGCGAAATTACTTTAATCTTTAATTAAGACATTGTCTTCCATTTCTAAAGTGCAAATGTACAGTGAAGTACAACAGCAAGATTTTTACAGGCAAAATCAGTGGCAACTAGTACCCTGGAGAGGTACAAACAACACTACACAGCTGCGTTGCTCACTTCCACTCTCAGGCATCCAAATATGCAGCTAGCACACGTGTACACACACACTTTCATACACATTTCCCCTGCCCAATCTCGTATTTATACTTTTTTTATATATACATGTGTGTTCAGCTGTTCTACAGCACTTCCACAATAGCTAAATAATTGCCTGTGCACTTCCCTGGGTTTATCCAGCTCCTTCCATGCATTCTGTGCTTGCTTCAGTAGCCTCTTTGGCAATTAACTGGGAATACGGTTAGCCCCTAGACTTTGCCACTCTTGTGACATTAATCTGCCTGTTCCTTGCTGGCTTCCTTCTAATAACATGCTGGGAAATTGTGCAAAGGTCTCTTTCTTCACCAGGGCTAAATGTCAAACAGATAGCATATGAAGAGACCTGAGACTGCGAAGATGGTTCAGAATCTGATCAGTCCAGCATCCTGTTTGCTTTGCAGTCAGTTTTACCATTCAGTGTGTCACAAATGGCCTCGGGGTCCCTGTTGCTGGAAGCTTGGCTGCTAGCAGCAATGTGTCCGTTGTGCTCTGGTAAGAGATTGAAGGTGAAGAACTGGTATGGATCCTTTTGTCTGCTGCTTTCTTGTAAGGGGCTCAGGAACGAGCTGGAGTTTTTCCATTCCTGGAATGTGCACATTTCCATATGTGGGTGAGTGATTTTGCTCAGGTAACCAGGGCTGGGAGATGCTGAAGATAATGTCCTTTGGCTGCCACTTAAGAAACTCCCACTGTCTTCCAGAGAGTCCTTCCTAGGGTGTTCAAAGGAGCACCGATTCCAGTTTCTGTAGCTGTAGGCCCACCACCCCAACTGCTTTCGACGGTGGCACTGACATTTTAGGATCTGTATGAACGCCCTCTTGAACTCTTTGCTTGAGCAAGGGTAGATGATTGGATTCAAGCAGCTGTTAAAGTAGCCAAGCCAAAAAATCACCTTGAAGATTGTTTCAGGGGGCTTCAGAGCTGAAAACAGAGATCCTGTTCAGAAGAAACAAGCAGAGACAATATGTGAGATAAATGGTTTGTCTGTTTTTAGGAAAGGTAAATGTCCCATCAGATCACTGTTAGAATCTATTTGTTAAATATCTTTAATGCATGCAGCTTTCATTTTTGGTCTTTTAGTAATAACATGCTATCTGTGTTATTTTAAAAGCTAACAAGGAACTGCTTTATCCACCATCCAAAATATAAAGGAGCACGTATTTAATGTAGAATTAAAATAAAGAGTCGTGTAGAATTAAAATAAAATACAGGTGAAAGACACAAAATGTTCATTGTTCGAGCTGCTGTATGATGCACACATAGAACAAGGTCATGCCTTCTGCAAAGAGCTATTAACTATCACCTTTTGAAGAAAAAGATCTAAATATTCCCAGGCTTCTGGGAATATATGTGCCCAGATGTACCTTACTACCTCTTATACATACTTGTGCAGCTCATAAACATCACCGCACTAGATTATTAGAGGGGTACAAACCTCTTGAAACCAGAAGTTAATTGTGGTAGGTCATATATCTCAGCCAATTATAAAAATGATGTAACCCAAACAAAGAGATTATTTCCTCTTCTGTTCATGACCAAATAGTTTACCTACAGAAGCTGCCCAAATGAAAAACACGTACTGGGAAATCCATTTCATGTACTTCTAGCATTAAAAGCATTTAACTGATCAACTATATTTAGCAATTGGAGCTCTATAAAAGAATGTCTGAATTCTTTTAAAGCAGAGCAGACATTCAGTAGTTATCCATCTGGGAAAATACCTTTGTGTCTGGTAAAGTAATCACAGAGCAGGGGTTCAGGGGAGAAGCCTCCTTTCAAGAAGTGGAATTTGATTTGTAGAGGTTTTTCAAGTGGAAGGTGATGCTCAAACCCGAGTGTCACATCTCTGAGAAGTGCAACACATATGCTGGAGTAGTTTCAGATTCCCTGGGCTGTGAAAGCAGCTGAGTCAGTTGTGACTGTCAAGATGCCTTAACGGGGAGGAGTGTGATTCTAGGCATGTTTCCCATGTCTCATAGCAATGTAGAGGCCATGGCTAGTGCCTGAAAACTATGCAAAAGCATTTCCCAGCTACTTGGGTAAATAACTCTTACATGTCACTGCGGATACTGTGACATACAGAGGGCAATTCTGACCAGGTCCTGACTATAGGGGTCCGAGTCTCCTTTGCTCACAAGGAAGCCAGGTAAGTACATGTTGCTCCTCACACATCCGCTGACCTCAGTGTGTCAATTAGTCCCTGAGCTGGCTCAGAAAATAAGGTACTAAAATGGTATTGACTCTCTGGAGAGTCTGTTTCCCTCCTCCCACCTGGGTAACAGGATCCAGGACAGATCCTGTGGATCCAGAATAATATTTTTTTCCCCTGGTTGCGTATGGGGATGCTGCTGCTTAACACTATCTCTGCCTATGACCTTGGAGCTAAGCATCATGTCACCCCTTAAGGTTAAAATGGAAGTTTTAAATTGCAAGGTTTATAGTACTTCTTTTGTAACTCCTACACTTGGTTTTTATATCACGTGCAAGACTTTTGTAAGCTAAATTCACATCCCTTCTTGCTTTGTTACTGCTAATGATGTACAGGGTTTGACATGTGTCTTCTCTCCATTTGTTTGAGATCCTATGTCTGCGCTGATTGATACTGCAGAAAGTACTAAGTAGAACATAAGAAATACTGGAGAAACAATGAGTTATGGCTGATAAATTTCCAGTCAATTAATCAAAGTGATGCAAGCACTTAAACTGTGTATTGTTAGTGTTAAATACTATTTGATGAAAGATCCAGAAACAATTCATGTGATTGCACCAAATAAGCCAATAAATTATTATCAGATTCTTATAAAGCTTTAGAAAAAGTTGATCCAAGTTAAAAACTGCAACCAAGATAAGGAAGATCTTCCAAAATCTCCCACATGCACAGTTGCAAACCTTTTCAGGATTCATTTTGTAAAGAATTATTAATGTTTTATCTTCGATTTAGAGAAAAGCTTTGTGACCGTACAAAACAAGTAAAAAATATAATTATGTACACCAAGGAACTTAATGGAGCTCATCTTGATAAATTTCTTAAATTGTTTTCTGGAGCTCCCCTGAAATGTAAATGATTTTTAACTCTTAAAACCCAGTAAACTTCATGAAGTGGCTGAAGAGCTTCCATTTTTTCTTATGTGTAAATTTTGAATGGACAGTGATGACTTCTTCCAGATCAGTTGGTTTGCCTTTCTCTTATACTCTAATAATTGAAAATCTATGGGACATTCCTCTTCCAGACTTAAGTATTTTTTAGGCAGGTTAAATACAGACATAGTAAATGCTGTTGTATAGCTTTCAATAAAATATTAAGAATATTTACTGAAAAAATTTGTGAAATTCCCTAAGGGCAAATAAAATAAGCTAAGCTATCGAGGAAAACTGGGAACCAATGCAGACAACTGGGTTATACTTGTGTAATCAGTATCACACATGAACCAAATATAACCACGTACTGTAAAAACTAAGAGACCAAGTAGGGAAAAATGTAAAAAGCTGAGTGCTGAAAAAAGCTTAATCTTTGTAAACTGCTGGAAGAAATATGTGTTCCATTTTTTTTTTTTTTTAAAAAAAAAAGAAAAAAAGTAAGGAGCTTATGTCTGTCTTTTACAATAATCTGTTTTTCAAATGTCATTTGGAAAAAAAATGACAGCAGGCTATTTTCAGCAGCTGCAGCAAGCATTTTCAAAGCTCTTTTATATTAAAGGGCAGCAACACAGAAGTGTAGAGAGCTTCCTCATAACGACCCTGAGTGACAGAGGCACCTTGTGTTCTGTCCTGATTCTTGAAAAATTACTAAGCACCGATTGATTGTTTAAAAGCTATTGTGACCCTAGATGAGTCATGAACAAGAAAACTTGGAAATACGTTAGTTAGGAAAGTTGCGTGGTGGTATAATTTAAAAATAAGCATCAGAATTTAGTTACAATGGTAGAAAAGTTCTGAAACTAAGAAATTTGGGAAAAAATTTCAAGGAGTTAATGATCATTAATGACTACTTTGTTCTCCACTTTGTGCTGTTTGCAGAACCATGAAAAATGTAAATGCTGCTTGTTTAAATTATACAGAAGCTATTGTGTTGTTTTCACAAGAAGGCAAGGAAGAAATATGCTTTTCTGAACAAGGAATATTAATTTGATTAAAAAGCTGTTTTATATACCAATCTGTTAATGTCTCATTTCTTTTATTTACATTAAAGCTTGACAGAATTCTACATCATTCTTCTACTCTTCCTTGTATATATGTGTGTGTATATATGTACACTGCCATAAAGGGAGAAGAACTTTATCTATGAATTTTGTCTACCGTATAATGCACTTTTACTTCCTAGGTTTTCAAAAACCAGGTGGAAGGCAATTATTCCAAGAAGGCTGTAGCAATAAGCAAGGTCACTGTAATACAAGTGAGAATAAGTTCACATATGGGAGCATACCTCACTTGCTGTCAGGTAGCACTTTTCATCTGTCAATCATCCTGCCTTTATACCATCCTCCTGATTTTACCAGTGGGAAATAAGAGCTGGAGGAAGGTAAAAGCAATCAGCTGAAGGTCGTGTGCTAAATAATTTTCACCAGGAAGAAAGTTTTTGTTTTACCAGGAATGAAACCATGAGATCTGGCACAACTCTTAACTGCTAGAACACATGATGGGCAGTACAGTGCATTCAAACAGTGTTGGTGACTCCTGCTACCTTTGCCACCACCCAAAGAAAAAGCAGAATTCAGGAGTATTTCCTGAGATCAACAGAAACTAGTTAATCCCCATCTCTGGCTGTACAGTTGTATGCAATTGCTACATGACCTTAGCAAAGCCCCACCTATGAAGGAATCCTTGGCTAACAAAGAGGACCACTAGTGAAACCTACAAATGCTATGAAATATAGCAATTTTGAGATACATCATAGTGAATAAAAAGAGCTGAGAAGAGACTCAACAATTAGTATTTAAGAGCATAAAACTTATATACAAAGAGGAATTAAATTATTATTTTTTTCCATGTCCACAGTGGCTAATATAGTGAGCGCAGTGATTCAAATTGCAGCAAGGCAAATCAAGAGTACAGCTTGGGAAACACTTTCAGTCTACCAAGACAGGAAAGTTCGGGAACATACTGCCTTAGAAGGGTGTAAAAATCCAACCCTGGAGGCTCTTAAAAACAGAGCAGACACGCATCTCCTGATTTATGTATGGCTGACCCAGCCTTTGGGTTGGAGGATGCCCTGCATGACCTCTTCAGATCCCTTCTTGTCCTGCTTTCTCTGATTAGCTCTGCAGGCTATAACTGTTCATCAGGAAAACTTTATGGCTTAAGTTTTGGCAACCCAGCAGAGTTTTACATCTGCAGTACTGGAATCCCACTTACACTGAAGTCTTAGATCCCGTTGGTAAATATAACCACTATTTAGGCTGAGGATTAACTGTTAGAAAAATGGAATGTCCAAGTCCAATATTAATTTGGGCATTTATTTTCTTCAAGGCTTTGGAAAGTTTGAGTTTTTTGTATTCAGTCCTTCCTTACTGGTTGGAATCCCAGCCTGAATTCTCTACACAGAGAGAAGAAAAGATGTTCTGAATTATCCAGAAGGTGGTTTAGTTGCAAGTCACTATACGTGCCATGTGCTTCTAAATATGGGTTAATTTGGTGACTATTATACAAAGCACCACTGCCTTTCACCATATAAAGATATGAAAAATATTTTGATGAGCTTGAGTATTTTTAACATTACCCTTTTCCCTACCTTGTTCTGGGAATTAACAACAATACCTTTTATTTAACTGGACACTGGCTTTACCTCATAATTAACCTGTCAGGAGAAAACAACTGGGGGCTATTTTGGTACCTTGATAAAATGATAAAGCTAAGCCTACCACACACTCTCTATAAACATCAAACTAATATTTCCTCCCCTAATCTCCAACTATTTTCCCATCACAGCCTGATAAACAGATCAAGTATTTCCCTGTACTGATTTAGATTGCTTTTCAAAATGGCTGAAAAATGTTGCCTATTACTATCTTCTGGGTGATTTATTTGTGAGGTGAGTAGCCAGAGTGACTCCCTTGCTCAAAATCTCTTTCCTGATGCTTCATGTTTAACAGCTTCACTCAAAGGGAATGTGTATTCTCTACCCTCTTATTTTGATGAGCAAAACCCTGTGATAAATTAAACATAGCACCACAAACTAACCTCTGATTGCACCTTTTACACCGCTGAAGTTTTTGCAAAGCCTGCATCCAGCAAAATTGCAGAACAGGAAATATTTTAGAAACTCAATCAACTTGATCAGGTTTTATTGTATTTTGACCATTAATTTAACAAGCTGTGCTCACCATACTTGACAGAGCTATTTGGTCTGGAAACACACTGAGCAACAGCAAATATCATGAAAAGGAATTAAGAAATATTTCATTTAGTAAAAGGTAATTTCATTTAGGGTCTGACTGTTTTTTATAATGAATGTTTTATTACGCTGAAGGTAAGTAAAGCACCCTCAATGAGATTACGGGATGTTGTGGGAAACAATTTGGCATGTCAGTGGTATTCACACATTCTGCAGAGTTACTGGCCAGAACATCACTGAGCTATTAACATTCAGAGTCCACTGGAGTCAGTGGGAGTACTTGAAAGCCTTTGTAAAGGCTCATAAAGGCTTCAGTGGAGTTTGGAACAATCCCTAAATTAGCAGGGTGAGCAGCAGGAAAATCTTCTGGACTGCCTTAATCCCAATCCTTTTAATTAAAAAAACTCATCACTGAAGGAAGTTTTGATGTTGCCCTCTACAGAGGTGAAACACGTACACATGTGTAAATAAATACTCCCACACACTGCTCTCTCATATTTTTTCCTGTTCTGTTACTTTTCTTCTATCTAAATATCTGCTTCATTGCTACCTCTCTCCACTGACCGCTATATTCGTACAGAAAGGAGGGTGGGAAAGTTAAGACTTTCTATTTAAGGATCCTTAACGTAATAGTTGGTGAGGTTCCTGATGAAAGAGTAGTACACAGGACATGTTTGAGTTTCCACTTCCACTTTATGAAAGAAAGAGCTTAGCATCAAAATTAGACCAGTCAATGCAACCAACTCACCAAGCACTCCCACCCCTCCAGTTCCTTCCAGGAAAAGGGACAAAACGTGCTCCAGTTGTGTGGAAGGTGACCACGTACTACAGTAATTAGCTGGAGTTTAAGCCTTAAAAGTAAGATATAATAAGGTAATGTTTATGAGTTAAACAAAACTTTTACAAACACTTCTGATCTTTCTGTGCCATTGTGCTCTGTGAGCTATTTCCAGCCACGCAGAGGAAATAAACAAGTGTGGATAAATGACCAACAGTTGTTTGTGACACCAGATAGTCATCTATGAAATATCCCTAGGTTCTGCTGTGGTTTTATCTCCTTCCTTCATCCTTCATGCAAGGAATATATATACATATATTTATACTTTAGACCAAAAAATCAAGAAGTTGATGCTTCCTTAGGTCCCCTGAAGCCCTCCCTGCTCCATGCTGAAGAAGCCCTGTCCCTTCAGCCTCTCCTCACACAATATGCTCCAGGCTCCAACATCCTTGGTCACCTCCACTGGACTCGCTTCAGGTTATTGTCTTACCTGTAACACAGCTTTCTGCATGGATGCCCTGTTGCAGACATGCTCTAATGAGTGTTAAATTAAAAGGGCACAATCACCTCCCTCCATCTCCTGGCTCTGTTCCTGCTGATACAGCCCAACGTGCTGCCAGCTTGCATCTGATAGGGACATCTGAATAGTTTTACATCCTGTGTTATATTCATCTGAGTCATCTTCATAGGCAAGGGTATCCTGTGAGTGTGGATTTTCAAGAGTGCCATGTATTTATTATTTGTACCTAGTGGGAGCAACATTTTACACTATTGATGGTTAATTAATCCAAAATTAGGCACATTCTCCTTTACTGTCTGCCTTCTCTTTAATACCTCTGTTTTTTTCTTTTCCCACCTTGGTGTATTCACTTCCCAGTTATTTGTTTCTTTCTTTTCATTTTAAATAGTTCCTTCTCCTCTCATGTCTTGTTCAGTTCTTAACTCCAATGGCTCATCTATTTTCAAACCACTTTCTATTGTGATAATTGCTTTTCTATTAATTAAACATCCATTTTTAATATAAGTTGTGTATTTGATAGCAATTAAATCTATAAATTACCCAGAATTATCAGTTGTATTCAGAATGAAGTATTTGATAATTAGATTAGATAATGGTTGGGCATTTGAGGAGGAGTACCACCATGAATTTCCTAGATTTAAGGATAAGAAATCTCTATGAATAATTTTGGGTTGTCATGTGATATGTTTTCTACCACTTACAAAAATTCATATTTCAAAAACTTTAAATCTGGTTCTGCTTAGCTGTGAGACAGACTAGGGTGAGTGGATGTTGTTTACTGGAACAAATACAGCATTTGTTTTTACTGAAACAGAATGGTCTGGAGTTCAGTGCTGTGCTGTGTGTCACTTGATATTCCAGTAATGGCAAACCAACTACAATAAAATATGTTGTGAAACAATAACCGTGTAGAAAGAGAGCCTCACTGCACTGGTTTCCACCATTGTCTTAATCTTTAAAACAAGACATAAAATTTGAAACTACTTGTGCCTATTAATAACAAGTAGAAAATTTAAAACTTGTACTGCTGAATGGAGGTATTTTGGAGAGAACGCCACCATCTTGTCTGTATACTATAAAGGAGAAGTAGGCAGAGAATTTGCTAATAAGTATTTGGAAGTTTTCTTATAGAATCTGGTCAAATGTAAATGGTTAAGGTATCCCAGGAAGGCAAACATAATCCTCCTTCATTCAGCCCAGATGACTATTACATTTTATTGCAGCATGGAGCCTTTCCAACCAGAGTTAAATCTGACCTTTTCAATGTTCTCCGTAGGAGAAAATTCCAGTGTTTTAAAAATTGCTGTAGCGTTGAAAGCATTGCAAAATGATAGCGAGTCCTGAAACATGAAAAGCAGGAAGCATCAGCGATATCAAACCCCGTCTCTCAACCTGTTCTCAAGAAGGCAACATTTTGCAAAAAATGAAATGCAAGAAACTTGTTTTATGCTGGAAATCATCATTGCTCTGAAAAGAGCCTTTTCTTGGTGTTAGGCAGTAGATGACTGCTGATGGCCTGGCCAGGAACCTCCACCTCTCCCCTGCAGTTCCCGCTGCGATTCCTGCTGTATCCATACCTGTTGGTAGCAGCTGAGTTACGGCTGCTTAATGAACAGGGAAGCTACGAGTGCTACATGTATATAGCTAGTAAAACTCTCTCTATAAAACTAATAAGCTGCCTCTGACCAGGTTTATTGTAAGTTTACAGAATGCGGAAAGGATGTTAGTCTTTTATTTAAGCTTTCTGTGGTCCTTTTTACTGCATGCTTGGCCAAGTTGGCATGCCAAGGTTTTAAAGCTAATTGGATTTCTCAATCTCCTAATTTTTTTCCTTCCAGCATTCAGTGTTTGTTTACATTCCACTGGATATAGGAAAGAAACCCCACAGTTTACAAACATCAGAGGACGAAGTAGAGAGAATGGTTATAAAAATAAGAGCCAATGGGACTGCAGACCTTCTGGAGAACAGTGTCAGTATAACAGTGAAAAAAAGATCTTGAGAACTAGGAAGAGCATCCAAAATCAGTAGAATAAAATTCAATAAAGAAAATGAAAGGGAAGATAGTTAAAACCGCTAACTGCAATCTGGTAATGATAGTGAGCAATTTGTATGTGGCTTTGGAGTACATTGGTGTGTCTGTGGATTGCCTTAGGATGCATAACTAAATAAAAATGCAACAGAGCTGAGGTTTTTCATGCCCTATCTGTATCTGTTATGTTAACAAAAATTCTGAGTATGTCTTCAATAACAAAATACGGAGATATGAGTGAGATTTGGAAAATACATGAGATATAGAAAAATCCATCAAGTGCTTAGAGTTTTGACACAAACTCCGAACATCCTTGTTAATAGGTATAGCTACCGCTTCTCTGTCCAGAATGCCTATGATGGCGTACACCACAGAGAGAATATACTTTTGTAAACTGTGTTGCCATTACAAAAGTATGGTAAAATCAAGAACAAGTTTAGGAAGAATCTTGTTCAGCACTCTAAAACTGACAGTAGGTAGGGACAGAGATAGAATATTGTTATTATTTTGTCCTGAAGAGTTACAGACTTCAGCAGCTTGCTAACTAGAAAGAATATGGGCTGAGCTTATGCTTGTTTTGCAAAGGATTAGCTGATTAAAGGAGTCTAGAAAAGCTAATCTAAGTCTGCTGACATTTCATTTATTATACTTAAATATCTTCAATTACTGGGCATGCTTCGGTGTCTTTTTCTCCCCTTCTCCGTTCTGACACAGCTGAGGCAATCTGTCTTGGACATCACTGGTAAACAATAGGACTCTAGCAGGGAATTGAATAACACTGCTACAAAGATGCTGTATGAACTTCCATTATATTTTCTCCTTTGCAACTTGAGACTGATTGTTACTGCTTTTCAGTTTCTAGGTGTCACATAAAAGCCCATCAAAATAGCTCTAAATCTTGCAGTGGATGATGGAGCAGGACTTTAGTGAAGATACTAAAAAAAGATGAATTTTTTGTTCATGTCTGTATTTCACAGATAGGTGCACTAAAGAGCATACAGCTGATATCCTGTGGTATGGCCTTGATGCTTTAGCACTGTATGCACATGTATTTATTTACTCAGTGCTTTCATCATCATCATGACTACTAACCTGATCAATGGCATGTGTTTGCAAAAGCCCATAGCACAAGAACCTTGTGTCCACTGCCTTGCTGGATGCTCAAAGCAGTGTTCCCTCTCAAATTCTCACTTCTCTCCTGTCTTTGATTTCAATAGTTTTGAGATATCCTCTTGCTATCCAGTGGCTCTGTCCTGATTTTTTTTTTTTTGCCTTGGAGCTTTCTGATTCAATAAAGAACACTACTGGGTCTGCTTTGTGGGCCTGGAAACTGCAGTATCTTTTTCTGCTATCTCCATTAAGAGTCCCTGGTGTTTAGCCACAACATTTTTTTTCTAGCGGCAGACATGGTTTGATGGAAGTAGTAGCAGGACTTTGTTCCTTCATTACCACTGCTGGTCTGGTTCATGCTCCTATGTTATGGTCATCTTGCAGTCGTGTTCTTGAGAATCCCATCTTTCACACCTGAGACAGGAAGATGCCCTGCCATTGAGCAGTCATCACAAGTGGATTTTTCTGTATTCACATTTCTCTGTACTGCTTTGCAGATTTACTTTCCTAAGGCTGTATGCTTTCAGATTGCCCTTTGGTCCTCTGACCTGCAAATGAAAGTTTGCATAAGAAGTGCCCAAGCCTTTGGAATTTGTGGAGTTTCACCTGCTTTGATGAAACATATTTATTCTAAAAAGTAGAGCTCTGTAATTGGTAACTGGGATCCCAGGGATGCAATTTACTTTTGGACAGAAGGCTCAAACCAGGGCTTAAGGGAGTTTATTTTAGTAGTAAAATGAATCACCTTGAAATAAGCTAGTTCTCCCTGTGGCAAAACATGCTGTACGGGTCAAGAAGTGCTCATATTTAGGCTTCTGGCTAGAAAACAGGAGGAGAAGGTTCCTGCTGTCACCTGTGTGATTGGACGTTGTACCAGATGCACCTACAAGAGGGCAGAGGGTCAGATTGCAACGCGTATCATTAAGTCCTCCCAGTCCTGTGTGACCATTACAAGAAATCTAGAGAGTTAGGCTACTTTGTGAGGTGAAGACAAGGCAAGACAAAAATGAGGTGGAAGACAAAGCAGGCTGGAAGCCTTGCAGAAAGCAGAAGCAGTGATAGCAGTGGACCTAATGCCTGGAAATGTTTCCCATGGGAAACTGAGCAGCCTAATTTGGTATTCTTGGTGCAGAGATGCAGAGGTTGGCCTGATGTACCATAAATCTACATACTGTGCTCAAACAACATTTTATTTTAAGAATCATTTTGTATTGGCTGACCTGTAGCATGCAGAATATTTTTATGTTCTTTTTTATTATTCTGTAGAGAGGCTTCAAAAACTTAATATATAAAGATAGTCAAAACAGTTGTATCTTCATTATGAGGCTCTTGGGACTTTATCCTACTGCCAGTTAAGATATGACAATTTTATTTCTGACTTTAGTGGATAAGATGAAAGGTTTTCTGGGAGCAGGGGCAGTTAGGTTCTGAGCATGGAAGCAAGTAAGACTGCTGATCTCCACTAGAGTTAAGCAATGGGCTGGGGAAGTTCATGTGCTTTGGTGAAAGTAGTGGAGGTGGTGGGTTTTGTGTATTTTCATTTGTGTGTTGTGTGAGGTCTACAGCTGGGAGCTGGCAAGCTCTGTCTGATGCCTCATTTAACAGGAATGGGACTAAACTTTTACCAAGTAGCTAGGGGGAAACATATGATCTTTCATTTCTGATTAATTTTTTAAATAAAGTTATTGGCATAAACTGGATCTTTGTTTAAAGGAGGAAGTTTTACTGAATGATACCTTATATCTGCTGAGCTCTAGTCTTTGGATAAAAATCCTTAATTTTTCTTTCAATTTTTCAGCAATGCATATTTAATATAGTTCTGATAGCCAAACACAAATTTGTATGAGGGGAAAGAAAAGAAACATTTATTTTGAAGAAGCAGGATATTTACTCTTCAAAGCTGGGTCACTGAATTTGTGGCACAAGCAGTTGTCTTGAAGACACATATGTCTTCATTTTATTTTTTATGCTGTACCACAAATAATTTTGGGTTGCAAAGATGACAGTTTACAAAGCCATGGAGCATTTATGAATGTGCACAACAAGGGCATTCCGTAGCTCTATTTCTATCTGGAAATGATATCTGATAAATAGTGGAATAAAAACAAATTCTCATTGATACCAGTTTTGCTGCATTATCAGGTGCTTAACACCAAAGGAAGTGTGGTTCAGTCATCCAGCTCTGGACAAAAAAGAGATTGTGGGTCATTCTTTGCGCTGATAGTTTCATGATGCTCAACACATCACAGTGTCAGTGCTCGAATTCCTCCCTGTAGCTGTATACAGAACTCTTTCTTTCAGAGCTTTCCTCACAGAGCCTTTTGATTCCTGCTTGAAAACCACTGTCAGTGCTAATATTATTTTTTTCCTTTTTTTTTGTGGAATATTTATTCAAGCAATATCCCTGCTTTCAACACCATGTCGGTTCCCAGTATACATCTGCCACCTGATGCAGTGATCCTTTGTCTGGGATATCAAAATGAGTAGCTGTGGAGTATATTAAAGTGTCACAACTGAAGAATTATAATTTTGGCTGGCAAACTAGAACAGCTGAGAACACTTTTGACATGAAAAAAGCTACATATAATCAGATTTATTAAGACATGGTTTTGGGGTGCTGAAGAAATGAGAATTACTGACTTGTCAAATGTTTTGTGGTTAAATCCTCAGAAGTCCAGAGCTGCTCTGCTAACACCACTGTGCAGAGTCATTGCATTACTGAGTGAAACAAGGAGCACAAGTTGTAAGGATGTGGATATGATGGTATGATTTAGATTAAAGTTGCAGATATAAGGTGTGAAAAATACAGACTGAGGAAGAAGCCTTCCAGTACAGTGAAGGTAAATATCTAGTCTAGATTCAGAAGCAGAAAAGGTATTGTAGTTTGCAGTCCTGCACTGACAAGCGGGGAGACTGTGATTAGAGTAGCCCAGGGTGCCTATAGAGAGTTTCATAAATCATTGATATGTTTTCAATTCTGCCTGTCACTGAAAGTGATTCTATACTATTGTGGGCTTTTTGTAAGGGTTCTTAATAGCTTCTTGTTTAAGTTTTTGTCTTCAAGATGCACAGCAGAAGATTTCTGGTATGAAAAATACAACACACAGCTGTATTAAGCTCTTTAAAAAGTCCTCCTCCGCTGATCGACCCAGTCCTCCAGTTAAGAATAGCTGAATTATGCATGTCAGGAAAAGGTATTTTCCCCAACTGCATTAGTATGCAATGCTTTAGTCATCCCTAACACCATTAATGAGCTTTGCACTGGTACACAGACACAAGAAGTACAAGGTTCAGGAGAGTTTAGAAAAAGAAATCAGGGACAAGGAACAAAAACAGCCTTATTTCAAGTCAGCAAAACAAAGAGGAGGTACCTACTATTTAAATTCACGTGGATGTAATGTTTGATACTGCGCATACCTTCATTTCCTCCCTTTCATAGAAAAAAGGCTGTCAGTAAAGAGTTGCCCCCCTGAAATGATTTCTAAACAGAGAACAGGAGAGCCAGCAGTTTACACTGCCGTACTGAGATGATGATTTTTTCACTCTTCTAATACTAATTAACAATAGCAACTCTTTCTGAACCACAGCTCAGTGAGGCACCAGGAGTTCCCAGCTCTGGTGTGAGTGTGCTAGGGGTTGCAGACATGCAGGCAATGCCAGGTCAGAGCCCACAGCAGCCCGTTAGCCCTTCAGCCTGCCAGGCACTGCTGCCAGCATGCAGCCTGCTGCAGTGGAGGCTTGCATCCTATCACCTCACTGGAGCCTTGGACACAAGTGAGATGAGAGAGAAAATCAAACTGTGACAAGCAATAACTTCTCCACTCAGGTGTATTAAGCAGTGACCCATTAAACATCCTGGGGAAGTCCAGGACTTTCTCCCTCTAAGGGGAAACTGACTCTTTCAAGAAACTTGTTTCTCATGTTGGTTCTGTCCTGCTGTGAGCAAAATGTTTTTAATGGACTGGTCTGCATCTGTGTTTGCTGAATAGCATCAGGAACAGTACTGGCTTCTGCTAGCTAAGGATAGGTTCTGTTGTATTCATGCTGACTTTTTTTTTTTTTTTTTTTTTTTTTTTCCCCTGAGTTCCCTCAATAATTCAAAATCAAGGAGGAGATGCTAACCTACATGTACTTTATTGGGTAATCATGACCAACTCGATACATACCTGCTGCTGCCACTGGTTGTGCTGCTAGCATATGTGGTGAAAACATGTTTCTATTCATTTAGGTGTGTATTTTTGCAATAGTTGGAAACTTGTTCTCTGTCATAACCTTTCTTTAAGAGGCAGTGCAAGGACTTAAACTTCAGTAGCCAAAGATAACTTTGCTCACAGTTTTCCTTCTGTTTGGAATATGTCACATTCTCAGTATTAGCTTTTTGCAGATCTTGAGTTACTAAGATTTTTCAGCTTTAGATACACTAAGCTAGAGATGATAAAGTTGCTCTGGAGTAGCTTCAGTATTTGTCTTGCAACAGAGATTCTCGTCTAGATGACATTACATACTTACTGAAATCGTAATTCTAAAACACTTGATCAGGACCATGCAGTTGAACTCAGTTTAGGTTTCTACAAGTCTCTAAAAGTATTCACTTACCACTCAATTAGAAATATTTTGGTATGGTAACTAAGTAAACACGAATACAGAGCATTAATAAGGGCTTCATCTCCCTTTTTTTTCCCCCAACTCTTTCCATATTCAGTCTGCCAGATTGTCTGTGTCTCAGAGAAGTGAATTTTTGACAGATATTTTTGAGAGCTAGTAATTCAATATTAACAGGTCTTAAAATGTTCCATTTCAGAGCTGATGCCTGTATTATAGACAATACAAGCAAATTTCCCGAGGACTTGAGAATGCAGAGCACTGTAAAGGCTACACTGAATGCTTTAATAATATTTTGAAGCTGAAGTGAACAGAGTGGTTGCCACAATGCATGTGATAGTCTCCTGAAATGCCTCAACTAAGACCTACTGAAACCAAAGGGAACCTTTCTGCGAGAATCAGTGGGCTTCACAATTTGCTTTTGGAATTTGATCAATAAAGTTTGAACTGAGAACTAGAGCTCTTTCAGCTTCCCAAAGCTCAGGGGAGTTTTGCATCTCATCATTAGGTCAGGCCCATTTTCACCTAAAACACCTAATAACGCCAGAAGACTTTCTGAATTACACTTGGACCATCTAACAGTGAACTAAAACAAGAACATTTCAATGCTGAAACTTTTTGCAAACCTATCCAGAATTTTTGTTAAAGCATCCTGTAAAGATATTTACGAAAGCTAATTCAATCAATTAGAGGGAATTTAATATATAAACTTTGAAGGTATCGTCCCCTGATATGTCATCTGCTGCACTCATGAGGAGGGCTAACAGATGAGCAGGCTTTCTGCAGGCTGCACGTTTTGCAAGGTTTCTGCTTCTTTAAAAAAGCCAACATCAGAATTAAATTACTTTCACTTCCCTCCCTTTCATGTGTTCACTGCAGTTCTCAAAATATGTACTTATCATTCATCTGATTTTTTTTGTGACATTTTTGTAGTAAACAACTAACCTTCTTCCTCCCCCTCCCCACAGTCCCGTGAATACCAACTTACCTAGCGGCAGAACAATGAAGAAGGGTAGCCAGCATAAGATAAACATGCCGACCACAATTCCCAGTGTCTTGGCTGCCTTCTTTTCTCTAGAGAATTTAAAAAGTTTGAAAGCTAAGGAGTTCCTGGGATTGTGACCCTTGGATTTGGTGCTGTTTAATGTATCCTCATGAATGTTCCTGTAATGGATCCGTAAAGTCAGCTCCTTGGAGTTGGACATCTCTTTCATAACCCCAGCTTCCAGGTTTTTAGTAGTCCTTTTGGCCACTATGTAGACCCGGCAGTACATCACAAGAATGACAATTAAGGGAATGTAAAAGGACCCCAAGGAAGAGAACAAAGCGTAGAATGGTTCTTCAGTGATGCGGCACTCCTTATCGTCCTTGGGTGCTGGTTCTTTCCAGCCCAAAAGAGGCCCAATAGAAATTACCATGGAAAGGACCCAGACACCTAGTAGAGCTAGAATTGCTCTTCTTCTTGTTACCAAAGTTGGATACTGGAGAGAATAACGTACTCCTATATATCTGTCTATGGAAATCGCACATAGACTTAAAATAGAAGCTGTACAGCACAGCACATCAACTGCTGCCCAGATATCACAAAATATCCTCCCCAAAATCCAGTAGCCGAGGATTTCCAATGTAGCAGAGAATGGAAGGACAGTAAAACTCAGCAACAAATCTGCTATTGCAAGGTTAATTATGAAATAATTTGTAGGGATTCTTAAATGCCTATTGCAAGCAACAGAGAGAATTACCAAAATATTACCTATAATAGCAAAGAGTATAAAGGCACCTAGGATGAGCCCCACAGTTATCGCCCTACTGATATCCAGGGTGGGTGAATCCAGGTTGCTTGTTGTCTCATTGGAGTTGTTCGCAGAAAGGTTGCCACTATTTAATGCAGAAACTTTCAAATATCCAGGTATTGATGAATTGGATTTCTCATCAAAGTAGGTATTCATCTTTAAAATCATCCTCCATAGCAAGGTATGGTTGGGTCCCATGCACAGCACACAGATGGTTGGGTTTGGTGGAAAGTTACCTCTCTACCCAAGAAGTTACTGAAATGCCCCAGCCAGCTTTGGATTGAGAGCTCATCTCTCCAGCAAAGTGTCAGCTTTGAGCACGTAAAACTTGCCCAACGTGAAGTCCTCTGAAGCCTGTCAGAAATAATAGGCTGTTCAAACTTGCTTAATTTCTCCTCTCAACTCGTTGAAACAGAAATTAGCAGGCAGAAGGCTTGGCTGGAGCTCCAAAGTAGCTGCTTTGATCATGACGTCCCTGAAATAAAAAACAGGTTTACTGTTCTCCCTTGTGCATCCGTGGTCCTGCTGGAAGGATGCCCCTGTCTAGCTGCTGTGACATGCGTCTCCAGGAAGGGTTTGTCAGCACTTAGGCAGCTCTGCATGAGCCGGCTGCCTGCGCTCTCGCTGCCTCTGCTGCTGACATCACCGGGGCCAGCCCCGGCGCAGCGCTAGAGGGCAATGCAGTTCAAGTTAAAACTTCTAGATCCAAGTCTGAAAGCTAAACAGATGGAATATATCCGCCCCAATTAAAGCATTTGCTACATAGAAATCTGGATTGGAAGCTTTTTTTTTTAAAAAAAAAGAAAAGAAAAAAAAAGTTTCATAATCTGAGGAAAATACACTCAGAGGGTTATGGTGAAAAAAACAATTTCAGTATGAAATGATCTAGCACCCTTTGCCTTTCAGTCACTAAATAAATGTCTTTGGGTTTATTTTGTAATCAAAGTGAATCACACGCCATGTTAGAGATGGCATGACTAATCATCTCCCACTTTCTAGGGAGGAACATGTAGGTTCCAAAAATCCCTATTTTATTCCTAGATTCAGTATTTAACAATGACATAGAAAGGTAGTTTGTTTCTAGTGGTAACCTTTCTATTAATGGATGATCAGAACTCAAATCTGTAGTAAGGTCTTTATGTTTGTTCTATATTTGTGTATACCAGCCACATCTGTGGCTTCATCTCCTCTTTTCCAGCTTGATAACTTTTGCAAGCACAGGTAGATTGTGAATCCAAGCCCTGAAAAGAGCTGAGCATCCGTACCCACAGCTAAAGGGAAGGTAGTGAAAAGTGTTCAGGGGTTTTTCAATGTACTCAATAAGCTAATGGGTCTTCTTATATCTTTGCAAGGGCTATGAGATCATGGAGACAGGGCCTGTTGTTAAGCTGTTGTAGCTCTGGAAATACCTACAGAACCCTATAAAGAACATGATCACTAACAAGTGATTTATCTTATAGCACTGGTAGTTTCTCCATTTTGTGTAGCTTTTGGTCACCAGGTAAGGAGAAATATCAGATCTTTATAGCCTGGTACCATGGAAAACAAAAAGTGGAAGGTTAACTGAACACACATCTGCCAATATGCTGTTCTTAACTTTCTGACATCAGATTATATCCTACAGCTGTTGTCTGAAGTGCTCTGGGTTACTGTATATTGAATTTCCTGTTACAAAATGTACTGTGTTTAAAATAAAAAGTTCATTCTTAGTTAGGCAGCTATGGCTGAAAGTTGCAGCTGAGTGCTGGTTTTAAAGGACAAACCATATAAACAAAAGCTCTGGCTGAATTTTATTTGAGGAGTGTGTGGCAGATGTTTTTATAGCCCTTCCCAACAGCAGTGACTATAGCAAAGCACCATCATTCAAAAAATTTTCTTTGAAACATTTACAAGAATGACATGATAACATGTCATGGAGTCACTGAAGGGAAAAGGAACAAACACTCGATTTATGAGCTTAGCCTCGGCTTTCTGTCTCTGCTCTCTCTGAGACAGAGCTTTCACTGCTAATGAATGCAGTTAGCAGCCCTTGATTTGGGACATGTATCATTCGCACTTACCCATTCTCTCTGGACTCCACCTAACCTCTCTCAGTTTTGTTTGTGATTGCTGATTTTGCTGCTCTGCCTTTTCTGTTCAAAGCGTGAATTCCTCAGGCTAGGGCCTGCTCCCTTGGGAAGGTGGGGATGCGGCTGGTGGCACCACTCTCGGGCAGTAGCAGCCTCAGCATCTCCCTGGGGTCACCCAGCCTGCACATTCCTGCTCGTGGTACTTCTACAAACTTGGTTAAAGCTGGTTTCATTCAGTCTGCACAGGTACTAACACTATCTCTGAATACAGATTAGGTGCAGGCCAAGTGTGTAAGCAGTGTGTTTGAAAGGAAGTGTTTTGATTTCTCCAGGCATAGCAATGTTTCAGCCTTTGGCATGTAAGAAGATGCTATAGCTGCAAAATGAGGGGGTTGAAGAAGAAAAGATCAGCAAGGGAGTACACAGGTTTACTCCAGATTTTTAGCTGGCAGCATGAGATGTGCCTAGCCTACCAAGCATAACAAAGTGGCCTGTAGCTCCTCCCTGGCTTTGGCCACACCATGTTGGGATTCTGTCGCCCCAGGGAGCCAGGTATTTCAGTGGTCTTTCAACAGTGTCTTACAGGAGCCAGCTGGTTCCAGCTTGCTGGCAAGGACCAGGACACTGTGCCAATGGCTGTGGCAGGAAAAGGAAGATGGAAGGGGGTGGGGATTCTGACTGGTAGTGCCCGGACTATCAAGCACATTGCTTTGTGCTGTGTCTTTTGCTGGCAGGAGTACTGGGCCCAGTTCACTTCCCTTACTAGTGCAGCTTTCTATGCTTCCCTAGATGAATCAACAACAACAAAAAATATTTTTCTAGGAGACAAAGTGGAAGACAAAGATACTGCTTATCTCTTATGACCCTAGTGAGAAGTCTGCCATGCTTTCACGTCTCTGTTTACCAGCATGTGTAATAATGTACTGGCTGAATAGTCATTAGGCTCAGCTGATCAATGTTTGCAAATTGCTTGGAGATCTTTAGTGACAGGTGCTATAACTCAACACCATGTACCGAAACCCAGACATGAACATTAACCAGTTAGCTGCCTTTGGATGAAAAAACAGAAAAGGTAACATGAAGAATAGTCTACTTTTTCTGCAAGGTTCAAGGTAGCACTTCAAGCTAGTGTGTTCAAAAACATCTGATCAGAAAAATGTAGATTATATTCATTTCAGAGCTGCTTTCATTCAGATGATTCATAATTTTCAATGAAAAAGTAAATTTAATAACATGGAGATTCTACTCAATATTATTTCATTAATGATATACACCAAGACAGAATGCCCTTTAGCTGTTTAATGTACTTCTGCTGAAAGCTTGCAGAAGCTTGCTGAAGGAAAAAGCTGGATACAGAATATATTTGAAGAAACATGGAGAACATCTTCATATGTTCTCAGGCTAGTTCAAAATCTGAAATATGCTTAACTTCTAAAATATAGTTTGTTGTGTCAGTAAAATGATGCTATTGTCATATCTCAATTTTCTAATAAGCTATGTTCTTTTTCTTTTATAAAGTGATGTTAAAGGTGTGTATTGGCATTTTGATCTGAGTGCAAAAACACAGCAGAAGCACTTCCAGAACACTTTGCAACAGCAGTGAATAACAACGCAGCCTGCTCTTAATTGGGCTTGGGAACCAACCATATGAGCCAAAAGAGACTTTATGAGAGTGTATCTATGTAGAGTTTCATATAATTTATCTTAGTTCTTTGATGTAATTAGAAACCTGTGATTGAAGAAAACAAGGCTGTAGTGTCAAAAATATTTTCACTCTGACATATCATGAATATGCTATCATATTTGATACAAATGTTCTTGCCATACCAGCACAAACCAGAATACCTTCCTCTCGTCAAAGAGGTATGACAAACAAGAAGCAGTGAGGAGGGCATTGTAGGCAGCTGTAGAAATATCACACTTCCTTGCCGCTGTCTCTGATACTAAACAATTCACAGAATTTCACAGAATTTCTAGGTTGGAAGAGACCTCAAGATCATCGAGTCCAACCTCTAACCTAACACTAACAGTCCCCACTAAACCATATCCCTAAGCTCCACATCTAAACGTCTTTTAAAGACTTCCAGGGATGGTGACTCCACCACCTCCCTGGGCAGCCCGTTCCAGTGCCTAACAACCCTTTCAGTAAAGAAATTCTTCCTAACATCTAACCTAAAACTCCCCTGGCGTAACTTTAGCCCATTCCCCCTCGTCCTGTCACCAGGCACGTGGGAGAACAGGCCAACCCCCACCTCACTACAGCCTCCTTTAATGTACTTATACAGAGCAATAAGGTCACCCCTGAGCCTCCTCTTCTCTAGGCTGAACAAGCCCAGCTCTTTCAGCCGCTCCTCATAGGACTTGCTCTCCAGGCCCCTCACCAGCTTCGTCACCCTTCTTTGGACCCGCTCAAGCACCTCGATGTCCTTCTTGTAGCGAGGGGCCCAAAACTGAACACCGTACTCGAGGTGCGGCCTCACCAGAGCCGAGTACAGGGGGACGATCACCTCCCTAGCCCTGCTGGTCACAGTGTTTCTGATACAAGCCAGGATGCCGTTGGCCTTCTTGGCCACCTGAGCACACTGCTGGCTCATATTCAGCCGACTGTCCACCATCACTCCCAGGTCCTTCTCTGCCTGGCAGCTCTCCAACCATTCCTCTCCCAGCCTGTAGTTCTGCTTGGGGTTATTGTGCCCCAGGTGCAGGACCCGGCACTTGGCCTTGTTGAACTTCATACAGTTGACCTCAGCCCATCGGTGCAGGAATTCCCAAGAAGTGGGGTGAGGGCATGGTGGGTTTGGGGAAGGTTTTTTGTATTTTTGTTTTTTTTTTTTCATTTTGGGTGTGCATGTAGACTTGTGTCAGATACATTTGGTCTGGTTGATTGGCACCAGATTGTTTGCTACATAGTACAGCTTTTTTGTAGATGATGTTGGTCATTAAAAATATACTGATAGAAACATGAACCTCTTGACTGTTTTAATTAAATAACTTCACTGTTAGTTACATAGATCCACTTATTTGTTTCCTTGCTGTATTAATTGCAGGTGTTGCAAAATGTTACTAGTCTTTTGGCACAAGTGCTCCTTCTGAAGTCTTTTTTCCTTCTGTTAGGACCCCTGGACTACCCTTAAAATCCACAGACAGATTCACAAGAATTCTTTCTTTCCTTTCTATTACTGTGGATTAGCAGATCTTTGTCCAATACAAGGCTCTTTGGCTTAGTCAGAGTAGTGCAAAATTTCCACTGGCATTGGAAATGCACAAGATTATGTAGTTCCTTGCATTTCATAGCTAAACAGAAGCTAGTTTCATTTGAATGTGTGTGCACACACCCCAAACCTCAGGAAAGGATCAATTTCCATGATAAAAGGAGAAAATTGTGCATCTAAAATGCTAACTTTTCAATTGTCGAGTAATGTTATTTAAAAACTTCTGGTCCTTTGCATTTTCGGAGTCAGAAAAATGTATCATAGAATTTTATGAAAAGCTAAGTTTATTAACTTGAGCTCACTAAAAGGAAATTGCCAACATTTGCAATTTTAAATGATCTTTTTTTTTTCCCTGCTATGATTCAATGCTTGTCATTTTTTATGTAAAAAACCATAAAGAGTATTTTCTAATTAAAATGTAGTCAGTTAACTAAAATACAGTGCTTTTTATATTGTCAGTGGCTCTTAATTCCTCTTCCAGTTTTAGGTTTTGTGGACACATTTCCACATTAAAGCTTATTTTCTCTCACATTCCTTCAGTTGTGTATTGCTGCTAGAGCTGTGCTGAAGACCACCAACATTGACAATTACAGATACAGGCCCCATGTCAGAAACAAGCTTCACGAGAATGATGCCAATTGAACCTTTGTGGGCAGAGGGTAAAGGACTATGTCTTTAGGTCTGGTTAAAAATGAGTATTTGGAAGCCTGGAAAAAAACAAAACAAAACAAAACAAAACAAAACATGTCCCTGTCTTCAAGAGAGAGAAATAAACACAGGCTCTCTCTCCAGCAACAGGAGGAATAAATGCTTGTCACTGTGTAGTTTTCAGCTTAAAAATGCTTGAGAAGTTGATTGGCCCACTTAATGCTGTCAGTCTTTATAAAAATGTCACAGAGCAATCAAATTTCAAAAATCTCAACAAAGACATGCCAATGGGGATTTCACAGTACTGCAAATTGCATCATCTCTGAAGACAAACCAAGTGTTACGGGTTGTCTCTGAGACAGTTTGGAGGATGCTGCTCTTTCAATGCAAACTCTACTTTATCAGAAATTGTAGGGCCAGTTTGGTGCCCAGGTTCCCCTCCTGTGCAGCTCGCATGTGCCCTGCAGGGAGTAGCTTTAGACAGACAGATACTGATTTGTGTCTTCTGCTCTGTCTTACCTGCCCTTCAGGTTAAAACCAAGCACTGTGCTAAGCAGACCCACAAAGAGCAAAGTCAGGGAGGATCTGTTAATCTCAGCAAGCTGCAGGATCCCTTTTTCTTTCTCTGTGTATCCCAACATAATATCACCATAGCATCCAGTCAGCACAGATGTCTGCAAGATGTCATCCTCCCCAAAACAAGAGGAAACAAGACTAATGAGGTGCTACAGCTGAGTCTCTTCTGCCTTTTCTTTCATGATTTATCTAAACTATGCATTTTTTTTTTCAGTTTATCTCCATGTTTTGATCATATGCTTTCCTGACCACTTGCTTTCTTTTAGCACCTGCCTTCTGCTCCAAAGAGCTGGGGAGAAAGGAGAGGGCAGAGCACCGGTACTCAGAAGAGAGTATCTATCATCTTCCTGCTGCTCCAGTAGCAGCTGTGGCCTCCCCTCTCCTGCTACAAAAACAAAGCAGCACTCGGCCAGTAGCACCATAAACAGGCTCCTTCCAGCTGCTTGAACTAGGTCGTTGGGTTGCTGACCTTCAAAAACACCCACACTGCTTTGCCCTGCTCTGAGGTAATATTGAAAGCATCTTCCCAGGAGAGGACTGAAACTGCTGGAAAAGTGACTACAGAGAAATATCACCAGAGTATGAAGAAGAAAGTGAGAACTTGTGAAGTCTGGACTTTTTGTAATGGTCTGCTGGGAAGCTGGCACAGAGAATAGAATTTCCTTATTTATGACCCTCTTATCAATTCGTGCAGACAACTTATTTTCTGCTTGTGGTTGCAGTGGGACTATCAGTGAAACAAAACACATGGTTCTGTCCTATAACTGCCTCTGTCTTCACACACAAACACACAAATCAAAATATTTCTACAGGAATGATCACTCATTTGGTTCTTCTATAAATTGCAGGTATTTTCTTAAGTATTTCCACCCACTGACGTTGAGTAGAATTGAGCAACAGCACGTTTCTGGGACCATCAAAAGAAATTTTTGTGGTGAAAGAGAATTTCATTTTATTGAGTCTCCTTTGACTTTTTCCAGGAAGTCATTCTGGCTGGGATCTCATTGAAACTATGGGGAGATCTATGAGCTATTGGAAGATAGTATTAATTGAAGAACCATAATGCAGTAAAAAGAACCAGTCAAATAAAAATCAAACCTTACTAAATTACTGATATAAAGTGTAGGATATCCTTACTAGAATAAGAAAAAGCAATGAAGCTGTGTTTGCTGTGTGCAGGACTATGGTGTTGTACCCCCCCCCCCCTTTTTTTTTGATGAAAAATAGTGAAAATATGTCATAGAATATCAACGTAGAGGTGCTTGCAAAAATGTCTTGTTCTCAGTGAGCTGACAAGATGGAACTGCCCCTGCACCATATGTGCTGCTACTCTGATTGTACAGTGTCTTGTTTGGTTTCACTTCTTCTCTATCTAAAAATTTGATCACTTAATTGCTATCACACTGCAGTGTGTCTGACCAGAACAACATGAATTAAATCCATAAATGCAGGAGGAGAAGGGGCAATTTTTCAGACAGTACTGTTGTTTTCCCTTAACTGGTGCTTGCAATATGCATGCCTTGCAGGGAAACCAATCTGCACCCTGAAATATAGCTGATAGCCCTTGTTAACTGTACCTTGAAATTAAAAGGGATGGAAGGAAAATGTGTGTTAGGTTCAGGAATTAATCTCTAATTCCATGAGACTCCACTATTTAGCAGTTTATTCCCCTTATCTTATTATTGAGATAATCTAGAAATTTTAGTGTTTCAGTGGATGTTGGGCGTTAGCTTCATCATTAGGAGCTGTTTTCACAAGGATCAAACTTTACAGAAGCTAAACAGCTTTGTTTAAGGCCATGGACTTGTAGTGGTGAATCCTGGCTAATTGGCAATGCAGGTTAAAGTGCTGCCTGTAAAGAATTTCTAATAATGATTGATGCTTTGGCTGATCAGAAGTCCTTTCTCACTTTCTTCTCTTCTCATCTTTCATCCTTTCTTAATAGTCAGATTTTCCCTCAGTCCCGGCTATGACTAAACTATGTTTAGATTATTTTATAACCCTATCGATTTGTTAGCTAAGAATTGATTTGAGCTCCAGCAGCCTGAATATTATATACTACAGTTTGGCAAGGCTCAGTTGCCTGCAAGAAGCCCTGACTCTAAGTCAATTGGCAGCTTCTGCCAGGCATCACCTGCCATCCAAGGAGCTGAACAGCTTGGGCCATTTGAAGGACTCACACTTGAAATGAAACACAGCAGAATTACAAAGTTATTACAAAGTGAATGAGTCTGCCTTTGGTGGATGTAAGACAGACCTGTAGTGAAAGTGTGGTGGTTGGTCTCGGCTGGCTTGTATCCCTTCTGCAATGATAACCTGCACAGAGGCTATCTGAAACAAAAGGTAAATCACTTGTGATGCTGTTCCAAACAGCCCCAAGGAAAAAGGATTTCTTCCTGACCCCAGCTAGAGATGAGTCCTAAGCCTTAGAGAAATCTGACATGTGCAGTCTTTGAGAACTTTATTCCAATTAATGGCTTTAAACTAAAAAAGGGTGGATTTACCTCCGATATATGGAATACATTCTTCCCTCAGAGGATGGTAAGCACCTGGCCCAGGCTGTCCAGAGAAGCTGTGGCTGCCCCATTCCTGGAAGTGCTCAAGGCCAGGTTGGATGGAGTTTTGGGCAACCTGGTATGGTGGGCAGTGTCCCTGCCATGTGGGTGGAACTAGATGGTTTTTAAGTTCCCTTCCAACCCAATCCTTTCAGTGCTTCTGTGCTTCTTTGAGTTTCTCCACGTTCTGCGGGAGCCGACTGAGCTGCACTCGGTCTCTGTTTCTGGCCTCTGGCAGACAGCTCTGGGGCTTGTTGACCAGAGCTGGCCAACGTGTGGCCAAGGTATGAGTGCAGTGAGGTTGGGTTGTCTATGCCTGCCCAGAGGCCACCCTTAGGAACCAGTCTTCTTCCACACCTTGCTGCCAACCTCAGCAAGACTGACCGAGTTACAGAGATAAATAATGTTTCATTATGAATTACAAGTGGCTATATGTGAAAATTGCAAAATTACACACCCATCTCTATGGATGCTGGTGTGCACTGCCAAGTGGTTGAATTATGCTAGTGAGGCTGAAGGGGAATGCCAGGCTCTCCCAAAGGAAGCCTTTTCTTTCCTGTACATTTAAGCTATCTCATTATTTGAATCCTTTAGAATAGAATTACAATGAAATGAACATTTGGTTTCCATCTCCATATTATAGTCTTTTCTATACCATAAAAATTAAAATTAATAAAGACTGCAGTCTTTTTTTTTTTTTTAATCACAACAAAAGGAACATTGCTGGATATATTCACTTACATAAATAAACCAGTCTTCATCTAAAATATTTAATGTGACATTAAAAGGACAAAAATTAAATGCTGGAAAAAAAGGAAAATGTTTTTAACACAACACATAACTCATGTTACTCACTGTCATAAAATAACTTTGTGCCAAGAGCTGTGCAAGATTAGAAGCAGATTAGACATTCATGTGGCTAATGAAACAATCACTGATAAACTAACTAAGATGACAGCCAAGTTATAAATCTCCATGCCTCAAGAAATAAACTTGAAGGTGAATTCAGGCTGGCTAGAATCATCTCACACTAGCAGATTATGTCATAACTAATTAGTCTCATTTTTGTGCCTTGCTCTGAAACATTTATTCATTCTAAAAATTAGGTGATGAGTGTTTAGGAACTTCTTTAGCAGAGCAGAAATGTCGCGGAGAAAGAGATTATTCAAAAATGCTGGCTCAACAATGCACTTGGACTGAGTCGGAATTAGTGCTGGCCTGGTATTTTCAATCTTCGCTATTTAGCACCAGAACACCTTATTGGCCCTTAGGAACTTCTGAAAACCTCCCTCTGGGACTGTGCATGAGAGCCGGGACTACTTCTGAACCTGCTGATAGCCCTTCCTTTGTTTTTAAATATCCAGATGGCTTATTCTACCTCTAGCAGGTCATAGCAATTTGGGTCCCAAAGTACTGGGATATTTGAAATCTAAACTTGAATTTTACAGCTTGGGAGATTTTTGTGAAAGGTCAGTTATTTCCTTTTTTTTTTTTTTTTTTTTTTTTTTTTTTAAACAAACAAACAAACAAACGAACAAACAAAACCTTATTTCTCATCTCTCTCTGTTTCATTAAGTTCTGATCATGGTATATGCAGTACTTCATAACATTTTTATGGCATTGAGAATTTGCAATTGCCTCATAAACATCTTATGGCCAGTAAGTGGATGTGGACTTACTGCCAATAAAGTCTGAAATTAATTTTGTTGTGGTGATATACCAACCCACTTGGATGTTTTGCCTTGATAAAAATGCCTAGGAAGGGCAGTGACTGAGGTTTATATAATACAGGTCTTAAAATATGAACCCTAGATCTTCATTCAAATAAACTGATGCTAATTTATCATCTAATTTCATGTATTGTTTTTCAGAAATCTGTAATTATGTGTACTCTGGGGTGTCTATTGGAATCAAGCCATTTGTTTATTCTTGTGGAAACATTTTAGACTTACAGTTTTGTTAAAATGTAGATATCTGAGAAAAAGCAGCAATTCTAGGCTTCTTGTCTTATTGGTTCTCTACTCCAACTAGAAATCCTAGGGAAGCTAGAAACTTGTATTTCTCCTCCATATCTCAGTAGTTATGCACCCTTTCCTTTGCTGAACTCATTGCTGTAGAAATGATAATAAGAAATGGCAGAATTGCTCAGAGAAAGATTGCAAATGGATAGACAGTTCCTTTGGTGCAGCGTTGAAAACTTGAAGGTAATAATGACAAAGAGGATCCTTGCTATACAAGGAGGTAATGAAAGAAAGAGAAATAAAAGGTTTTGCTGTATTAATAAACAGAATTGGTACAGTGACTTGTATCTGCAAATGTGCTGCTCCTACCTTGTCTGTTAGTCTAAAGAAAGTTTTGCACTATCCTGGTGTAAAATCTGAACTTGCCAGGAAGGACCATCTCTTTTGTCTCCCTTTCTGTAAGGACAATTAGAAAATCCTATTTAATTAGTGAATCGAGATATTCCCTCTTCCCTAGTACTTTACTAAGGCTCAGCATGATGGCCAGGTATTCAAGTGTTACAGATTCTCTTCTTCCTTCATGATAATATTTTGAATGCATATAAACATTTCATAATAGTTATAAATAAACAGTAGTGGTTTCACACAACTCAGTAAATAAAAGAAGAACGTGATACTCCATCCTTTGATATAAGAGGAAATATAAATGCATTTAACAGTATTAGCCAGTGCATCAGTGACAGTCAAGTACTTGGGAGCTAGAACATATACTTACACATGGAACTGTGAGAACTTCAAAGAAAAGAATTAGACAGGGTTTAGCTGGTATTTTTAGTTAAAATTAACAGTGGGCTCTTTTTTGAATAAATGTTAAATATTCATGGACCTGCTAATTTTCCACATTTTGTTCTTGTGAGAGGCCTTAAAAATCTGTAACAACTCTTTAATTCTCCAGAGAAAAATTAGGTGAAAGGAAACATCTTTTCTTAGTCTTTTTCCTGTCAAGATTTGAAACAATTATGTCTACTAATAAAGTGAATGCGAAAGACCTAATGCTATTTAATTCTAATTAAGTGTGCATTAAATACAACAGTGAACTGCAATGTGTGTTGTCTCATGGTTGACAGTAGTGTCAGAAAACAACAAGAACAGCTTTATTTTGTAGAACTAAAATGATCTCTATGCTTTTATATTCCTGTGGTTTCACAAAGGGACATGCCACATCTGACTGCTGCTTATCCACACGTGTCCTATGGCAACGCAGCACAGGAGAGGGCAGGTGGCTTGGGAATCGTTGTGGAGCTGGGTTCAAGCCAAGGAAATCGCCTCACCCCTCTCTATATTGCAAAGAAGAGATAGAAAAAAGGTACAAGGCTCCTTTTCAGGTGTCACTTTGGATGTTTAAATATTTTTGCAATGCCTAAGGAGTCTGACTGTTTGTTGTAGATTGCACAGGTATGTTGTGCCCACTGATGCACTGCCCTAATCTGGTAACATAATCTGGAGTTAGAAGTGTTCACCATTACATGGACCTTATGCTTTATAATCTTTTTTAACATCAGTAACTAGCAAAAGCCAGAAACAAAAAATACCCTCCAACAGGAGTAAAAATCTGATTGAGAAGCACGAACAATGCTCCAATGGCCAACTCCTGCTAATGCCACCAGGCAGGAAGGCTGGGGACAGCCTGACCCTAACTACCAGAACCTCTGAAATTTCATCATTGGGAAAGCTTGCTGAATTATCACAGTGCTAAATGCTGCAAGAAAAAGAAGGAAAGCTGATGGAATTCAAGCCATTAAGAACTTTACAGTTTGTAACCAGCACCTTGATTGCAACCTGAAGTTTCCTGGCAGCAGAGTAGAGCTGGTACGGAGAAGAGATTGCATAGTTCAGTAGCACTCTGCCTTAGATTCCTCAGAGCTATCAATTTATTAAATGTAAACACAACTATTGATTTGTCATTTTGTTACATAAACAATGAGAACTGTAACACCAGGCATATGAGATAAGGCCCTTTTCCAGAAAAGGACTATAACCGCATGAATATGTACTCTTGGATTGATTTACCAAAAGCAAAGCAGAGTGATTCTGCAAAATGCAGCAGCTTCAAGCTATTGCTCAACTGAGATAAAAAGTTGGGTTTTGATGGAATTTGCATTTTTAGACACTCATTGGAAGTAATATTTGTGAAGTTGTATGAAGTCACTGCATCAGAAAGAAAAGTTAGCTGAGGGCAACAGTTTTGACCCATAAGGAATAGTTTCGCTTTCAGAGAGTTTTCTCAAGATTATCCTATATGTTGTCCCCCACCAGCACTGGGCAGTACATGATCTACAGGCAGTCACAACCACCAGACTTCTGATTATCTTGCCAGTGTTTGGTGTAAAGAACTAAATGATGGAGGACTTTGTGTCTGGGGAAAGATTAGAGAAATATCTGAGAGCTTTGTGAATGAAACTGAATGAATCTGTCAGAATTATGTGAAGGGACACATAATGGGAGTATTTTAGAAAAGCTGAATGCACCCATGTCTACTGTACATTGAAATTTTTGAAAAAGAACTAGGCACTTGATAGCATCCTTAGAAATTCTTGTTTTGAGATTTTGCCAGTGACGTCCAGCCTTGGAGTTTAATAGTTATGCAAAATGCCTGTTTCAAGTAGATAGGAAATTATCCTTTAGAAATAATCTGTTGATGAACTGATATACAGGGTGTAAGTCGGATAATTTGTGTCCCCACCAGGCAGTGCTTCTGCAGACTTTGTCCTTTTCCAAGTCTATTACTCAGACTAATATTTGTAGTAATTAAGAATGACAGTTCTTGACGCCAGAGCCATACATACCCGTTAAAAACAAAGCAAAACAAAACAAAAAAAACAGTAAGGCGTCGACTAGCTTACAAGTTAGAGATGCCAAATGAAGTCATTAGACTTGTCAGTCAGTGTGGCACCGCTCTTCTGATTATCAATTTGCCTTTTTTTGGACAGGAATCACCCCACGGCTCCATGGCTTCAGGAGATTTAGTTCTAACCAGAAACTACTCCAAGAGTCTCTGTTTATAAAATAACTCACCTTTGTTTAAGGACATCTAAGGAAAGAGTGTTCTGACCTACTTCTGACAGCAGCTGGTCACAGCTTCTTTCCTTCTGCCCTTCTGGGATGAGAATGAACATTTGCCCGTGATGAAGATCATGGAAGAAAATATGTATGAGAATGAGTCACTGAAATTTTTGTTCAGAAAGCAAGATCCAGAATCCCTAGAGATCTTTATTTATATCACGACCAAACTCAATGGAGAGTTTTAGAAGGACAAATAAAACTGTAGGAGAAGCTAAAGTAATAAATAATGATAACTCAAATACACTATTTCCATCAGAAACTAAACAGGCACACTATAGCAGTGAAACTGCTAAAGAGCTGAGACAAGGTTAATTCTGTGGAGCCCTGCAAGAGTTTTTGGAAAATACATTGGATGAAAGGTTGCATTTCACTTGTTGCTTTTACCTTCATTCTGAATATTCAGAATAATACTGCAGTCTGCATCCCATCCTTGTGACTTTTTTCCAGTCCTACCACCTCAGAGTGTTGATACTACCACAAATGTATTGAAATATATTCAGGGACAGATGTATTTACAAGGCTGAAATCAGACTGCCTCGATGCAACATCTTTCACCCTGGACTGTAGGCATGAAGTAACTGCAGTCAGATTTAGATCCTGGACTTCTCCAGAGCTGATGCAGGAGAAAAAAGTTCCTGTCATGTGTGTTATTTTTGTTTGTTATGTTTGCCTGTGTATATAAGCATGAGCAAGGCCCTACCAAGCTGGCAGAAGTGTCATGGACATGAAGTATGTCACAGATTTCGCACCACAGTTCTCAGCTTTCAGGCTGCGGTCTCTTCTCACCACACCAATTTCTGCAACACCACGCCTCTGGGCTCTGGCGCAGAGAAGCAGCATTGCTGCTGGTTAGGGCACTGGCTGGAGCATGAGGATACAGCAATTGTAGTTTGTGCTCTTCTAATGGATTGCTGAGTGAGTTTACAGAATCACAGAATGACAGAATTGCAGGGGTTGGAAGGGACCCCAAGAGATCATTGGGTCCAACCCCCCTGCCAAAGCAGGTTCCTTAGAGCAGGCTGCCCAGGTAGCCGTCCAGGCGGGCCTTGAATATCTCCAAAGAAGGAGACTATAGAACCTCTGTGGGCGGCCTGTCCCAGTGCTCCATCACCCTCACCATGAAGAAGTTCTTTCGCATGTGGGTGCAGAACTGCCTGTGCTCCATTTTGTGGCCATTGGCACTTGCCCTGTCCCCACAAACCACCAAAAAGAGTTTGGCCATACCCCTCTGTCTCCTACACCTTGTGTATTTATAAACATTGATAAGATCCCCTCTCAGTCTTCTTTTCTCCAGGCTGAACAGCCCCAGGTCTCTTAGTCTTTCCTCATAGGGAAGATGCTCCAGGCCCCGCATCATCTTTGTGGCCCTCCGCTGGACTCTTTCCAGGAGATCCCTGTCCTTTTTGTACCGGGGAGCCCACAGCTGGATAAAAGACAAGCCATGTTCTCTTCCAGTGTCTCAGTTTCTCATCCTTTCACAAGGAAATGATGCTGCCTGTCCTTTATGTAAAATACATTTAGATCTTTGGCTGAAAAGCAATACAACAGTAGGATACTATTACTAGCGGGGAGAGAAATATGTGAACACCCAGGTTTTCCCCCCTTCACTCATGCACATACATATATACTCAGACCCACTTTAGTGCAAGTGTGATTCCCTTCTGTTTATACTTACAATCATGATTCCTGTGTCTGCTTCCACTAGAGTGAATCTTTCACAGAGCCTGTGGAGCCTTTTACGCATACTAACAGGGTGAGTGCCTGTTTGTCTCTCATGTGACTCTGAGGCTATTACAGAGAGAAATAACATAAATGTTTAAAAATAAAAGAGCAACTGAGAACTTTAGTGAGGTACCTGTCTCTGTGACGTCCTCCAGTCTTGGAAAAATGGAGCAGTTGGAAATGTAACTTGGGTCTTTGCGGTGGAGGATGGATCAGCTGCAGCGTGTGCTCTTGCTGGCTGTAAAAGGAGTATTTTTGGAATGGATGAAGGGGTGATTCTCTTGCCTTGCCTTGCACGTCACTGTGATCTCAGTGCTGCTGAATATATGATGCATCTCCAACTGCAAGTCTCGCTCACAGCAGCTGTGTGGTGAATGCAAACTGCCACTAAAAGAAATGCAGGTAACTCACAAATAGGCAATAATAGCTATTTTTTCACTGTTATTGCTGGGCTGTACCACGAGAGGTTTCCATATGCCTAAAACTGTGTCTTTGGTAAGCAAACATTTTACAGAGATGCCGATCAGAATTTTCCAAGGAAAGAGATTTCCACCACAAATTCTTTGAAATCTTTACAAATTCCTTGTAATTCTTTGTAATCCAAACTTCCCATGGGAACATACAGATTTTCCTAAAACTTCACTTACTGTTAAGCAGCAGGGTGGAAGTTCTGCTCAGTATCAGAGAGATAAAGCTCCATCATGAGATGGCCCTTTCCAGAAAAGAAACACTGGCTGTAAGTGAGGCAAGGCCCCGGACTGTAGAGGGCATGGAGGTAAAGCATGAGAGGCAAAAAGCAGAAACTTTTATTCTTTTGCAGGTCCATGTCTGAACATAGAATAAAAGCTAGCAATACTACAGTAAAATTCTCCTTGCTGGCATTTATTCAGAGTTGGACTGATGAGGCTGCTGAGTGCTGGAGTTCTCGGCTAGTTACAAGTTGCTTCTCTTCCCTGGCTGCTGAGCAAGTGAACGTTTCGCTGAAAGGCTGCAGCTGTTGGCTTAGCTGCTGCTGGCATGGATATGGAGATCCACAGCTGTGGTGATGGTGATTTAGAGCAATCCAACCTGAAGCGATCTTCTAAAAATGACAAAAGGGGGCTTCAGTTGCTGGCATTCTGATGAACAGGAGTATGATTCCCTACTGTTCATTTTGCTTTGAGATATAGCTGTATTTAGAGTAATTTATGCCAGAGACTGCCTGTTCTTTAATCCTGGGGTTTTGGGATCTCACCATAAAATATATTCTTTGTCTTCCTTAGGACTTTTCTAACTGCATAATCTAACTCCAGTTTTTCAGGTAGCACGTTGGCCCTGTAAGTAAATGGAAAACTAATTAATGGCTTAATATACTGAGCAAAAAGAAGTAATAAGTAAAGAAGTAATAAGATGTTTCACTGCACAACATTTTTTATCAGCTATTTTCATTTTTGCTGTGATGTTGTCATTACGCCTATTTGAGGATTTGTTTTTTTATATAGCCACATTTTCCACATATCAAACCTCAGCCTTCATTTCAGAAGACACAAAACCTTCTTACAGGTCTTTGATCTTTTGTATGTTAGCTGAAAAGGCCTTTGTAGGAAAAAACAGATCTTATTAGTATACTTGCATCTCTTAAAAAGAAAATAACTTTCTACAGTAAATGCATTTTGCCTATTTATTGAAAATAATGTTTTCACTCCTGTATATATGAAATGAGTTGAGCACATTACCTTCAAATAAATAATTGACCTGCATTTGTTACTGTTCCACTTATAAATGTTATCTCTCCACACACTAAAAATGCATTACTATAACTGATACAGGTAAAATGCATTTTAAGGAGAAAGGCGTGGTTGTTATGTTAGCTGCTTTTCTTATTGCCTTATCTAGAAAAACAAGTTCAGATAATAGAGCGATGGTAAACCTCACAAAATTAATAATCTGAAAAGACAGAGTCTTTGATCAACTGGTAGTAAATAACAATGCTATTTACTTATGGTTGTTGTCCGTATCATACTGAAGCCTGATTTTTTTCCTTCATTCTGTTTTGCCATATATGGGAGTGCTGTGGGATAGCTAGAATAGTTTTTATTAAATATCACAGGTAAAACCAATAAAAGCCTAAAAACAAAATCAAAAACAAAAAACTAAAGAACACAATGGTCTAATTTTTATTGTGTGCAAACCTCATGTTCTGACTAGAGTCATCCTTTTACAGCTTTGTAAATAGGAAGTATCCTTAATCAAAGAATGGCTTTGTCACCTGGGTTGCTCATCTCTTTGGGCTCATCTGTAAGCAGATGTAGTGTTTCTTTTGTATTTGATAAGTTCAATAAGGCTTCGAAATACTACTTAGTTAGGATACAAGAAAAAAAAGTATCTGTATGAATAAAACATCATTGCTCCTCAGTGCTCCTGTTCTTATGGACATCAAGAAAATGGCACTACTCTATGTTAAAATAGGTATGATAATAAGCGTAAGGAATTGCAAGAAATGTTGAGATGTAACATTAACACTGCACCATATATATAGTAGCTTTTTTTCTGTATCTCAGGGTGCTTTCCAAAAATCAATTTAATTTTGTAGTGCAGTACTTAATGAATACTGAAAGTTCATTCCCTGTCCTGTCTCTCTGTTCCATCATCCCTGCTAAGTTTTTGTTAGTTTAACCTTTCATCCTCTAAGAGACATACACACATATTTCCTGACTCCTAGACTTGGAGGAATATGTGCAAACCATTATAAATGTTCTTAGATAAGAAGCAACGTTAGCGTTTCATGTCATAATATTTATTTTTGTAAAACCTTATGCCAGCTGTCCCATGTTTTATAGAGGTTTAAGCAAGGACAACATGCTGTGTCATCTGTAGGCATGCTGTTGACCTACTTGATTTGACAGAAACAGAATTTATACTACACTGGATATCTCCAAAATGGTCTGTTTCATTTGTGTTCATCAAAAGATATGATGCAGGGTATTTTTTTGCTTGTTTTAATAGTTTATGAACCTTCCCACATTTCAGAGGGTTTTGCTAAGCATGCTGCTTGAACCCATTTGGGGATTTCAGCTGATTGTCCAATGGAGCTGCTAAGAAAGGCCAGCCAAAAAAAGAGAAATATTTTCAAGAGCTTTGCCAATGTTGCTGGGAGGAGATGCCCTGCAAAAGCGTTTGGCTTTCTGAGACACAGGCTTCTAGGATTTAAATGTAGCACTTCTGATACAGACAATCTGGACAGAGAAGAGCTTGTTATCTGCGTAAGTCAGTACACCGAAGGCCACAATCCTCTGAAAATGTCACCTCTGTCTCATTTTGAGTAACCCCCATTCCTGCAATCCACCTGTTTTGCACACCCTAGGCCAGATCAGGGTGTGCAAAATTCTGCAGCTGCTGAGGAAAAACCTGAGTCCTGGGTTTCTCAGTACAAGTCTGTGGGCACACTGACGTAGGGGCAGCCAACTAAATCAGAAGCACTTTGAATGAAGTCTGAGAGGCTCGGCGCATCACAGAATTGGGAGAACTAGGAGTGTTACTGTCAGAATATGGGGCTGTGAGGCAATGACAGCTTTCTGAGCTCATGTGGAAAGGATGGCAGAAACTGAGCTTATTTAAGAAGTGGTGAAAAAAAAAAAAAAAAAAAAAAAAAAGACCATGTCATTTCAACCCTCTGTTCTTGTACTTATAAACTACTGTGTCTTGCTTCCTTTCTGAAAGCTTCTAACTCTTTTAAATGAAATTAGTTCAAGTTTATTACCCCCCTGAGGTTGAACTTCTCCAGACATTGTTTCATTTGTGTGTTTTACCCATTCCGTGCTGTAATGACTACTGTTTCGTGTCCTATTATTTCAGTCAAATCATGGTTACATCAAGTTGGTTTAACACAGCAGTGATTTACATTTAATGAGAAGACTGCTGCTGCAACTCACAGCTTGAGTGCTGCTATTTCTACAGACCTCTGTTTCTGATTCACGATTCTCATCCACTTCTCATTCAGGCATTTATGGATTGGATAATGAGCATAGTGGGTTGATACTTAGATGACTTTTCAGACTTATAGCAGATAGCTTGACAGAGTTACGGAAGTTCTGGATTATATTTAATGAGAATTTAATGAACATTTTACAAAAACAAACTTAGTGTTTTGTGGTTGCATGGAGCAAGAACCATCTATAAATTTGTGGTCAGGATAGCTTAAAGTTCATTGCAAATTTCTTCTTCCTAGAATAGGAACTTCTTTCTCAGCACCATGACATAGAGCCAGGAGGTCACAAATGCAGTTAAAGGCTTGTTTTACAAGTGAGAATACAATGCAGAATTTTAGCCAATTATGAAGAATAACATTTGGTAGCCACTTTGATCAGTTAAGAATGATAAATAAAATTTCAGCACACTGAAAGCCTGTGCTGATGCCAAGCCAGTACTTAGGAAAAGTGGACAAGATTCCAAGACTTTGGGACCCTTAGAAATTGACACAAATATGAGCCAGTGTTAGAGGCAGACAGTGTACTGATGATGCAGGACTGCTGTTTGTGGAAGAGGGTATATTTTTCCAGAGGTGCTCAGATTATACTCAGCCCCTGTCTACTGTCTGAGCTGGGCTGGATCTCTGACCCCCACGACAGCCACGCAGCCCAGCTGGCTGCCCTTCGCCTGGAAGACTCCAGTTTTTACATTCAAGATAAGCCTGTAGCGGGGAGTAATCCATGGACACTTCTTGGTATCCTACAAGTTTTTCAGTGCTGGCTTCTTTGCTGAGGGCCCAAGGCGCTGTCTCTAGCATGTACGCAGGCCTGTGCCTGTCAGCAGAGAGGCCTGCACTGTACATGGCTTCACGTGCACCCCTGGTGCCTCCTGGGCAGGGTGGGGGACCTGTCCTCACTGCGGAGTTACTAATCAGAGCTCTCCAAACAGCTTCCTGAGGCAGGGCTACACAATTATCTTGGCCTCTTAGGTGCCTGACAGTCTTGATTATAGAAGCATTCTTGCAAACTTCTTTAGTTTTTTAAAAACTCTTCTAACATCTCCATTGTTTGCAGATGAGGTTTGATATTCAGCAGGATGAAAAGCCCTTGCATCTTTTCATCTCCTAGGCAGTTCAGGTTTGGCTGTGTTATCAACAGTAAAAAGCCATGAGTTCCCTTCGCTCCCTTATCTTCTCCAGCACAATATTGTCAGGCTGATAGCTACAAACACTGCAACTAGATGCAGAGCTGGGTCCTTAGAGTCCTTAGCTCCTTAGAGGTCAAGAGCAGTACAAATTGTGGTGAGGGCTAAAAGGACAGAGAAAGCCCAGGCATGATTTAGATACTCTCCCCAGCAGTATATACCTGCTATATGTCCAGCCTCCCAGTTTTTCACACATGAAGTAGGGGGTCCTAGAAAGAATGAATTAAGGAGGTTGATGTGAGCTGAATTTTCCCTTTAATATATTTTCCCTTTAATATATCTGTATTACATATGCAGTTCCAGCTATCATAGTAGCAGGTATTAGTCTATCATAATCATGTGGCAGCAGTTAAATTTATTTTTAGCATATAACCTTGTCTCCTTCAATTTTCAAAATGAATGAACAATGAGAGAAAAAGTTAGCTTCAGCTTCAATAAATGTGCCATTTTGCAACCTTTAAGAGTCTGACTTTGCAATTGAAACTAGTTTAATTTAATTTTCAATGTATATATGATAAACTGAGGAAAAGTGGACTAGGAATTATTCTGAAAGACTTGGGGTCAGGACCAGAATGAAATCTAGACTAAACTATGAAGCTGATGTGAGGAAAGTCTCTGCACTTCAGCTGAGCAGACGTTAAGCTTTTCATAATGGTACAGGAACATTCTTGTCAAAGGATGCAAAACAAAGCTCTCAAGAATGTGAAAACACTCTCATGTCCTGTGCTCACACCACTGGCAACCAAAATGGTTGAGAGTGACAGTAAGAAGTGGGTTTCTCTTGTATACATTAAAAAGAAGCCAAGGAGAGGGCTGAAAGCAGGCACTCTTATGAGTGGTTTTCACATGCAGTTTTTATGTCTTCAAAAAGCATAAGAGCAGCATGAATGAAAGTTAAGCCAGTGTTTGTAAATGGAGTATAGCAGAAAGGGAATTATAAATACTAGCAAACAACGAAAGGAAAAAGCAGAGATTTGGAAAGCTACAAACACTCCTGGCTTACACTACAGTCATACTATCAGGGATTAAGGAAGATTTTCCTCAAATTGACTCCACCTGTCACCTGTGGTGGTGTTGGCTGGGGTCAGGCCGGATTTGGAGCTGGGGGGTTATTCTGTCTTACGAGGAAGGATAAGTCTTGTCTCCTTTTGATATTCTGATTTGAGAGCGCTGTGTTCATTCAAAAACATTTTGCATTTTACAGATTTAGATCTTACAAAGCTAGTAAAATAGGGACTGTGTAGATACATTCTTCTCTGGGATAATGGTTGATGGTTAGGGGTTAATGTAACATTTACTGCTGGTGGTAGAGATTTCCTGGCTTCAGTGGGCCTGAGCTAGTGTGGATAGGCCAGGTTTGCTGCTGGAAGCTTGCTGGTTTTCAGAGATCATCTGTCAAGGAATGCAGCCAGTTTTCTTTCTGACTAATTTGTTGTTTCTTTGATAGAACCTTTTGTTTGGTGTCTGTCTTTCTCCTTGGTATTTGCTGTGAGCTATGACTTAGACAACAAGCGCATCATTGAAATCCTAAGGACTAGCAGTGGCTGGGTTTTTAAAAGAATCTGGAAGAAGAGAATAACTCCTAACTCTGTTCTTGCTTGTGGCTAAGAGTTACTGACATTATTTGAATGAATGAAATCCTTAGAGATTAAAATACTATAAAAATTTTGTATAAAACTGGGAGGGTATGTGGGAGAAAGGATACAACCCGAGGTGGATTAATAGTACAAGTAAATAGCTCCAGGCAACACGTCAGTCAATTCCTTTGGGATCTTCTTGACCCTTGTTGAATAGGAAGAGAAGCTGGCTTTGGCCTGTAAACCCAAAGATATCTCATGACCTCTGTGGAAGTTCATTGCTTAAATGCTATTTCTTGGACCCGGTGGCATCAAGGGACCTACGGAAGCTTTGCTGCTGATGTGTTTCTACAGATTGCTGCCTCTGAAACATCACCCCTTGGCAGAGAGAGAGCTCAGTGCTTATGGTAGGGGACATCATTTTCTTTTTCACATCACTGTGCTGTTGACGGAACTGAACAGGAAAATCATCTGTTGGCTTAATAAAACAGATTCAATGCAGATGTCACTGGGAGAGAAGCTTTGCAGGTTTACCACATGCAAATTACATTGTCTCTAACAAGATGAAAAAGAAAATAACCTCCTTTTAAAACTTAGCTGTATTTGAAACATTTCTGGTCATGACAAGGAAATAGCAAGTAATCTTAGTTCTTTTCTCTACCCAAACTCAAATAAGATATCAGAGAGTTTGCTGCCAGAAATAATTCAGGGAACATAAAGATGTCACCTGAAGAGGTTTCTTTTAATCCACCATTTCACTGGATATTTCCCTACCGGTATATCAGCTGCTGCAGTTGACTTAAGAAAGAAGTTTGTATTTGGTCCTTGAAAAGCTGCAAATAGCTAGAGTTTTTACTTTGTTTTAATGATCAGTGCAAAATTCTGTTGGAACACATCGTTGAAGTGAGATATAGTCATTGAAATGGTTTCAACTTGCGTCTGTGGAAATATATTTATTTTTGTATCCCCTGACCTGTGGGAAAATATTATTTTGAATATCAGGATGAGGTCATGGGACTCAATGGAGAAAACATCACAGAAAGAATTAGTTTGGTTTTCAAACTAATCAAGATACATTATTTGGTATTCTGAGCCAGCTATATTATGACTGTGCTAGAGTTCCTAAATAAGCTCTTCAGAGAAATACAAAATCTAGTAGAAAAGATTTGTTGGTGAAGTACCATATGAATGTGTATTTGCTTTTGTCTTCTTTGTAGACACTAATTTGTCTTTATTCTCCAAAAAATGAAACCATTTAGGCTAATAGTAACTATATAGGACTCAAAAGATGCTACTTGAAAGACTGCATTTTTAGACCATTTTTACATCAGCCTTAGGGTGCTTAGTCTATGGGAAGAGTATAGCACCACTCAGACAAGTTTTGGTAAAAGCAAAAATACTTCCATAGCTATAGAAGCCACTGAGTTTCACTGAACATCTTTTCCATAAACTATTTGAGTTACACATCACTTTCTGAAAGACGAGAATTCAAAGTAATCAATGACATAGCTAACAGAACTTCTTGTCCAGGAAAGAAGGGATGCTTATGAAATGTTTGTAATACGCACACTACAAATAATTTGATTCCTTTAGCTAAGCTGTTTTCATTATCAGACTGTAGGAAATCCATCTTTAACAGGGATGAAATGGCACTGTCATCTGCCACTGAAACACATGCTGTACTGACTTGAAAGCAAAAACAGTGGAGATGCAACATATGGCATTCACAGCAAAAGTTTTTCTGAAGTCTGCTGTGTGCATTTTGCTGTCATTACAATCAGTTGTTCTTCACAGCCTGACATTTAGCAGAGTACACTACAGAGCAGTCAGAATTCAGTTTCAGTAAGGAGGTATGAAAGCAATTTTCTTTTCTGAACTAGTGACAGCTTTGCTTCCAAAGGATTTGAGTTAACATCCAGAAGCTGTGAAACCTTTTCATCATGTTTTGTTTCTTGATCTGATATTCCAGGGAAGTGTAACAAATTTCCTATAGTGTTTGAGCGCCTTTTCATTTGCTGTAGTATGATACCAGTTACAATGAAGAAAGAAGCGTACTTTCAGATGTCATTTCAGGCTTATGTCAGACATTTGCTGATGAAGAGCTGTAAACATGGGTGTGTAAACTCAGAAATATAGCAGTCTTGCCTGGAGAACTGGTGATAATTTCTCATTTCAAAAGGAACAATTTATTTCTTCCTTCTACATAAAATGTCACGTGTAATCTATCCAACACAAGATCAGCATTTCCTTCCCGATATTCTTTCTGAAATTCTGTCATCAGATCATTCCCTGGACAGCAGGATTATAAGGCTGTTATGGTAAGAGTTAGGCTCTTCCTTGGGAACCCTCTCATGCACAGATTGGTTGTGTCTGATACCTTCAAGATATGGAGCTCTGCTTTGCTTCCGTCTTGCTCTGGGTGAAGTGATGCTGGAGGGTAGGACAGCATTGCTTCATTTGGGGGCAAGGTATCAGGAAGGAGAAAGCCCTGGGAGACAAAAACCTGCACATATGCTTCTGTGAAAGGCTGGTGAGAAAATCTGAGTGAAAAAAATAAAACTCAAGTGAGGTAATAAATCAGAGATAAGGAACAGAGAAGGATGTGAGCACAGAATAGGGCCTGTTCTACAAACTTCTCTGTAGCTGTCCAGACCTTCAGGTCCTCATCAGCCCAGACTCCATTTTACTGCTTTTGCCTGGACAATTACCAGTCAGACTAGGAAACAAAACCCAAGGTACTGGGTTCTGTAACTTCTGAATTTACCACAGTACAGGCCAGTTCTTCTACTGTATACATACACGAGCTAAACACAAATTCTAAGCATTGTGCAGCATGGTTAATTGGAGTTGTATTACTTACAGTTTTCCTTTAGTCATGGCTGAGAAAGGGATTTTTTTGGACTTTCTGTTTGCTTTTTTCCTGAACTGGAATGTTTTTCCATTACTATTTTAGCAATGGACAGTAAATCAATATGTCCATTAGTAGTCACAAGAACAGCATTAAAGTGATTTTGTTACTCATAAGGATATATTTTAGACTCTTGTGGCCCTATAGCATAATGTGTTTCATGTTTTTGTGTTTAAATTACAGGTAGTTAATATATTGAAAGTCTTAAAAGATAATTAATTTCTGTTTTTATAAGAATTCTACCATTTTTGGTCTATCCATCTCTGGGATGTCTTTTCTTGTAAAATGACAGACTGACTTCATTATAACCAGGAAAATGAAATATTCCACCTAGCTTCTGTATGGACATATCTTCCTTTTCAGAGGTTCATAGTGGAGCGTTGAGTTTTCTGATGACAGGGATTAATTTGTTGGTTGTCTATGCAAATGAGGATGCACTCAACTTTTAGAAAAGTAGTCATTAAAATTTTCTTTTCATGTGTATGGGACTCAACTTTCCACTGAACTGATTCAATTAAAAGTGTAAATGATTTCTGGAAGAACATTCAGGAGAGCAAATAATGTCTGATGTGGAGGAGCAAGTGGGAGATCTGCCTCGGTGGACTGAAGTTATTTGCTAACAGACAGCAAATTTTAGCTTGCTTTCTCAACAAGGCAGAGAAATCTACCTCTAGTTGCTCTCAAGCCTGGGAGCTGCCGCTGGATTTACTTGCAGAACTGCCTGCCATGGAGCTCTGTGACACCTGTTTAAGCAGTGGTCTCTCTTGTAAAAGAAAGACTTGAAGTTGAGTGTAAAAAACTCTGGAACAAGCTTCCTGGTGAGGTGATTGATGCCCCATGCCTGCCAGTGTTCAAAAGGCATTTGGATAATACCTTCAATAAAATGCTTTAACTTTTGGTTAGCTCTGAAGTGCTCAGGCAGTTGGAATCAATGATCTTTGTATATCCCTTCCAACTGAACTATTCTATTTTTTTAATGTGTTTTGCAGGAAGAAAAAAAAAAACAACAACAAAACAAAACAAAACAAAACAAAAAAAAACAAAACACCAGCAGGATAAATACCTTAGGAACATTTTTTTGGGTATAGAATTTTATTCAAGTATTTTTATTAAAGAAAAACATTTACCATAAAAGTTACCTTAACTTTTGAATGGCCATAAGTAAGAAATGTTGCCAACCTTCCCGTTTCTGGAAGAACCACCCATATTGTTCAATTTCAGAGCAATTTTACATTCCAGCAACTGTGATGTAATTACTGGCTCCTTTTCTAATTCATTTTAATAACTTTAATTATAATTTCTTTCAATGGTCAATGCTTTGGACACTTCATATAATTATAAGGAATTGCTATGTGATTTTGCATTAATTAATATTCACCGGTTCTAGGGATTCTCAATATCTTTTGTTATTAAAATGTTCCAACCAGAATGAAATTCAATGATAGCTGAAAAACAGAGTGCAATGCCCATCATTTTGTAGGTGATTGAATAAATGAGATGATATTGTTTTTCAACTTCATATCTGTTGCAGAAGATGGGCAGATCAGCACTCTGTTTTGCTCAGTGAAATGGAAAACATGAAAATAGTACAACAGGTATTGATTAGAAATGGGCTAAGACACAAGAATGAATTGAATTTTAAACACGCTAAATTTTAGAGAAATTAAATTCAAATGAAGAGAGGGAGGAAAAAAGAAAAGACGAGTTCAAGTTTGAGTATCAAAGTGGTACTTGGTGATGAGAGCTTGGTTCAGACCCCCTTTTATTTCTGAGTGGAAGCAATAATGCATGGTTCTCCGTTTGCACAGCTGTTCTGCATCACTCTGCTGTGCAAATCAGCATTAAAGTGTACTTACGTACACTGAAGATAATTCTTGAGGCACCTCAATTGCTCCGTGTCCTTTTGGTGTGGAGTGGTCTAAAACTGTATTTGGAAGCAACTCTGAAATGGCAAAGTATGTCTCTATTAACGTCCCAGGAAGATTTTTTGGATTTTGTTTTCTGTTAAATGTATGGGAGGTCAAGAGTAATTTATTGGTTAGATTTTCTGATCTAAGTCACTGGCCTCAGTTATATCTCACGGGTATTGCATATTGTGTGGGTGAAGTTTTGTTTGTTTAAAATCCATAAATAAGGAAAAGGAATCTAAATTTGTTGTCAAACTGGAAAGAGAAGAATCTACAGCACTGGGAAAACTGGTGAAAACTCTTGAGGTTCTCAGAGATCCTTTCCCAGCCTTGGGAGTGTTGAAAATGGTGTTCTGAATTACAGAGCACAGGGTTTGCTACGCAGTGCTGAGATTTGGAAATCATCAGCTAGTCCTTCACACACATCCAGTCCTCTCCCTAAGCATATCCTCTTTCTGTTGGTGGTCCCATGGAAGAATAACTGTTCTATAAAATATATATATATATATATATATATATATATATATATATAAATATATATAAAAATATAAAATATATAAATATATATATACACACACCTCTTCTAAGTTACAAATGTGATTTTACCTGGTTATTGCTTTTTATAAAATGTCTGCACTGTGGGAAAATGCTTATAAATCTGAGGTTGTTTCCCTGTCAAAATATTGAAGATTTTCTGATAACAGTAAATATGTGTTTGTTTCTGTTAGAATTTCATCAGTGGTTGTTTTTTAGATGGTCAGAAGCTCAACTAACTTTGTAACAAATTCTACAGATAACTTGTTGGCATTGAGATCATCCTGTGTTAAAGTTTATGGCTCCCTCATGTCATTCAGTAACTGCTTTTTCCAAGTTGTAGTGGATTACCAGAAAAATTAAATATGTTAGAAACAAGTTTAGCATGCACAGTGAAAGGGTGTGAGAACAAAGTTATGTTTTCATGAGAACAAGTATTCTGTTATGAAATGAAGATAAATAATGAGAACAAACATTGCATTAAAAAATGAGAATTTAATGAGCTGGAATTGTGCTCAGTTCCATGGAAAGCTTTCCTTATTTATTTATTTTTTTTAAACTTATTTTTTAACATTCTATTTATTGTTAGTGAATGACTACTTGAGTGCATTACCCAAATTTACATCTGACTGTGTTTGGTAACATGTACCAAACTTACATTCGCTTAATATAGATTTCAGGTTTGCATGGAAATTTACAGCTAATTTCCAGCCAGGATGGCTGTTCTTCTTTGTAAAGCATTATGATTATAATTACAGACATGTATTTACAAAGTCACGCTCCACATTCTTTCTGATGAGCAAAGAGGTTAACATTCCATTAATGGAAACTTAATTAGATCAACTTTTCCCATTCCGGTCTCAAGTGTACACCAGTTCACTGATGAGAGTTTCTGGGAGGAGAGCACCATTCCTGGTTGGAGCCCACGTTGATGAGGGGGCATTGTCATGAGGAAGGCTCATTCTGTAGTGCTTCTGGATCCGTGCTGTCCTAGAAGCCTCCACCATTTGGGATGAATTACTGAGATGAACTGCAGAACATTCTTACAATTTTTTATTTTTAACTGGCATGCTTTATTCTTATGCTCTGACTTAAAAGAAAACTAGAGAAAACTAGGGTCCAATTCTTGTCCCTTTGAAATGTGGAGATGACCTTCAGGGGAGTCAGTTCTAGACTGTTCACTTAGGGAGATGTTTGGGATGTAGCATAAAGGTGGTCTCCTGTCCTGTCCTGAGCCAGCAGTGTGCCCTGGCAGCCAGGAGGGCCAACCGTGTCCTGGGGTGCATCAAGCACGGCATCGCTAGTAGGTCAAGGGAGGTGATTGTCCCGCTCTACTCTGTGCTGGTGCGGCCTCACCTCGAGCACTGTGTGCAGTTCTGGGCACCACAGTATAAAAAGGACATGAAACTGTTGGAGAGTGTCCAGAGGAGGGCTACGAAGATGGTGAAAGGCCTGGAGGGGAAGACGTACGAGGAACGGCTGAGGGCACTGGGCCTGTTCAGCCTGGAGAAGAGGAGGCTGAGGGGAGACCTCATTGCAGTCTACAACTTCCTCGTAAGGGGGTGTCGAGAGGCAGGAGACCTTTTCTCCATTAACACCAGCGACAGGACCCACGGGAACGGGGTTAAGCTGAGGCAGGGGAAATTTAGGCTTGACATCAGGAGGGGGTTCTTCACAGAGAGGGTGGTTGCACACTGGAACAGGCTCCCCAGGGAAGTGGTCACTGCACCGAGCCTGTCTGAATTTAAGAAGAGATTGGACTGTGCACTTAGTCACATGGTCTGAACTTTTGGGTAGACCTGTGCGGTGCCAGGAGTTGGACTTGATGATCCTTAAGGGTCCCTTCCAACTCAGGATATTCTATGATTCTATGATTATGTTTGATCTTTTCAGAGGAGAGCGCTTTACAGCCATGCTCAAACAGCAGCCTGTTTCACTCTGTTTCTTTAAAAAACATCTTGTGTTTCACATGCACTTTGAATGGGCAGGTGGGCAACAGGATCACTAAGTCCAGCCTAGTGCTGGCTGTGGAAATTCATCTGGTTTCAGATCATCAGCAACAAAACAGCAACAAAACATATTGTGCTTTAGTGAAAGCACCTGTGTGCCTAGTTTATTGGTGAGCCTGGTGTATGGAGCTAGTCACACATACCATCATCTCCAGACACCAGCCTCTTTCTGGCTCAGACTGCTAAAGAGAGGCATAAAGAGTTTGGCTGTTACATGAAAACCTGTCAGTAAGAAGTTTCAGCCCAGAGCCCATCGACTGGGAGTGCAGTAAGTGAGCTACAAGCCCAGCTTTACAAGCGGAGAGCACTGCTTTCCCCTGCTCGGACACCAGCGCACAGAAGCTGCGGGACAGGCTGGCAAACACAGTGCTTTTAGCACCCAGCTTTCTGCAGGAGGGTGTTGCAGTTGTCCGCAAGTCACCACAACAGAAAGCATGTGCACAAAGCCTGTAAACTTAGCACTAGATGAAAAAATTGAAGCTGTTAAGGCAGAAAATCTGCTTTGGCCAAACTGAAATCCTTTACTGCACTCCCAGCATCTGTCTCTCCCTAGCACAGGGAGAGAGCATGGTATAATTGTCTACCACTAGTCATTGAAAGACTATCTCAGCATTGAAGCAGGCTGATAATTTTCTTTTTCAGATAAATATATTTTTTTCTGCCAAAGTAAGACTTCTACTCATCATTCATGAATTTACAGTATCTTAGCAAAGGGACAGAATGTACTGCAGTGGCTGGCAAGCAAATAGTTTCATAAATAACCCTCTTGACACATGTGAGATGTTAACATTTTTTGAGGTTTAGGCAGGGCTTGGGGCAGAAGAAAATTTATTTGCTTGTTTCAGTTTTAAGGCAACTGGGTCTTTTATTTTACCTCTCACTGATGGGTAGAAATATCTCTGTTGGAAAGAGTCTTCTGCACTTTTCAAGCAAGCATACCGCCATGACTGACATTTGGCTACAGGTGAGAGTTTCAAAAAAAAAAAAAAAAAAAGTATTATTTAATTTCAGCTAGACAGAAATTTCAGCTAAACATTTAATTTGATTGATAATGTCATGTGATTACAAAACAGGAAACATACAATGAGTTTTGCAATAAGATTTGCAATTTTTCAGTATCTTTGTGCCGTAAATCTATACATACAGCATATGAATAGAGATATATAGTCCATGAATCAGAACAAGAATCCTCTTCAACAGAAAAAAAAGTGCCAGTCCATGTTGTAAAATGTTTACAGCCTAAGAGGCATGGAGACAAAACAATTTTTTCTAGTAGAAGACCTGGAGTGAACTGTGAAGGCAATGCTTGTAAGCAAAGGCCGATAGAACTGAAGCAGTCCCCTTGGTCAGACAAGAAATCAAAGTTTATTCCAGGGGCTTTTTAGTTTTGTTTTTAAATAAGCAAGAGAAAAGAGTTGAAAGGAAGGGATAGCAGCGTGACAAGGAAAAATAGACTAGAAGAACCCAAAGAGTGCTCACTCAAATTTAGACTTTTTTTTTTTGGGGGGGTGGGGGGTAGGGAGGGAAGGGGCCATCAAAACTAGCTTTCATCAGAAAATTATCTGCTTTTCAAGCAGTTTTTCAATTACAAAAAAAAAATAAAAAAATCAAGTTTTTCTTTTGTGAATATCCAGGAATATCACTTCCCTTGAGGGCCAATTTCTAACTTTTTAACTTGTCTGTGCTAAAGCTTCAACAGACTTTCAAGGGCTCACCCTTTTTTATTTAACAGTCAGGTGAGACTTAGAGGCCATTCTAATCACTTGCCATTACACAGGAGTGCCTGTCAGTTAACTGTTTTTCTTCAGGCCAGTGACCGTTTCTTCCATTGAAGAAGTGTATAATGAATACTATTCAAAGAAACGGTGTTGATATGTCCAGTGGTGCCAGGGAAAATCTCACCTATTTAGTAGTTTAAAATGAAAGATCTGAACAGTCATTGAATATGTGGTGCCCGAAGGTACATAAATTTAGCAAATACGTTGAAGGAATTGGTGCCTCTGTATTGATGATGGGTACATAAATATAAATGCTCTCCACAGCCAGATTTCCCTTTCTCTCTGTGTCTGGCTGAAGCCCTTGTTTTTGTGCACTTCTGACTTTATCAGCCCTCATGACTGTCTCCATTGACACTTTACACCTCTTCTTTCCTTTTTCTTTGCTTTTGTTTTTTGTTTGTTTGGGTGTGTGTGGAGGGGTATCTGATTTTATTTTATTTTTTGGCATGTGCTGGTTTTGCTCCTCTGCTGGGTTTGTCTATTGTTTACTTTTTTTGGCTTTTAAGAAGCTGTTGTTTTCTCCTCAGCTATTTTTAGAATGTCTGTTGTAGTCTGATAAAAAAGAAATAATTCATGTCCCTGTATTAGGAGCTTTCTCAGGTCCTTTTAAAACAGAATAGAGCATATCAACAATTTCTGGATGACCATGTGATCATCCCAGGAGAACTGGAATAGAACAAAATGTCTTAGTGAAATGATTTTTTTTTTGGAATTTAGTCACCAGCTGCATACTGTAGATCCGAAAGGGTGCATGTTCTTCTAAGCTACCAAAGTTAATTGCACTAATAAGAGTAACTCTGCTTCCAGCTACAGGAACCAGCTCAGTTGACAGTGGCTGTTTGGCCTGTTGTACTGATGTTTTTACCAGAGGGAACGCTCATCAAAAGGCAAAGCATAGTTCAGGGGCTGTGTACTGAACAATATAAATAAAGAATGGGAAATGAAATTACAAGTTCAAAAATATAACAAACCAGGAATCAGAGAGACAAAGAAATTAAAAAAAAAAAAAAAAAAAAACAAAAAAAAACAAAAAAAAACTTTTTACCTCTGTACATATTGTCTATTAAGAATCCAGATTTTTTTTTTTTTTAATTATTTATTTAGGAAGATGTTATATTTATTAAACATCTGCAACCTTGTTCAGGAAGCACAAGCAACTATTGACTGTTTAAAGTTAAACCCAGGCAGATCAGTGATTACTAGGAGTAAGAAAACCTTTATCTTGCCTTGTGATGTGCATGGTGGGGTACATGTGGGCACAAGGACAGGCATAGTTATTCTGTCAGTGCTACTGCAACAAGAAATCCCCCTCAATTCAGCTCAAACAAAGGGTAAAGTGAAATTGGCTCCTTCCATCCATGCATGCTGATGCAAGTAATCACGGTCTTTCTTCCTTGAGGCATGAACTGCAGTCAAATTGGGAACAGCTGGAGTTTTTACATCAAACTCCGCTGTTCCCTGTGTGCTGTCCATGTGGTGGTCTGTAATGAAGGGGATTTTGCCTGCTGCTTGCCCTGTTTGCAGGAAAAAGCTCTGCAAGAGGCCATGGTCAGTGTCCATGCTCGTGCCTCTTCTTCGGTGAATGTGGGCAGAGCCCCACGGCCCTGCGGCTCCCCACAGCTGGGCAGCAGCAGCTCCTTGTTCAGCAGCCTCGGGCAGGGGGCAGCACACTTGACCTGTCCTGTCTTGTTTTCTCCCAAAACACAACGGCTTCATTTGTTGGAAGCTGTCTCATGTTTGCATCTCTGTAAACATCCCGAGGTGTGGTGTGTGGAAGTAACCATGGCTTTGGGTCTGGTAGCTATATTTATGAAGCAATTTGCAATAGGCCACAGTGTTCATTATGTTGTAGAGAGCCACCTTGTCACAAGTTGTCTCTGAGCCAAATTGTACTAAGGATATATGGAAATAAGCACATGTAAGGTGCACATGAGCTAAAGATGTGCTGTAGTGCTTGTGGAACTGGGAAGAGTCCTCCTCTGTCCACCCTGCTGCTAACAGCCCTTTCTTACACATCTGGTGTTGCAGATACTGAGTGCAGTGGACCTTTGGTCCTGCCCATGCTGGCATTCCTTCTGGAGAAGTCAGCTGTAGTGCTGTTACAGACCTGTTTTGTAGTCCTGGACAGCATCCCAGTGCAGAGTGAGTAAGAAGGCCTAACAGGGCAGGTGGAGGAGGAGGAGTAAGGACCTGCAAGGGGAGACTGAGGCACGTTGGCAGAGCCACTCTGAAGCAAGGCCAGAGAGCATGAGGGGCCTGGTGAAGTGTGTGCGTGCGGGTGCTGGCCCACTCCCTTCAGTGCTCTCAAGTACAGAGAAACAAATTCTAAGAAAAAAAAAAAAAAAAAAAAAAGGAACAAAACAAGAACTCTTCTTGAGTCACTCTGAGCGTGACTGACAAAATGTGCATAAAATCTTACTATTCCTTCAGATAAATTCTTAAGTTTCCACGTTTATATTTAAAGTCATGAGGTCACCAGTTATAGGCAGTTCCAAGAACACATAACATATTTTCCAATCTGAATACCTTTTTTGGTATTGCCCTTCTAAAACCTTGACAACTGGAATAACAACAATGTCATTTGAACTGAGTGACGGCTGGACATAGGGAAGAAGGGAGGGTGAGTTAGAGTGGAAGCCTGTTAGAATTGAGTGGAATACTTTGCTGTCATTGACGTAGAGCAGAGAGATGATACACTTCTGCAAATGAAAAAAAAATTTTACAAAAACTGTCTTGAGCCTGTCTACTTGTATGTCCCACCTCCTGTAATGCAGGAAAAAGCTCTATTTAACACCAACATAAATGGGCTTCTTGAAGTGATGCAAATTACTTTGAAACTGCTGAGTGCTGTTATGCCACACTGTGCAGAAGACCTTCACCAACCCTTCCTGACAGCTTATTGTTTTACATTTCGGCAAACACATCTTGTCTTGGATTACCAAGTGGCTCATAAATATAGTTAATATACAAAGGGTCACATTTTGCTTTTGGATGAGTACTAGAGTTACAGTTTGATTAAGAACCAGAGGACAGCAAGCAGTGTGCTTTTTGCACGTTTAGATGGGCACACATTTTGCTTTTGGTAAATTCTAGGAAGCTAAGAAAGAAATTGTCAGTGATAAAGATCAAGAACTGAAGCCCTACTGTTCACATGCTATTAATAATAATAATAATTTCTTTCAGAAGTTCATATATGAATCATAACAGCTTCCATAAGTGCCCTGTAGTAACAGGATAAAATATCTTCCTGTTAGCAAACTGACTACTCCCATTTGAATTCAGTATACCCTTGTAAATGTACTTTATTTTTCTGTCTATGCCTATATTCTGAAATAGTCATAACTCCTTACCTCTATCTCTATGGGTGCATTTTTCCTAGCATGCTAAAATGGCCCAGAAGAGAACTAGTGCCCTAATCTGAGACAGTTTGTCTTGCCTGCTCGTTGTCTTCCTGGACCTCCATCAGGACTGTGCTGGCTCGGTCCTTTAGTGAAAGATACCCGAAGGAGGGGAATATCTGGTGAACATGTAGCAGGATATAAATGGATTAAGTGTTACTGCTCCTATAAGTGCAAAGGAATCTCCTTTGTGAGAATTATGAATTATGCAGTGCATAATTCAACTCAGTATCTGTAGAAATGCAGTGATTTCAATTACAGCATGAAGTGATGTACTGCACTCAAACTACTGTCTTGCATGCAATGGATAGGATTTATACTTCTCATATTAAAAATGCTTTTGTGTATGCGTGTTTGTAAGAAATTGACATTGCCATAAAAGTAACGGTTTGTTTTGGAGTGATAAGCAAAAAGTGGAACTGAAGTCAGAGTGACCTCTGAATGCAGCTGGTCACCCCCCATGCTACACCCAGAGGCTTTGCCTTGGGAACAGTCATACTCAGAGACCTCACTGGGGTGAGAGTCATCCCATCCTGACCTGTAGGAGTGGAGGTGTCCTTTACAGTGCATCTCCTCATTGCTTGTAGAGGGTGCCCAGACAATGAACTAATTATATAGCTTGAAATAACCAAAGTTAAATTGATAAATCTGACTTCCAAAGTATATAGGTGTAGGCTCATTTTAAACCGTGCCTGTTTTCTGTTGTTGATCAGTCATGTCGCAGCAGCAACCCTTACATTTCAAAATAATAATTTAATTTACAGGAAAGCCTGTATTACAGACATATTTAGCTGTATCTTAGGGGAGAAATAGTAAATAAATCAATGATTAGCTAAGACAGTTTAATTAAGGCAGTTGATACTAAAATCTGTTGTTATAACTTAATGAAGAGCTCCTGGGCATGGCCAAGATGCGCTACATGATGCAAAGCGATGCATGTCTTAGGTGCTCTATGGGAATTACTGGGTTCAAATGAATTTAGCCAGTGTCTTCAAGTCTGCTCCCAATGTGTCAAAGCAGGCTGTTTTGATGTAACTTGAAAGCCATGGTTAACCTCCTTGAACTTCTGGAATTTCAGAAACATGTGATTAACAATGAAGCAGGCCAGAGCAGTATTTTTTCATGTCATTCAGGTGCATCTTAGTAGGTTCTGACTTACCACTAGGGTTTATGGTTCTGATAAGAAAGGCTCCGTGTACTGATAGTACTCAATGTACTTCAATCTCTAGCTGTGTTTAAGCACAAAGTTCAGTGATACAGGAATGGTGGTTATGTCCAAGGGAGCTGATACAATCAAATTCAACAAAGCAGGTTCAGATTTGGAAACTGCTAGATTCCCAGCCAGTGCAGTGTCCACAAACTGGAGAGAAACTTCTAGACATTTCTGCACAGTGTTGAACTTTTTTCTCAAATGCATGTAAAAAATAATGTACCCAGCACCTAAAGCCAGTCCTGAAATGTTGATGTGAATTATTACTCTTTTCTTTTTTTTTTTTTTTTTTCTTTTCAGGATAATTCCAGAAAGGATAATTGATATTGGAAGGCATAAGATAATGTGAAGTATAAAATGGGAGGAAAGATTTCTCTGTAAGGCTTTACTTGTATGATATCGACTAACAGGCAGAAGAAGAGAGAATGATTCAGAAACTCTGTTGTACCAGATAACTGCAGAAGTCTCCTTCACAACATGAAAGATACAGTGGGAAAACAAACAAACAAACAAACAAACAAAAAAACACAATTATTTTCAATTTGAAAAGGATCACTCTAAGTAGAATAAATTCAGTTATTTCAACTCAGTCTGCAATAAGAAGTAGTTCATATATTAGAATTACAATTATATGGTAACATGAATTGCATTTTCCCTCCTTATTAGTGCAATATAACAAGCAAAAAAATATATAAATATTTATAAAACAAACAAACAAACAAAAAAAAAACCAACAGTCTATCAGTGCTTAAGACTGGTTTCTAGGAATCTCAAAAAAACTTAGCCACCGTGGATCTCTAAAAGTATTGTCCAGCTTGACTTTATTACAATATTGTGGCTCAAACTGTAAATGTGTAAGATTGATTTTGCTTTTTGAGAGTCTACAATACTGGTGTAACATCTAGTGCTATAATACATTCTTTCACATTGGGAAATGCTTCTCATAGCTAAGTGACTTAGTGGATCCCAAAATAAAGGGACATTTTGTGCTAATTACCAAATTACATTACATTTACATTAGTAATGCCAAACCCATGCACTGAAAAGTTAGTTCAGATCCCCAAAAATTCATGAAATGAACTTAAAAGCAGTGAAGAAAAAAGAAAACAGCACAGGGTTTTTATTTTAATTTTTAGTTGCCTTTTTTGGAACCTTAGGCTTCTTGTGTTTTCAAACTTCTCACTACAAACATGTAGCCTAGAAACTTTCTTTTCAACACATAATTGCACAACAGGGGCCTTAAGGACATACTATGCAACTTGCAAGAAAATAACTGGATTTGGCACCATCACCAAGGCAGACACATACATCATTATTCCAAGTAAGCACGGGACTGGTTGTGTCAATAACATTTGGAGCCCAACTATATTATTTTTACTTGCCTTTTAAACACTGTGGGCGCTGAGCAGAAAGGAAGTGGGATAAGGAGACAAGACAGCTGTGGAATTAGCTTGCTTAGTGATAGCCTGCTGCCAAGCTGGGAGCCAGCCCATTCACCAGCGTGAGCTATGGGATATAGACAGGGGCTAAGCACAGGCTGCGGGGTGGCAGGACATGGCAGAGAGAGTGCGAATATGGACACAAGGATGCTGAAAAATACCCCATGAAGTATTTGGGCAGGGAATTTGAATGTCAGTTTGGCCTAGAGTCAGAAGCAATAGCCGAATGTGCCATCAGTCAGCGCACCCATCTGTTCAAATGGTAATGCATAACCATCCAGTTAAAGCAATTGTGCACGATAGCCACCCCAAAATTTCATTTTCACTCCTCAAACTTATGGACAGGTTTGTGTGGAACATAAGTGACAGTACAGATACAATAGTTATTGATGAGTAAGTGCATTTTTTTTTTTTGAAAATGTGAATTAATTTCTTCCCTTTCCTCATGTTATGCTTTCCTGTTTGTGGTTCTGCAGGACTAGCTTCACTCAGGGCCTAAAATAAATTATAAGGAAAAATATTCTTTTGGTACCATGAGTCTGCCTGGAAGCAGAAATAAAAATTTACTGCAACATTATTGCTGCAAGTTCAATGGCCAGGAGAGAGCAAAGGGACACCTGAACTACAGGGCACTTATGGAAGACCTTGCAAATATCAAGTTTAATAATACATGAATTTAAGAGGCTGAACACAGATACAAAAATGGCAACTTTCCTGTCTTCTCTTCTTTCTCCTCCTTTCAGAAAAAACATATGCTCACTCCCAAAATCTAAGAGAAAATGAACATTTTCTACCATGTTATAAACTGTAAACAGACACATTGTTAAAATTTCATATTGAGCAAGCATTAGATACGGGGAGTGTAATGTCATCTAAGATAGCAGAAGTTTGTGAGGATCATGGACAAACAACTAATTCAATATTGTTTGTAATATTTTTCTACTATGTACAAGTGCAAAAAATTTTAAAAAGAAACCACATTTAAACATATTTTTTACAGTCAGTAAAATGTAATTAGTATCTATCTTAAGTAATCTATCTTAAACACCACTACCTTCTGTCAAAAACCAGCATGCTTTTGTAAAAGTATTTTATTAAATAATCCCATCGATTTAGAGGTAAAAAACAAAACAAACAAACAAAAAAACAATGAAAAGGTTCTGAAGGGTTCTGTTCACAGTTGCTTTTTTTTTTTTTTTTTCTTTTTTTTTTTTTTCTGACCCTAACTGCCCTAGAAGTTTATCTCAAGAAGTGAGTGTTAGGCTGATTTCTTTCTTTCTCTCCTAAGCTTTGAATGCACTTGGAGAAGTGTGCTAGAGTTTGTTGGGGACTTGCTTGTCTTCAGGCCTGGTGTGCACGGCTCGGGGGCAAGGTTCAGAGCATGTGCAGGGCTGATAGGACTTTGGGAATTGGTGTCAATAGGGAGAAATGCTTATTCAAAATGAGCTCTCAGGAATACTTCTGCAGTTAGTTTGAATGTTATTTTGGGAAATGATCCTTTCAGTAAGTTCACCTGAACCATGAGATAGATGCATTTTGGAATGATAAATCAGATATTTTCAATCTACTTAAACACTGTCATTTAAAAATTAAACACAAAAGTTTGTGCACATCCATAGCAGGATGTATATAAAGGTGACAATGATCAAATTAACTCACTCCAGAAAATTAAATTTTACAAACTGAAATTTTGAAAACCTTCAAGCATCAGCTAGGGAAATAACTAGATTATATTTAATAATGGAAATAATTTGATGGCTTAATTAGAATAGAATATTCTACTGTATCTGCATGCTATTTTATACTATGTATCATCCAGGGCTCTGCTCTAGGAAGTTCAACTTTCTGTGGTTTTGGCATGGTTGACAGAGTTGCCCGCAAACACTGAACATTTTTCAAGAGCAGAATTTTAGGTACATTGGCGTTTTCTGGAGAAGAGCTAGTGACTTCTGGACATGTACACAGCTAAATTTCAGCTAAGCAGCTTAATTGAAACACATAAGCTATCAAGCATTTGCAGGGAATCCAGCAAATGCATTTCTGTTATAAGTATTAAATACTTGTATTTATGTGTCAAAGCCACAATATTTTTAGGACAGATATTTAAGATGCTTGTAACGACAAATACATTTAAAAGACAATTCTGCATGTGAGTGCTAGAACCACAGAAACAAAGAAAACAATAAAATCTACCTTTGTCGTATACATTTATTTCAAGACAGTGCCATCATGAGTAATTATTACATTTGTTGTATCATAATACCTGGGAGTCTGAGTCAGGTTTGGAAAGCCTGGAAAAATTGAGTTTTGTGACTTGTGAAATGAAATTGGATGTTGCTTATTGGAAATGTGGTGGCTGAAATACTCCTGGATACTGTAATTCCTTTCTGTTTTATAATTAATCTGCCTGACACCTGGAAAATTCCATTACTGCAGAAATACTTTGATGTGTAACTGACAGACTGAAACTTGCCCCTGCTGAGTCAGTAACATGATCAGGCTTAGGCTGTGTATTTTTACAATGGACTAGTTCAACCACCAGGGCCAAGATGCTTTTCTGTGGTAGCCTTTGATAAGTTTAAGGAGTTCAGAAAGGGTACCTCATGAGTTGAATGCACTGAGGTGATATTTAAAGGTGGCTCTTCAATATGAGACAGCATGGTGCGAGCTGTTTGAAGTGGTATTTGGATTACGCTTTAACTGTTGAATCTGTTACCTATTAAATATCCAGTCCAAGCAAACAGGAATGCTGCTTATTCACAAAGCATCTCGAAGAGGCCTGTTCATTTGCTCATTGTTGACTGTAGACTGAAAAATCCCATAGCATAATTTAGCATAACTTCTTCCAAATTGATTAGTTTACATACTGAGCAGCAGAACTCAGTAAACTGAATTAACAATAACATACAACAAGACAGTATGATCAGTAGCTTGATTTTATTTTGTTTTCAGTTCAAGTGGCACAACATCTCTCTGCAGCCATAACGGCTCTCCTTTTTTTTTTTTTTTTTTTTTTTTCCAGGAACTCCTTAGTTAGGCAGTGTTTTGGAAAACAGTATTGCTTCTCTTCTGCTGAAAGGAAAAAGGTTGCAACATTGCATGGCAGATAATGTATGACCCATGATAACAAATCAATGAAATATTTCTAAGAATTCTGCTTGTGCTGTTTTCTATCTCTACCACTTAGTGAAAGTAAGAAACTTTCTGGAAGGTAGTGCCTTAGGGTCACAGAAGAAAGAAAGAAATGTTCTTAAAAGACTTTACTAGGAATTGCCCTGCAATTGTGTCCTGCTGTAACCCTTTGGTCTCTGTCTGCTCCTGACCCTGGCTGCTCAGAGGAAGGCTTGCTGGACTGGCTGCACTGCAGAGCACAAACTGGCCTCTACTTCAGTCCCGTGACTCAGAAGAGAAATGTGTCCTTGACAAGCTGTAAGTGTCCCAGATGTTATTTCAAATATGGAAAAGCTTCCTCTTCCTCGCTTGCTACCTGTTTTTATCTTGTACCATAACTAATAATAATAAGTGAAATACCATTGATATAGAGGTATAGCACAGGGCATGTAGTAGAACTTAAACACATGGACGTTTCTGAGTAGCCAAGTAACTAAGTAATGTACAATCCTGTACATAAGAAACAAGGATATTTATTAGCAAGCTTTTCTCATTGCCTGCCCACCACAGATTGTGTTCAATTTACATTTCACAGTCTTTCAGAAAATCTGATAAGGATGATGATGACGACAATTTTTAAACCTTTGCAGTGTTTCCTTTACAACTGCAAATCCTGGCAAGTGCATGGGCCCTTCAGTGCCCACCTGGTGGTACCACGGAAACTACAGACCCAGGCCTTTTCTCAGAAAAGCATCAGTCAGGTTATCAGGGTCAGTAGCCATTAAAAAGAAATGAAGTCAAGGTTCATCTTCAAAAGATGTCTGATAATGAATCATATTTTCATAGGCTTACAAAGTTTGTCTAGTAAACCCATAACCGTTACTTGCTATATTTGGTTCCTATAAGGCAAATTAAATACAGTTTCTTGATAACGCATGAATTCTGCTTTGCTGCTCATTAGGTTTTGATTCCATCCTCATTTACACTTCCTGATTTTTGACTTGTTCAAACACATCAGCTCTGCCTGCTAAATCTGCTTGTGCCACTTTGTCCTGGCGAGCAAACCAGCAGTTCAAAGCCATTTCTCTGTAGCCAGCGTTTCTTCTCATGTGGTGGTGCTTTTTGCTGTCTGATCCTGAGCAAACACAGGGTAGGATTTTGTCCAGAGGATAGTCCACTTAGATTCTTGGAGCAACCTTAAGTTTTCTAAAGAGAAAAGGAGGATCCAATTTCCCGTGCAATTCTTCAGCATCCTGTCCTTGCTCTTCCACTGTGCTTGCCTTCAGGCCCTTTCATTGGAAAGGCATAGAAAGTGCTCTCCTGCAAAGTGGTGTAAAAGCTACATATGCACAACTAAGGTAAAGGAAAGAAAGTAAAAATTATGCCTAATTTTGCTTAGGGATCATTCCTGGGGAAAAGAAATGAGAAAATAGTAGACATGGCATTCACAGCTGATATGTCTTTAATGGATTTTCTCCTGGGAGATTTTCAATTACATTTCAATTCATACATGCTTCTAGCATCTGCAGCATCCCATGGCGAGGAATTCCAGCTCACAATAGGAACAGTTATAAGGACAGTTAGTTTGAATCTGCTCTCTGCTAGTTTTTGCTAGATGCTTCCTCATAACTATTTTGGAAGATTCAATGCCTGGGCATTCCTGCTTTGCTTGCCCCATGCCACTCATGGTGACCAGCTCTTGTGGCACATTCCTCGAGCTTTTCCACAGTGGGGGCTCCTTGTCTGTGTAAATTTTCCTTCTGCAGAAGTAGATCCATAACTTTCAGCAGCAGCTGTCTTGCCAAAGCGGCAAGAGGGGGATTGCTTAAGAAGACAGTCCATGACAAAATCCTAGCCAAGGGAAGGGTTTTGAGATTCTGTGCAAAAATCTTTACACCTGATTCTTCAATACATACACTCATCAAACCTCCAGTTTAAAGTTATATCAGTTCAGGAGCATTGTTCTTATTTTATTTTCCCAGTTGAGAAATAACTGGCAAAAGTGACATAGTCTACCAGAAGGAAAAAAAAAAAAAAAAAAAAAAAAAAAGGTCTGCTAAAGCACACAGTCCTCAAAATGGCTTAAAAAATCAATTTTGGTGGAAAATTTGCAGAAAAAAATATCAATCTAAATATAATGACTTCATAAAATTAAATACCCTGAGGATTTAATATGTGAGTACCAGCTGAGCCTTAGCTACAGCTATGCTCTGGTACTGTTAACAAAAATTGTTGAGGAGAAAATATTGCCATAATTTCTTAATATTTTTATTAAACTAGAACCTAATTTAAAATATATATACAGCTTCTTTGCAAAATTAGATTGCAAATTTGTGTTTTGTAAGGCTGGAAATTTCTCTCCATTAAAATTAGTGCCACTAGGCATTTTGGCTACTGAGGTGGCTTTAGAAATTTCAGATATCTTTTTCTAATAATAAATTTTTACCAATATTTAGCTGAAAAATGCTTACAGTCTTATAACTAACTACAGTAATACAAATAAACAATATTAAGAAGATGCAAAAGAAAACCAGAGAAATAAAATAACACCACTGCTAAGTATTAAACATCTTGATTTCACAGCAAATTAATAACTCTTCCAATTCCTGATGTTTTTATAATGCTAAGTGCTTTTTTTACTCTAAGTCCAGTGTAATGGGTATTTAAATTTTATAGTGTCAATAAAATATTTTAAAATTTGCAATCTCAGCACATTGTCTGGTGCTCAAACACTGATGGATAAGTAGGTTCTTTGCTCCTAAAGCAAGATCATTTACAATTAAAATAAATTGAAGAGCTAAGGCAAAAAGAGAGTTAAATATTTTGGGATCTTTTGGTATGTCTTTTTTTTTTAATTATTTCCACAATGATGTTTTCATACAAATCAGTGGTGGAGCCAGGAACTTGTGCTCCATCCTGCGGAACAGCTGGGGCCATATGCTGCCCTCTGTGCTGGGTAAACCTCACTTTGCTGACCCAGTGGCTCACTGACAGCTTGTGAACACGTAGTACCAAATACTACTTTTAGCTCATTAATCAGTTTCTTTCAACACCTCTTCAGTCAGTTTTGTATCTCTAGAAAACTTAGGCTGCCTGTCAAGCCAATTTCTCCAATGCTTTACTGAAGTGCTTCAAGCATAATTTGGTGATTTATGGAACAGCCCTCTATTTAAAGTTGAGTGAGTGACCAAAATATAAAACAGGAAGCATTGCAGTGATGCAAGCAGTTGACATGGAAACTTGCTCAGGCCAGCAACTATTATTTTCCACCATATCTTTCACAAATCATAAATATCTGGTGTCATGAACAGTAAATACTCAAGTACTGCTCTTAAGAAAGCATACGTCATTTTTCTTTGTCATGGAGAGCTTTCTGAATGTTTGGAGCTCAGTTCTCCAATGGTGGCTGGGAAGGGGTTGTTGAAGTCAGCTTGGTCTTTATGAAGCCCTAAAACTGCTTTGTTGAACGTGTCTTTTGCTGTAGTTACAGCAATTCATAAAACTTGTAAATTGGAGCCTATGGTATGTTTTCTAAGGAAAATCAGAAGTACCAATTTTTATTGGATTTATGACAAGCTAAACAGTGCATGTGGGCTTTGAATTAAAAAGCGACAACAGAAAACAGGTATTGTGAAGACTGTATTTATGCCTCAGTTGTCACTATGCTGCTAAATGTTACAGAGAGTCAGAAATATGGTCTATAATCTGATATTTAGGAACTGCTTGTGCTAAACATGTCTGCGTGCAGGTGGAGACCATCTTATTCACTGGCTGTTTCCAAAGGCCCTGATAAATATGATTTTCCCAGTTCTGTGCTCAAAGCACTGCAAGTGAACTTTCCCACATAATCAAAGTGTTTTACATGTTTCTAACCCACTTCAGAGTGCAGTTTCCTAGTGTTGGCTGTAGTATAAAAGATTCCATGACCTTGAATGGGACACATAATGCCTTCTGTTCACTGGCAGCATGAAGGGGAAGTAGAATGGATTCATGGTTCCTCTGTTTTCGAAACTTTCTCCTTTCCTCCATCCTGCCTGGAGTCACAAACCTGTTTCTCTTAGATCCACTGGGGTCACTAGGCAAGAATAGGTTTGTTTTGTGAAATAGTAATCTCACCTGAACTCAGGGTCTTGATCTAATAGAAATGTTCTGTATTTGACTATTAGGTGCTGGCACAAATTAAATCCCTGTCTAATTCTACCCATTTTCACTTCTTTAATTTCCCAACCCCCCGTATACAAAAGTATCGATCAAAACACCGTCTTTGTGCTGGCCAACTTAGTGCGATTGCCAACATGTAGAGTCCACATTGTGCCACTGTGCCTAAGTTACAAACCAGCAATTCTCCTATTGGGAGCACAGAACAAACACGGGAAAATGATCAACAGAAGGAGAGAAAGAATAAATGAATGTTCATAAAACCTGAGCTTCCTGACAAAGACAGACTGAGAGAATATTCCAGAGCACTGCCCTAAAACAATCGATGAGAGAGAGGGCACATTTTGAAGGCACAAAAGTTGCTGTATGAACACAAGCAGAATTACGCGTATGCTGTCACCTTATTCTGGTTGTACCCTGAACTGTTGGCAAAGTTGCAGGGGAGGGTACTTAAGTTTGACCACTTTCCATGAAAATGCCTTGCATATTGAACGTTATTTGTTGTGTTTTTTATCAATTTGCACAGATCCCAAGGAAGCCTCTGTCACCTCAAATATTTCAGAGATCAGCTCCATTTCTTCTACCTCCTCCAGTCCCCCAGGAGCTCTTTTGTGGGTCACTGTTTGGCATTTTTATTTTTTTTTTTTGGGTGTCACACGGAACATATGCCAGGCATGGGGTAAAAGAAATGGGTGTTTGTCACTGCCGAAGGATACATATCCCAAGCGTCCTTCTGACATTATTATAGATAACTGCATATGTTGCTCATTCAAATGTTGTTTTCAGGATAAACCTGGAAACCAGGGAATGTTAATTCTTCTTAATTTAAACTGAAGCTCACTGAATCACAGTTAGGACAGCCTGTTGAGGGATGCTGCTATTTTTTTTTAAGCTGGTAAAAACAAAATAAACTATCCAATAAACAACTGCATGCTAGGAATTTCAGGATAGCTGATGATGTTTGTATCTTCATTACCCCTGGGATGACATCATTCAATTAAATACAAAGCTGAGCTCATGAAAGGGAGCATAAGGAGTTTTCCATATCATCCTTTATTGTGTGCTCACATCTGGGTCAGCACTAAATTAAAAACAAGATCATCATGTCATGGCTCTTGACAAAGGAAGCCTATTGTGCACATACTATTCTGGTTGTCTAATGGAAAAGGGTTGGAGTAGATGGGTTGTTTTATTCCCCACAGCCCATACAGCTGTCTCAGGACTCCAGTACCATCAGATACTACACCCAAAGGTTTGACTTATTAATATACTCGATATGAATAATGATAGCATCATACTAAAAACAAATTAATACAATCTTGAAAAGCAGTTAACCCTCATGCTTCATGGTATAAATTGTCTTGGGAAGAAGGTGATTGTTCATTTTCAGATTTCTTGCACCTTTCTCTATGTTAACATGAGAGTTTTATCAGCTCACATATTATTAAAAAATGTTTTCAGAACGAAGTATTCTTCCTCACCACTTCTTGGATTGTTCTGTCAGATAGTAGGTTTTATCTTAAAAGAAAAAACTGGAGGCTTACAGTCCATGATTCATGCTCTACAGAGTGACAGAAAACTGAGATGCAACTTGGCTAATGATTCCAGAATGACTTGTGTAACCATTGGCTCAAAGAAAATGTTTTTCCCTTCCTCACTTGCATAATAAATAAAAGATCAAGAAGTGAAGAAATGCAAATAATGTTATTGATGAGAGTAATGAGACCCCGAAACAGCTTCTGGGAGATCTGGTGTTTTCTTCATCTTAAAGGGCTATTAATTAGAGTGATGTCTGTCTATGGTACAGTCTTAAGTTCAGCTGCAGTCTGTTGAGCTCTGTTGAGGAATTACTGGATGAGATATAATGACCTTAACTGGGCTGGGGTTTGAGTGTGTGATCTGAAGAGTCTTTCCTATTTTTAACATTTCTGAAGCAATATGTACCCAAAGGAGGTTTACATATTAACAGAATTACCAGTGGAGATGTTTCTCAACACAGGAGAAGTAACCCTTAAATGGTGGAATAAAGGTAATTGGCAGTGGAAGAGGGAGGCATCGTAATGTTTTTCATTCTAAAGCAGAAAAATCTTACCCTTCTACATCCTCCCACCATTTCTCAAGGTTAAATATTTTCTGTAGCCCTCTAAAATGAAATGTGGCCGCTTCATCACTTTTATCAGTTGCATATAAGCTTATTATTTCTTTCCTAGTAAATATTTGGACACAGGGTCACCAGAAAACTTGACTTTGAAAAAGTTCAGTTAACAGAAGAGATACACAAATATTGCCCTACAGGACAGCCCCCAAGAAAATAACAGGGACAGGGATTTTACATTCTTCCTGGCATATTTGTTCACAGTCTTAATTTAATTAAACCTAATTTGTCTCAGTTATCTCAATCAGATAACTTCCACGTACCTATAACCCCATTTGAAAGTGATTTTCTAATTGATTTTCTAAAATAAATGTACTTAATTTCCACACCATTTACTCCACATCACTGTTGTCTAACCAATTAAAAAATATAACTTGAGTTTAAATAATCTTGCCTCTCATGGTAAGTATTTCTTTTCCTGATCTTCTGAGGGAGGTTTTTTATTTGTCTTGTCTTCATAAATCTTCCCATTCGCTCTTCACATTAACCTTGCTGGTTTTCAGCACAGGGGAGCATAAAATAACAACTCATCTGTTGTACCTGGAGCTGGAAGCACCTGCCAGTGTAGAGATATTGCAGGGATCTATCCCTTTGTTTAGCATTCAAGGACTAAGTAGACTGCATAATATGATATGATTTGTATGCACAAACAGAATAAGCTTTACTTGGATTTTCTTTTGTTAAGCAGTTTGCTAATTTGTGTATTAATATTGCATTAATTAACAGAAGGTTACTGCCCACCAAACCTGTCATTAAGAGTTAAGTTTGCTCCAATAGATGTCTCCTTTTCCCAGGTCTCCTAGCACAGATACATCTGGAACATGCAGCAATCTTTGGAAAGGTTGAATAAAGCTAGAGATGTTCATTGCCAAGGTAAGGCACAGCTGTCAATTCAGCTTCTTACAGATGCTGCCAAGGTGTCCCAGCACTTGAGCTTCTCCCTGTCTATACTTCCACTATGGCAGTGCTCCACTCTTTGAAAAGCCTTGTATTTTCTCTGTTATTGAGCTGTGCACACACATGCAGCTCCATATAACTGGCATTTAAATTAGAACTGTTTGCTCTGGGAGGAAGGGGAATCTCCATCCTCCGAGACATTCACACCTTGAAGAGGCGTAGCCCAGGGCAACACGTTCTGACTATGAAGCCAGATCTAATGGTTCCTGCAACAAGGGTGGGGCAGGGTGGTGGGGGTGGCGAGGCTGAACCGGAGTTATACAGAGCAGCAATTCTCTAGCAGTGACACTCCTGTGTTTGTTCTGGGCAGATGGATCTCACTGTTACGAAATGAACCACCATTGTTTGAAAAAAAAATGTATTTTCTTCTGGGTAGTCTTCTCTTTGAAACGCCTTATTTGTGTTCTGCAAGAAAGGCCTTTCCCAGCTTTTAGGGAGCCTGGATTCACTGCAAGCAATTCCATTTACTATTTTTTAGAAAGTATATTGTTGGCAGGAGATCCACAATAGCTTGTATTTACTAAATATCTGATGAACTCTGTATCTGAATGCCAAAGAGTTTTTCCCCCTCTTTCCAACTTTTCACTTTCTGTGTTATTAGTTATTAGTAGACATAACATGTTTACAGATGCTGTCTTCTAGGAAATGTGCAACAACAAACAGCCCCCTGCTCTCCCCTGCCCTTGTCCTCAGATGCCTTAGTTCATATTAGAAATAGTTCCTTTTCCCTGAAGCACATACGTTTTCCATCCACCATTACAGCCAATGAACAAATTTCCCCCTCCCACTCTCAGAGTGGTTTTGAGTATTCGCATTAAACAGTTATAAAATGTTTTGGATAAAAGCAAAATATGTTCTGCTTTTCTTTAGATGCTTCAAGTGTTTCTGCAGAAATTATGGATTAATCTGCATGCAGAGAAAGGCCAAAAATAATTTTAAAATTATTAACATTTTAATAAATTTAAATAATTTAAATAATTTTAAAATTATTTAAATCATTTTTATGTTGGAATTAGTTGTGTGTGTGTGCATGTGCATTTAATATAGAATATTATATTAAACAAACAGAGGCGCTTTACTTTAAAGTTGATGAAGGCAATATATGATAATTAAGGAAGCAATTTTTTTGTTTTTCATTACTTCTGATAAGTCATTTTATTGCCAAAAATATTTCCACAACTTCTTAGATACTTCATTTTTCTTAATTTATGTTCTTAAAACTATGATGCTTTAAATAATTTAATTTCTTCATTTAACATATACTTTTTTTAAAATAATAATGATACTGATCATTTATGATGCCTTTTTAATAATAAATAATAAATAAATAAATAAATAAATAAATAAATAAATAATAAATACATAATCTAAATATGCAACCATTTTCTAGCTATTTTCAGGAACATTTGCTGGTTAAGTAGTTAAAAATTGTTTTAAAGGACTCAGAAATTGAATAATTTTATGAATATGACAGGGACATAGCTCATAAAACTGAGTAGTAATTAAGAGTATGGCACTGTACTTTGCTGATGTTACTGTCTCTGAGGCAACAAGAGTTGCTATGAAAAATGCTTTGGCCAGAGTCCCATCCAAAATGGGATGACCATTATAAACATATACAATGTTTTTTTAAAGTATCACTATTTTTTTCTACTTTTTTTTTTTTTTTTCTGCTGAAGTCTGAGGAATATTCTGAACTGAAATTGTAATTCACATCTCTTAACTTTCCTATTCTGTAATTTCACGACGGGCAGTGCTGCTCTACACCTCATCAGGTAAAAATGTCTCCACTCAAAGTGTTAGCAGAAAACTTACTTTCCTCTTCCAAGTTGTCAGTTGACATAAAATGTAAACCAACCATGTCCTTTGTTGTAGAGTAGTGTGGAAACTCTCATCTTCCTGTTCAAGGTACTCAGCTCCTCTTGTGCACTGTGCCTTGGAGTGTGACTTGTGCAGCCTCCAGAGGGAACTCTGACTGCTGCACACTTGGGAAAGACCCTCTGCTCCTTGGGAACCTGCTACCTCTGCTTTCTGGAGATGCCTGGTCAGTGGCTTAGTCATGGCTTTTGGCTTCTCTTCTGCCATCTATCACGAGTTCCTGGGTGGTCCAGCTCAGTGAATGCATCTGTCTGTAAAATAACCATCCGGGTAGAAACAAATTGTAATGCTTGAGAAAAGTGTGCTTTTGCATACAGATTGTTTAAAAATCAGTATCTTTAGTATTTCCTACTGCCTTCCTATTTTTTTTTTCCTGCTGGAAGCGGATGTTGCATCAATAAAAGCTATGACAAAAGACTTGTACTATACTCATCCTTTGTATTTTTGATGAGTTTTATGAAGATCCAGGGTCTTCAGCTGTGTTCAGAAGCAGGGCTTTACTGGGGAGAAGCTAAGGAAACATCCAGCATTTTATTGCCACTTTCCAGAGCAACACAATCTCCCTCCTCACAGTGCAGGGAACTTCAGATATTCAGTTCAGTGCTACCTCCATCCCATGGCTGCTCACAATAAAAGCACTGGCTGATGCCTACTTTCTGAAACTATGTGAGGCAAAGTTGAGGCTGAAATGCAGGACCTCCCTTTTCTCAAGCCTGATTTGTGTTGTCTGTCACCCTTTATTTTAACATTTGGGTTTATGAAATTCAAAGGCAAGAATCAGAAATGTTGCTAGTTAAATTAAGCAATGGAACATCTTGTGTTTATTTTTAGTTGGAAAAAGTGGATTTTCTTTTCTGTATGCTGAAGTTCTGCTGTCAGAGCCCTGCTGGTAATGTGCATGTTTTTGCAGACTTTGTGAACAAGTAAATGTCCATGCATAGATGGACCTTTGGCTTAGCTTCTGACCCTTTCATGGTTATTTTTGGCAAGAAAGTTCCACAGAATAATAAGCAGTGGGACTGAAATGTAGTTTAACTGCAGATGGGATAGTGGAGAGCCATGCTTTGGTTGATAAAGCTCTCTCAGAAGGCTTTTCCCAAGGGAGGCCCTTCTCTTCTCGAGGCTGCACTTCACTGTCTGTCACCTCCTGAAAGCAGAATTCAAGAGGCAGCTCTGCTGCACCTTTGAACCTCTGCCTGTCAAAGCCAGCAGGCTCACAGCATTTCTTTTAGCTTCCTCCATGATTGACACCTGCCTGCTACTGAAGGCAATGACATGCTGCTTTTCATCATCCCACAACTCTGCTCGGTGCCTTTAAGCCAAAACATATGTTTGCTCAGAATCACAGATGCCTCCTATCTTTATTAAACAGCTATTTCAGCCCATGATGAAGTCTGCAGTCCCAGAAGACCTGGAAAGAAGTTTTGTGAAATAGCAATAGCCCAGTACAGAGAAATATCTAATGCACATAGCTGATCTTTGGCCTGCTTACTTTCCTCTCTCTGGGAGAATAATATTTGAATGTAAACACTGTGTGTTGGTGCTCCCTGCCCATGGCAGGGGGTGGAATTAGATGTTTTTTAAGGTTCCTTCCAACCCAAACCACTGTATGACTCTGTGACTCCTTGCCAGCTGAAAATGCCCTCCTTAAGATGAATTCCTCATGAGCTTTCTGTACAACGGAAATGTTGGACGTAGATGCTATGATAGAACTTGAGATATCTCTCACGTACACATCAGCTCTGAGCCCTTTGCCCAGGTTATCCATACTGGGAATGGGAAAGTAGCACCTTTATGGGATGATTCCTAAAGAAACCTGAAGTATTGAATGATTTGCCATTTAGGAAAGCCTATTTGTCCCCTCTGTTGCTTAAGGGGGTTTAGTCAGCTAGCCAGATGTTGGTATTTGTTAGCTTTGAAGTAAGGACCAGCTGAATGGGATCACAGAATCACAGAATCACAGAATTTCTAGGTTGGAAGAGACCTCAAGATCATCGAGTCCAACCTCTGACCTAACGCTAACAGTCCCCACTAAACCATATCCCTAAGCTCTACATCTAAACGTCTTTTAAAGACTTCCAGGGATGGTGACTCCACCACTTCCCTGGGCAGCCTGTTCCAATGTCTCACAACCCTTTCGGTAAAGAAGTTCTTCCTAAGATCCAACCTAAAACTCCCCTGGCGCAACTTAAGCCCATTCCCCCTCGTCCTGTCACCAGGCACATGGGAGAATAGACCAACCCCCACCTCACTACAGCCTCCTTTAAGGTACCTGTAGAGAGCAATAAGGTCGCCCCTGAGCCTCCCCTTCTCCAGGCTGAACAAGCCCAGCTCCCTCAGCCGCTCCTCGTAGGGCTTGTTCTCCAGGCCCCTCACCAGCTTCGTCGCCCTTCTCTGGACCCGCTCAAGCACCTCGATGTCCTTCTTGTAGCGAGGGGCCCAAAACTGAACACAGTACTCGAGGTGCGGCCTCAGCAGAGCCGAGTACAGGGGGACGATCACCTCCCTAGCCCTGCTGGCCACACTGCTTCTGATACAAGCCAGGATGCTGTTGGCCTTCTTGGCCACCTGAGCACACTGCTGGCTCATATTCAGCCGACTATCAACCAATACTCCCAGGTCCTTCTCTGCCAGGCAGCTTTCCAACCACAAGAGGATCTGCTCCATGAGCTTCCCTGGTAAATTTCACTGTGGATTTCCCTGGATTTCACTGTGGAGATATGCCAGTTGTTACTGGCAGAATTAGGCACCCAATAATTTAACCTTCTTTGAAATTTGGTCTGTTACAGTCCTATAGGTCTGTTATAATCCTATAGGCTGTATTTGGAGAACGTGGAAGATAGCTTCCTGACACAGCTGGTTAGTGAACCTACCAGGGATGGCGCCCCGCTAGACCTTCTCTTCACAAACAGAGAAGGACTCTTGGAGGATGTGATTGTCGGGAGCTGTCTTCGGCATGGTGATCACAAAATGGTGGAGTTCACTATTCTTGGCGAGGCCAGGAAGGGGACCAGTAAAACCGCTGTATTGGACTTTTGGAGGGCTGACTTTGAGCTGCTCAGGACACCGGTTGGTAGAGTCCCTTGGGAGGCGGTTCTGAAGGGCAGAGGGGTCCAGGAAGGCTGGGCGCTCTTCAAGAGGGAAATCTTAATGGTGCAGGAACGGTCTGTCCCCATGTGCCCAAAGATGAGCTGGCAGGGAAGAAGACCAGCCTGGCTCAACAGAGAATTGTGGCTTGAGCTTAGGAGAAAAAAGAGGGTTTATAATCTTTGGAAAAGTGGGCAGGCCACTAGGGAGGACTATAAGGATGTTGCGAGGCTGTGCAGGGACAAAATTAGACAGGCCAAAGCTCATCCGGAGCCCAATCTGGCTACTGCAGTTAAAGATAACAAAAAACGTTTTTATAAATACATCAACACAAAAAGGAGGACTAAGGAGAATCTCCATCCTTTACTGGATGCGGGGGGAAACTTAGTTACAAGAGATGAGGAAAAGGCGGAGGTGTTTAATGCCTTCTTCGCCTCAGTCTTTAGCAGCAATACCGGTTGTTCTCTGGATACCCGGTACCCTGAGCTGGTGGAAGGGGATGGGGAGCAGGATGTGGCCCTCACTATCCACGAAGAACTCGTTGGTGACCTGGTACGGCACTTGGATGTACGCAAGTCAATGGGGCCGGATGGGATCCACCCAAGGGTACTGAGAGAACTGGCAGAGGAGCTGGACAAGCCGCTTACCATCATTTATCAACAGTCCTGGCTATCGGGGGAGGTACCAGTTGACTGGCGGCTAGCAAACGTGACGCCCATCTACAAGAAGGGCCATAGGGCAGAGCCACGGAACTATAGGCCTGTCAGTTTGACCTCAGTGCCAGGGAAGCTCATGGAGCAGATTAACTTGAGAGTCATGACGCAGCACTTGCAGGGCAAGCAGGCGATCAGGCCCAGTCAGCATGGGTTTATGAAAGGCAGGTCCTGCTTGATGAACCTGATCTCCTTCTATGACAAAGTGATGCGCTTGGTGGATGAGGGCAAGGCTGTGGATGTGGTCTACCTTGACTTCAGCAAGGCTTTTGACACCGTTTCCCACAGCATTCTCCTCAAGAAACTGGCTGCTCTTGGCTTGGACTGGCGCACGCTTCGTTGGGTTAGAAACTGGCTGGATAGCCGGGCCCAAAGAGTCGTGGTAAATGGAGTCAAATCCAGCTGGAGGCTGGTCACTAGTGGCGTTCCCCAGGGCTCGGTACTGGGGCCGGTCCTCTTTAATATCTTCATCAATGATCTGGGCGAGGGCATTGAGTGCACCCTCAGTAAGTTTGCAGATGACACCAAGTTAGGTGCGTTTGTCGATCTGCTTGAGGGTAGGAAGGCTCTGCAGGAGGATCTGGATAGGCTGGACTGATGGGCCAAGGTCAACTGCATGAAGTTCAACAAGGCCAAGTGCCAGGTCCTGCACCTGGGGTGCAATAACCCCAAGCAGAGCTACAGGCTGGGACATGAGTGGTTAAAAAGCTGCCAGGCAGAGAAGGACCTGGGAGTATTGGTTGATAGTTATTAGTATGCAAAGCTGCCTATTTTCATTCTTTCAATACAAGAGACATTTTGTAGATTAGCTAACAAGGCCTGTAGAGAAACATAGAGAAATAGCCCTGCAGTTCCTGAGAATGTGATTAAAGGGAATTAATTCTGGATAAAATGCAGGTTTAAATCCCGAGACCTTAAGTTCTTTCTATCTTACCTGGTGCAGCAGGGTGCAAGTATCACTCATTAATGACAGCTTTGGGTTTCTGCACTATTTCCATCATTTTTATCTTGGCACTTTATTTTAATTATTATTGTATCTTAATTTTATTAGAAAAGGCTGATGTCCAGATCATGTTAAAGGAATGAAGGTGATAAATATTCCTCCTTGTGTATTGACGTTGATGTATCTGTTTCTGATAGATTTATAGGAGATGTGAGAGGAAGGGAAAGTGGAATAAAGCTATCCACATAATTTTTTTATGACTCTACAATAGCAGGTATATAACGAAACTTGTGAAATAATGTTATGTTCCCAGCCTATAACTACCCAAAGCCACAGGTTTCTGCCCATGCAAGACATTTTTGCCACTTTGAAAGTTACGTAACTTCAGGTCAGGTCATGCTATTCATTAACCAGTATCCAAATCTGCAATCAGTTCTGTGGATTTTAAAAGAGTAATGTCTGTTGTGGGGTACTACTGAAATGATAAAGAAAGGCTTCATACAGCCAACTACTTTCAATGATTTAATTGGAAAAAAAAAAAAAAAAAGAAAAAAAAAAAGTGGTGAACTTCTCTGGGTAATTTCCACTCGTTGGCCATACTCTATGACAAACATTACCCAGTAATGGTGATTTTAGTGACAGATTTTGAAATTGAGGCTGAACTTTGCTCTCTGTTGTAAGGAAATCACCACCCCCATTACAGGTTTCTCTGCATATACCAATATGAAGGACAGAAATTTTGGGACTCAAGTGGCATGGAATCATGTGCTCTTCACTTTGGCACTGAATGGCAGAGCTTTCCTTGGAGAGCATTTGTTGTGCCTGTCCCATCCCACGTGTCCTACACGCCTGATCACCAATAGCTAACCCCTAGCACACCACAGACAGTACGGTGCTTTTCTCTGTCAGCTTCAGCTTCAATACGTACATGTATTTCCCATCAGCAAGCCTGGAGGGTCTCCCAGGATGCTCCCTGCAAACTATGGGCTGGCAATTACTGCCCCTAGTGCTCTGAATTGCCCAGCCTCCAGGCAGTGGGCCTCCAGCCAGATATATTCATATGTCTCAAGGTTAACACCTGTGAGAGGGACATGTTTTTGTCCTATGCCTTGCAGCTGTTATTTATTCTGTATAACTAGGGATTTAGAGTTAGCTGTTAGCCTAATGACACATCATACTGGTGTGAGCTGGGAAAGGGGAAGAGAACAAGAAATATCCTGGGCCCTTCTTTAATTATATTCCTCCTCTTATCTGCTTTTCATCCATTGATCTCCAAGCAATTCACAAAATAGGCTGATATTACCACTCCATTTCCACATCTCCCAGTGGCAAAACAGTGCTACGAGTAAATGCACTCTCTCTAAGTCCCAGGCAGCTACCGTGTGGCAGTATGGTGAAAAAGTCTTCTTAGTCAGCAACTTTTCTCTTTTCTCAGTGTTTGGTAGTACATACATATTCTTGTTTGTTTGTTTGTTTTAAACTTAGATGTCACTTTAAGTTAGAGTAAATAAGAGCAAGGCAGTAGAGTTCCCATATAAAAAAATAAAGGGGCATTGTTTTATCCTTAAAACTGTTTGCTTCTCCCCTCCTTCCTCTCTCCTGAAATTAAAATATCCAGCTATAATTAAACATCCTCCTTTTAAATTAGGGAATTGTATCCAAACAACTGTAGAGGGCAAGAGGCAAAGCCAGGATGGGATAGCATAGCTTCCTCCAAGCTCTGCAGTGAGAACGACGGTATTGCCTTTGCTCCAATATCTTCAGTCAGTTTTCCACCAGGATACTGAGCTATTTGGACACATGAGTATATATGCTAAACTCATTTTAATGTATTCTGTAAACTTTACTTATACTTACAAACACATATGTACAATTAAAGAAGTCTTCACTATTTTGGACCTTCTTTTATGCTCCGTATTCACTGTCCATCTTCTTGATCTTCCCTAAATCCCCTGCTCTTTTCTCTTGAGGCTGCATATGATAATAGGGTTCAGAAATCCCCCAATGTGCTGGAAGAAGCAGCAGCTGCCTTCAACTCTCCTGGCAAGTACATGTAAAGGAGGGTCTGCATAGTGGGGCTGCTAGACTTCCAGGTCTGTGCTTCAGAGCTGCCTCACAGTGTAATAACACTTGATCTTCAGTGCCTTCTGTCTGTGGCTGTGTTTCTGTGAGAAATGAAAAAACAGCCTGTGAGATATTTACAATGTACAAATACAACTGCATTCATGCATTCCTATTCATGCAAACAAGAAATAAATAAGAAGGGTGAAAATAAACACAAAAAAACTATGAAAAGGTACAAAAATGTATAGAAATGTACAGAAAAATTATTTTGACTTGCTTATAAATGAGTATGTTTATGATGCTGGTGCTGCACAAGGCAAGTGATAGTTGTGCGTTTTTGTTATTTTTTTCCCCAAAAAATGTTTTTTCTTATAGGAAGAGGTTGAGAAACATTCTTTTGGGACAGGCTTTGAAGAATTCCAGCTCCAGGTTCTGAGGCAAGCCCAAGAGTACTGTTAATACTTGCTTGTATTGCCTTTCTTTGAGAAGGTGTCCTAATTTCAGAGCACACAAAACCAATGTTACCATTAATAAAATAAATAAGTACATTTATTCTTGGGGCATTCAGCCAATATAGTATAGCTGTCTTAAAAGAATACAAACAGTACTCTGAAAATTAAAACCTGCTGCTATTTTTTATTAATTCTGGATTTTCTCTCTTTTCCTTGTTATCTGTACGTACAAAAAGCTTGTAATTTGAGGGCAGTAACATCAATTAATGGTTTTATTGAAGTTTTAAAGATATTATGCAATTGGAAAGGCTATAGTCCAACGATACACAAATTAACAAGTTCCATTTCAAATTAATTCTAACTAGTAGGAAGTTGGGTAGAAGATTTATTTTTAAGCATGGCAAAATCTCTAAATGCAAAATGTCTACATATTTCCCTGATGGAAGAGAAAAATGAAGAGACACATAGATATGCTGGTGAAGAAATTAGAGTAATTGCAATGAAATCAAAAATGTCACTGTTCATTTACAAAGTGTAGCTCAGACCACACTTATATGCTTTCATCTTTGGCCATTTAACATCTGCTTTAAAGGCATTTGATGGAACTGAAGGTGGACTGAAGTGGTAGTTTTTAATATATATGCTATAGTAGCAATGTAAAATTGAAGCAGTATATGTTTCTCTCTCTCGAGATAAATCTTCCAAGGGGAAGGGGATTGGAAATCTTCCAATATTCTGTGGGGAACATACAGAGTAGTGAATAGTCTGTGGAAATAAATCTTGACACTATAACCTGTAAAAAGAAAGAGGTCTGGGGTCAGGTTCCTTCAATCAAAAGAATTCTGTGGATTCCAACAGAGGTTTGCTGGTGGCTTTCCTCTGGACAGGATTCTTCTTGTTTTCAGGTGCTGGATCATGTTCCAGATTCACATGTTTATTACTTAATTGGGATGGTGCTTATTTTCTAGGTATCCAGATTTTGTAACTTAAAATATTGAGGAATGATGAAGAGAGAATCATTTTGCTATACATTTCAGTTTGTAAGACACAGCGCACTGCCAAACCACAAAGACCAAACTGAAGACATAATTCACACATCATATTTTGTAACCTGAAGGCCCCTGAATACCATAGACTGATATGAGAAACCATATTGAAATGATGCTTCCCCTCTGGAGAACATTCCTCCTTCCATACTGGAAAACTGAACAGCAAGTGCAGAAGGCCAAGTGCTCTCAGCTGGTATTCCTCAGTGACTAGATCCCCAGCAGGGCTACATATACTAGAGATTTTCTTTACACCTTAAACACTACCTGGAAAAAACACTGAATAAATGTTCAGGTTTCTGTTTCCCAGCTGCGTTGTGACAGGGCTGACTATAGCAAACTGGATGGTGAGATCGATTTTTCAACTAGGAAATTTTAGGAGATAACTAAATGGATACAAAATCTTCTTAAACACCAGCAAGTATCTTAATTTCTTTGCATAATCTTTCCAGGATTACAAGGAAATAGATTATGAAAATGCTTTTAAAGACATGATATTCTACCATAAAATTATGTAGTTTTGCGTACCTTTGGGCATACGTATTACATTTCTATAAGAAATCATAATTCAATAATGATAACACTTAAACTGTTTTCCAGGAAGGATATGTGGTTTTAGAGCATTAATGAAGAGTGATCAAAGCCCTCAGTATGCCCCACTAATAGAAAAATGTGGAAGCAAAGATTGCAAAATGTGTATCCATGGTCACCAGCTTTGATGGAGCCAGGGACAGGCTGGCTCTTCCAGCTGTGTTTTAACCAGGAGATCTTTACCTGGACATTAGGACTGGGAGATACCAAAGCACCCTCTGAGGCACAGACCTGGAAAAAGTGCCTGGAGTTGCCTTAAGTATTGCTTTAGTTTGTACGGCTTGGAAGACTGAACCACCAACCACCTGGGGAAAATTGGAACAAAACCAGAGAGGACATTGCAGCTCTGCACTTTCTGCTATATAGGGATTATTTTGTTTTCTCTCCTCAAGCTTGCATCAGTTGTCTGCTTTTGGTTGAAAACCCATTCATCATTTCATAACTGCAATCAATGGATCTCAATATAAAGCCTTATGAGCTTAAAACGGTCCAAAATTAGTATGCATCATGGACAGAGGCCAATCAATCAATCAACAAAAATTAATCTGGCTTGTAAAGAGTGGCCAGCAGATCAATTTCTTGTGTGAGCTGAACCACAATATTGACTGAATTATGGGAACAGATGATGGACCTAAAAATTCTGCAAATTAAACGATTTAAATTAGTACTGCAAATATTAATCAGTGCCAGGCAGAAGAAGAGGTGATGTATTCTACTGTTTATCCTAAAATTAAATCTGGACAGCTGTTGAACAGTGCTGTCTTTCATAGATTTGTAGTTTTCTGAGCCAGCATTCTGTTCTGTTCCAGTCCTTGTATTTTTTTCTTATATTCACTTAAGGATTTTGCTTATTAGCATGATCTCACAGACCACAGTAAATCATTTTAATCACTCAGGGTGCATGTGTACCTTTGGGTAAATTTACTACATGTGTAGCTTTTGGGGGACACATGGGAGTTTGATTTCCACTGTGATCTATCTAAATCCTTAAATTTATTCATCTATTCTATTAAAAAAAAAAAAAAAGTATTATTTTGGCATTCAAGCAATAGAGATGTATTCCAGCTTTGGTTGTTTTCCAGTTGGAAAGCAGCAGTTTTCAATATCTGGAAGCAATAATAAGAATAACAATTGAAAAAAATACTTTTACATGACTCTTTCACAGCTGTAAGGCTCTCACCAAATGCATCTGCTTCCCCACCTAATGTTGTATTTGCATTCATATTTCCTATGAAAGAATTAAGCTGATGAAAAATGCTGTTTTCTGAGGTAAGAAACAGGATTGTACTCTAACAGAGGTTTGATTGGGGCTTGTGGTTGGTGAAGTTGAATGCTTGGCTTGCTCTTAACAGAGTTACTGTTTCATTATAGCATTTGTGACTTTCCTACTCTTTCCTTTTCCAAAATTAACTGTTTCTGTTGTATCTGAAGTTACACAACAAAAAGTATAATTGGAAAACAACGTCTGGAGAACTGTGGCCAGGCAGTAAACAGGGGAGCTGGTTCAGGCAGCACCCAGGTCCAGGGCAGCTCAGATCCTTCAATTTACGAGGAAATCACTATGATTTCTGTTGCAGATGATATTCATAGATCTTGATAAAACATGAAGCAAGAAAACCAACCTGATTAAGTACTGCAAGAAATATCGTCCAGTGGAGACTCTGAGTCTCATCTTTCACGTTTTTCTCTAAGGCCCAATGTTCTTTCTGGGCTGGGTAGGCTCCTGGGTGTTTGTTCCTCATAGTTCGCTGGGATCTCACAAAAGCACATTGGGAAGATGAGTGAAAAATTCCCTGGACAATACAGTAAACATTTCACCCATACCCTTCTTGTAAATAAATGTTCTTTCTCTCCATCAGCTGAAAGTTAACTTTGTCCTTGAAAGAGACAGCTTAATTTAGTAGATAATGCTGCATTTACTTCAGCTGCAAGGATGTTTTCTAAATGCATCCTAGAGATACAATATTATTTCATCTCTCCTATCTGTTTTCTTAAGAGGGTGCAAAGCAGTTAGCTAAGAGCAGCAATTTAAAAAATGAAAGCTGTTATGTGTCCATATATATGCACGCATATGTATGTGTGTAAACCCGTACGTGCTCTGTGCTTTACCTTGGTCTAGTTAGCCATATACACTGCGGTAGTTTTCTGGGAAGGCACTGGCTATACTTGCTGAAGTGATATTGAGTGAAATTCCTTGCTGAATCTTGCTGTTGCAACACTGATTTTCAATCACATGGAAGCTTTTAAGATCGGTAAAGAATTCTAGACTCTTCAGGGCAATGTATCATGTTTACAGCTGCACCTTTGTGGCCATTGCTGTAATTGAGGTACGTTTTCAAGTGTTACTGAAAAACACATCTAATTTTATGACATTTAAACCTGAAGCATTAATGGAAAGGCTGTATAATATAAATATATTTCCAAGCAAGGACAATTAACTTAGCAGCAGCAGCTAGGTGAGGAAAGCTGTGGCCTGTATGTGGAAAGAGCTGTTATGTTTATTACAATGCCCAATAAATCATTTACAGCAAGAATCAATTATCTGATAATTTCCAGTTTCTGCTTTTCAATTAACGGTGCATATTCAGCACCTTTAAAGAAGAAGAGTAATTTCTTTCTGATGCATTAGATTCTTATTTCAGCCTAGAGGTAATATGTATGGATCTTATTACTAGTTATTAGACCAGAAACCATTGCTGAGAGCCCAACTGCTTCTAGGATCTTTCCCTGTAGCTTACTGGGGGTGTGGGGTTACCTGTTCCCTGCAACTGGTAGCATTTTCTCACACATTTAATATAGCATTACAACTTGAAATCTTTAAAGCACAAAATGGAAGGGGCCATGGGAGCAGACTAGGCTAAAACTCCCTCTGTGGGGTTGTGGTGCAGGTGTAGCAAGATAAGAGCAGATAGTGTGACAGCAAGTCGTGTCTTTGTAAGGGAAGCTTCATCACTCAATTCAATGTGTTGGTTCAATACAACAAAAACAATCTGATTCAGTTGACCTTTAGTGGTTGTTCTCATCTCTTCACTATCAGTGAGCTTCTTACATGTGTGAATGCTCACAGGAAGTGAAAATAACACTAATAATATTCAAGTTATAAATTATGAGAGCACAAGCACCCTGATGAGCTTTTATTGCACAAGCAGTATGTTTATGTAGAAATTACACATGGAAAGTAAAAAATATTCAAGCTCATACAACTTGGGCCCAGAAGTCAGGCAGCACAGGAATTGCTGTGGAATCACCAAGTCAGGAGTTCTCCTGAGCTCCAAGGACAAGTATATAAAAACTGAGAAACCCAGTGGAGTATATGTTCCTGGAAGAAATTTGCAAAACAAATATGAGAACTGTTTTGCATTTATTTGAGCAAGTGTATTATTCAGGCATATTATTTATGTTAATGCTTTTATGCATATAGGTTATTTTATACATAATAAAAATAAACACAGCAACTTCTAACTACTTTTAAACCATTTACTGTGCTCCATTTCTCTTAGTTTGGTGTGATATAAATGATAAAAATAGAAAAATAAAAAACGAGAGTGACATATTAATTATATATTCCACTTTATGGATCTTTTTATGCCTAGAGCATTACAGAAATGAATAGACAAAACCCAAAATGTGAATTTCAAAAAGCATTCTCTAATATCAATGCTAAATCCAGGATTTAATCAACTTGGCTGTGCAACAGTTCATCAGACACTTGATGCCAATCAGTTAGCTGTGCTTTAATAGTCAAGATTATAACTCATCAAATTCTAAAATTTTGATTCATTTATTGATGAAAAGGTACTATTTTGAAGAATCAGTAAATAATTTTATTTTTTTTTTTTACTAACTAGAGGGATGGTTTAAATTTCCTACCTTTGAAATAATTTGGGGCTTATGAAAATTAATAATGACTAATCTTACTTAGTAGAAGAGAGCACAAGTGCTTATTAGAATTTTTGCCCTATTTTTGCTATTTTTCCATGCATAAGTGTTGCAAGATTTAACACTTGGGAAGACATTATATATGAAAACTAAGCAGAGACCACGAATATGGTTAGTATTGAGGAAATCTGCAAATATATAAATCCTCAGAAAATTAAGATTAGTAGAAGAATTTATGTTAACAAACTGCATTTCAGAGCATAGCCTGGAGCTATCACAGCAAAACATCCTCATTATTCAGTAGCACAGCATGGGCAGAGAGCGATGAGCTGAGAGGACCTGTTGGTTATTGATTAGGCATTTCACTCATAAAAAAATTTGCTTTATTCCAGAGCAATGTAATTACACATGATGTGCTATGATGAGCCTTTTTCTTCAGAGTTACATTTCCACGGGCCTTTGTTCAGTGCCCTGGTGCAGAGTGTGTGTTGCCAGGACAGCAGTGAGACCGAGGTCTTTGTCTCAGAAGTTGTTTCCTGCTTCAGTGAGATGAAACCAAACTGCGCTGAAGGCTGTAAACAATATCCATCAGCAAGGCCCCTTTCAAGCCCCAGCTTTCCAGCCGTTCTTCCTCTGTCTGATATGCATCTCCTTTGCTACTTCAATAGAAAGAGATGAAACTCAAGGCTTTAGCAGCTTAGCAAAAAGTAAAATGAGGAAACGTGTGAAATCTGGATACATATGTGACAGGGAGCCTTCTCAGTTCAGAGGGTTAAGATTAGTGTTAATTTGACCCAGCAGAACTACAGGGAATAGCTTTGCCATTCAGGTTAAATCTTCTGAAGTTGCTGTAGGTCTTCAGATGAAGACTGGCCCTCTTATTCCTCAAGCCACATGTCTGTTGAGGATCTGACAAGACGAGTTCAGAGCAGTAGCACTTTGGGGCAGGTTTTGTATTCACTGTGAAAGAAAGCCCTGAAGATCATTCATGTTTTGAAATGGCTGGAGTAAGATTTTAGTGTTCTGAGTAAATGCATTTGTGATTGTAGCACGAGGCTGACAAGATAGTAAAAGGTGTGAAAAGGAATAATCCCTGTGGCTTTGTCAGTGCAGTTCAGGTGGGTAACAAAATTCATCAGCAGGCTTGAATTTTTCTAAAAAATAAATAAATAAATATGGCTTTCTGTGAAATCTTCTTCATCTGCCTTTCTCCAAAAAAAAAAAAAAAATAAAAAATATTTCTCCCTTTATTTCTAGTAAAAAGCAAAGATTTTAAATAGAATGGTAAGAAACTTCATTGTAATTTTCACAAACCAGTCTTCTGTCATTTTCCAACTTTCATTTTCTGCTAAATATTCATCTCTGTTTTTTTTTTTTTCTTTTTTTTTTTCTCTGCATTGGATCAACAAGGAGTTCTCACACAGTGAGATTTTCCTTACAGTGTTCATATATTAGGATGTTAACAGAGATCAGATGGTCTTTTAAAATCCTAGGCTTGTATGTTTTCAGTATGCAGTAAGGAAAGCTAATATATTTGCTGCTGATGGGCATATGGAAAAGCTAGCGGCAAGTGGGAAGGATGATTATAAGAGTGAGAATTTATCCTCAAAAAAAGACCAAACACATGCAGAGGAAGCCAGAGGATTTACAGAAATAGCAGCAAAGGCTAATATGAAGCAACTAACTACAAGATTAACTAATTAGTTTCAAGGGCCATTCTGCCTTTGAAAGTGTTTTGATATGTCAATTTCTCGCTCAAATTATTTGGAAGCGTTCACATCAGCATCTGTTTGCTCAGCTACTAAAGAAGTTTTTCTGCTGTCATTACAGGGCTAGTGTGCATAGCAGGGAACAAGCTCATTTTTTTGTCCTTGAATATCTCAAACAGAATTGTTTATGAGAACCTAATCAAGCACACCAATGTGCATTCAACCTAAGTGAAGAGTTGAACAAGGAAAATAACTAAAGGGAAAAGAATAAATTGAATGGTAAAGTGTATTAAACGTCAGCATGTTCCAGTGGATTGATTCAAAGGGGGAGAAGGCTGAAATCCTGGGCAGGTGATAGTCAGATCTAAAGGGAGCTGGGAGCCAAAATCCCACTGATGTCTTTGGTCCAAAGTTTTCATTCTGTAATCTGTTCCAAGTTGCAGTTGCAGGGAGCCCTCACTGAGATAATTCAGAGGCTGCTACCATGCATGTTCAGGTTCATGTAGTCTCAGGCTCTGAGCATGTCAGACAGCTTTCTAACCATCACAACCCATTTGTCATCTGTCCCTGTCCCTGACACCGTAGATGGCACCAGGTGCACTGAATTCTGTACCATGAGCACTGTGTTGTTAGCAATGGTCTCACACCCAGCCCTTATCCATTTTACATACTGACGTGTTGAGGCACACACACCATTCGGTCCCTAATGTCCATCACATCCCCCTGCTCCATCCTACACGTCTGGGTGCCAGTGCTGTAAGTGCTCTGTAGGTGAACCCATAACATGACAAGGATAATGAACCTGTGTAAAGCATTAAAGGTCCTGGCAACTGAAAAGCCAGCTGTCCTGGGACTCTGGAAGCCCTTCAGTAAGAAATCTGGCTTTCATCTGTGCCTTAAAGACACTGATTAGAAGCATTGCGGTCTAACTCCCAAGTGATTTATGAAAGAATCAGGTAGTATCTGTAAAATAGTTTGGTCTTGATTCTTTGACAATAGCAACAGAAATAGTAAAAGAAGGAAAAAAGCTTGCTTGGTATTTTTCTATTTCTAGTATTTGCTGTTTTAATTAATGATTACTAATACAGACATTTTGGCTGAGTATCTGCGAAAAACTTCCCGACAATAGGCGACTCCAGAAATTAGCCACCAGACTAAGTGCTAGAACTTTGTAATTTATGATGTCTTTATCTCATTTTGGATAAAATGGTAGTAAATATAGTGTAGAAAAAAATCTTGCAAGGGCAAGAGTCTAGATGAAGTGACGTAAAGGACAGAAACTCATTGCTAAGAAGCTCTTTACAGCTCTCATTTCTGTGCACAGGGGAGGGTGACAGATAACACTTCATGAAAACTGCATTTTATTGACTTTCATGATTAAATGTTTCTGTTGTTCAAAGTAATTTTTATATTCAGTGGATATTCTTAGCTGTCTAGTGGCAAACCATCTACAGGGAATAGAAAATGTGTAAGTACTCTGAGTCGTCTGCTGAATAAAAAACAAGGTAAATTCTTCAAGTCATGGGTGTTTATCTTGCAAAACAAATCATAAGAATGAGCCAACGTGTAACACGTTAATTATTGTGCCTTTGGCAGAACTTAGCATTTGTGTGATCTGTTTGGTTCAATAGTTTTAATCAGTCCCTTTCCCTGTTGATCAGAAGAGGAATGCAGTAACTTAGAAAACTAGCTCGCTTTATTGAGTGTGTGTTTTGTTTTTATCGTTGTTTTGTTTGTTTTCTTGTTTGTTTGATGGAGTCTGATGAGTGAATGTGAAATCCTCCTAATGTTTGGGATATGTTTGGGTAAGGCTTGACAAGTGAACCAAGTCGTGCGCTTCCCCTATCCAAATGGCTGTTCTGTGAGAGGTCCCAGACCTCTTAGAAGTTGTGTGTGTGATGCTCATTTTTCTGAGCTTACGGCATTGCAAGTACATTTTTATGAATTGCTCTGTGGTGCCTTTGGGACAGCCTGACTCTCCTCATATATAATTTTGCTAGCCCAAAATAACGACAGCTGTTTTCAGCAGCACCATGAGAAGGTTGTGAGGCAGCCAAGAATAGATGGGGACAGGAAGGGCTGGCGGAGGTAGTTGAGCTGACGGTCAGAGCTTACAGGGATTTGCAGACATGCTCGACTCATGACAGAGCAGAAGAGATGTTTAACAAGCTACTCCAGAGTAAGCAAAAAGGTCCAACATGACCTGATTGCAGCCTTCTCCAGCCACAGCACGAGCACTAGTGACCCCGGTGTGTCTTCACAAGGCAGCTGGCCTGCATGGAGCCAGGAGCTTGTTCCCACCTTTTGCTTCTCAGGACTACACTTCCCACACTGAAGTAGCTTTCTTTTGCATGATCATGTCCCAGGTGTCGTAGAAATGAAGAAAGCTACTGATAAGCGATCACAATCTGAATAGAAATTATAAGCTCAGCTCCCCAAGGTGATGCTGAAACCCCTCTGCAGAGGAGTAAGAAAAATACTGGACTTTGCCAGGAATTGCTTTGCAGCTTTATTGCTGTTGAAATTGTCATCTGCCAATAACAATTCTGCCAAAAGAGCCTCTTGTAACACAGTTTTGTGGCAGAGGTCAGCACAGAGACAGCACAGGATTTTAATGACCTTCTACTTCAACAAATATTGCTAAACCAAAAGGTCCAAGTAACTCATAACTGATTAATCATTGCATTCAGAAGAGATTTATTTATTAGGCTTTAACCCTTTAGCACAGTGCTTATGTAGAAAATAGGAGACTACTAAGAGACAAAACATGTAAAATCTTAATCTCCTGAGAACTGTGTTACTGTATAATATTAGAAAGAATTGCTAAGGCAATAAGCAAAACAGACATTTACTGCTTGGCTTAGACTATTTTTTTCCACTCTTCCTGCCTGCTCATTAACAAAATAACAAGTGGGTTCCTGAGATTATAGAGGTAGGAGTGAAGGGGAACAACTGGCCATACAAGCCTCTGGTGTTGTCTGCCCACAAGCAAAGCTGCTCCATTCAAGAAGTTTTCCATTCAATTCAAGAAGTTTTCTGTCTGCTTTTTCATTGAACCATGTCTGAAATTGGCTCTAAAATCCATACTTAAACATTCCAGTATAAGTTTGCCAGTCTAAACTTACAAAAGTTTTTAGTTTCTACTTACAAAATATATAGGTCAAAACTTTACATGGTAGGAGCATAAATATAAACTGTTTAAAAAAAACAAATAAGTTTGGATTCATTCTTTGGCCCAATAGATGGAGCCAAATATTTTGACTTTTTAGCTAGCTCAGTGTTTTCGAAAGATTTTGCCAGACTCATCCAGATGATTCTGGAATTGCCATTCCTACTATCAAAATCTAAAGCAAAATATCTGCCATTTGTGAAATAAACCAGCAATGTTAGGAACCCAGAAAATTAGACTTCAGGAGTGCTAATACTTTCAGTTTTTGTAGTGTTAACACTGGCTAGGATTGGGTGAGATAAGAGGCAAGTGATTGCTACTGTCATTTTATAATGCATTAGCAGTAATATAATTTCCTCATAGCAAAAAGAAGGTCTCAGGTTGATTTCAACTGCTGTTAACAGCCAAAGTGATGCTGAGGAGTTTTCTTTGGCTGGAACAGGCATTTTCTTTTTAACTCCAAATTCTTAGTCATGAAGGATCTGCCTTCAATTCAACAAACTCAGATTGAAGCAGTTCTGTGTAATTTCACATACTGTGGTATGTTCCTGACAGTTTTTCTACCTTCTAATTATCTGTAATAGGGGGCTTAATTCCACATTAGGTTATCTGTGTATCCTGACTGAATGCAAAAGTCAGTTTGTGCAATGGGGCCAAGAGAGAGGGAAGTGCTGTAGAGTAGTAGAGTGCTGTAGAGTAGAGAGTGCTGTAGTCAGCTGTGCCCCTTTATGCTGTGCTGCAGTGCTCGTGTTTTGCAGAGGGTAAAGCTTGGCTTATATGGCAACATCAGTTCTGTGGCAATGCTACTGATGCTTTTGTGTTGAAATACAGAACATACTTCGGTTCAGATCAGCAGGGCTGTGAAAATGTAAACACATTGACAATCTCACCTTGGCAGGCTGGTCTTTTGGGCAAGTAGTTTTTCAGTTTCATTGGTATAATGCAGCTCTGGCATGCTATTTTTGCTGGAGATCATGCTAATATCCAATAGGAGGGCAGAGGAAAAAGCAAAAGGATTGATGAGTTCTTCAGCCAGTTTTGGCAGAATTCTCCTTATTTAAAGGAGAATCAGAGAAGACAAAGCAGCATAATCCCAGGGAAATAGTCTTCAATTTTTTACTTCAGTAATTAAAATTCTTTTATTTGTATCTGTTAAAAGATAGCTTGAAAGAGCTAAGTGAAATAAAAGATATGATGAACCACACTCGGCATTGTTAAGTGTCGCAACCAGAATAAAGTGTAGAAAAGTGCTGCTGCTTCTTTTCTGTTGTAACTGCCCTTAATACTTAGGCTGTACATAAAAACAGGTATATACAGAACCAGGTGCTAGGGCAGTTTTGGTGCATTACAGTTTTTGTGATGGTTTTGAAAGACACTGGTAATGACTGTAGAAATTCATATGTAATGTAATGGTCTTATCCAGGGAGTATGTTGTAATTGCAAAGTATTTTAAAGGCATTAATACATTTATCCTCACAACATTTTGTGAACAGACATCCTCACAACATTCATCTTCAGAAGAGATTAGCACAGAGAGGCTATGTAAGCTCTCTGGTTTACATATTGCATACCATTACATACCTAGGAATAGAATTCAGGGATTTCTGGTTCCCAGTCCTGTGATCAGACAATTAGGACACATGAAGTGAAAAACAACTAGATGCAAATTATTAATGAAGTTTCAGTTGAACCTCAATATGTTCCAACACCTCACACTTCTTGGTCATATTTAACAGCATTTTTGACTTGCAGAGAATGGAATTCCATCCCTTCTCCTTTACATCTGTCCCATTATGCCCCTTCTATCAAAGGAGGAGTCTTGGATATGTTTTGGTAGTGGTGAGGAGAGGTGACTAAATATCAGAGTATGCTGTAAACTGCGTAGCCATGTGGAGCTGGAGCTCAGGCCAGGCTTTTCTGAGCCAGTCTCTGACTGTGCTTTGTTTCATTGGCAGTTCTCGCTGAGAGGAATCTTGATTTATGTAAATGAACTCCTACCAGCTCACAGTAACAGCACTGGGCCCTCTGTTTCCGAATGTTTGTGTTTCTGTCAGGTGCCATTATAGCACTCAGGTTCACTGAAAGCAGGATGAATAATTTGCTAGAACTGGTAGAAATTTATTCTCCTCTGTGATCCGTCAACTTGATACAAATTTATGTTGAGTGTCCCACCAACTCTAGTTGGTTTGTATTCAGAGATATATGGAGTTTAAGTGTCATTGTTGAAACTCATCTCTCATCTTGCTGGTAAAATGGTGTCTTTTTCTATTCCAATTAAAACAACAACAACAACAAACAAACAAAACAAAACAAAAACAAAAAAAAAAACACAAACAAACCAAATCAAAACAACAACAACAAAACTTGCACTGAGCCATCATTTATTGTTTCTTGTAAAATTTCATCAGATAACATGTTCTGGTGAAGGATCAAAGGATCTTGACAAAGTAGGGTGTCAAGTATATCCTTTCCAACCACGTGCTAAGGTCATAAATTATAATAGAAAACAAGGAAAACATTTGTTTGATGAACAGCACAAAGAAATGTCGCTTGATTTTTTTGAAATTCCACAAAAAAACTACACACTAAGTACTGTACAAAACCATGATCAGCTTTTTGAACCCCAAACAGATGGAGAAGCTGCCAGCTTGCTGAAAGAAATACCATATGTATATCAGTTTCATAAAGTAAATTCAGATTGACAAAGTGATCTCCAATAGCACAGGTTTTAACCATGTCCTTTCTGTGCCCTGGGCTCTTCTTGAAGGAGTAATTTCTCCTGCAGTAACAGCCCTGTATATCCCCAGAACAAGCAGAGAACTGTTATGCAGCAAAAGCACAGCAGTAAGCAGTAGTTCCGAGAAGGGCCTTATCCTCTACAGAAAAACACTTTGCAATTCTCCAGCAGGATTAAAGGAAAAGCCTAAAAAGCTATGCAATAGCTTTAGTTCTGTATTAAATTATATCATTGTGTGAAATGAACACTCTCAAAGCTCCACAGAACTGTATGAAAAAAAGGATAGCACATGAGAGAAAGCCAGCTGGAGGTGTCACCTCACCCCTAGGAGTTATTCATCCCTTACCCTCACTGTACTGTAGCAAAGCAGCTTCTACAAAGTCAAATTTGAAGCCGCCTGGGTCAGAGTTGTCCCGGGACCTAGAAGAATACAGGGTTGACTATAGTAGGTTGCATGGATTGAAATGAGTTACCCAGAAGAGTATTGCTGCTCCCAGTGTTGTCTCTCTGAGGTATCGCAGGAGGGATAAGTAGAGATGAGCACAGTTGTCACTCTCTGGTAATGTCAAGAGCAGGAGAAAATGTTTCCAAGACTATCCAGCAACTAATGCAATTGTTCTGCTTCCCAATCTAGCTGAGTTCTGGGGAAAGTGCAACAGTGACAGTGGGTGCAAAAGGCTTTGATCACTCTTTTAGTAAAGATGAGACATGACTGATGCTTTTATGTTGCAAACACTGTGAATGAGCAGTAGGAATAACATTAAATAGAGGATTTGGTAAGGAGGTTCTAAGGATGATGAAAGAACATAGGGATATTACAAATGGGTAATCAGCTTTGAAGCAAGAGAAAAGTGGCAGTGAAGAGCCAACCCTGAATGCCTGCCGCATAATAGAAAGGGCACAATATTTGGGTGAAAGGACTGATATCAAAGGGCTGTCAAGGGACCTCTAATCTCAGCTGCAGGGGTATAAATCAGAAGCAGTTCTGAAAGCTATTCCAGATCTAACACTATAACTAAGATGAGATCATGCTTAGATTTGATAGTTAACAGTTACAGGATGAGCGCAGTCAGATTTCCTGGTCATGGAGCAGTATGGAATCAGGTGAGTTTAATGCCAGCTGAGAATCTCTCCCACGCCATACAAACCCGCAGTCTTTGTGCTGCCAGCTGTGAGAGCTGCACTGGCCCAAAAGAGCAGCTCCTGGATCTAGTCCTTGATCCCACTGCAGCTGGTGATGAAAGAGGGGCTGTCATCAAAGCAGATGTGGTCATGGGCTTAGCTTAACGGGCCTGTGGTAAGGAACATTTTCTTGCGGGGTTATTCTCAGTTCTTTCCTCTTATACAAGTTGGAATTTCTTTAAATACACACAAAAAAAGAAGCTAGTTAAAGGAAGTTATTAAAAGTATGAGAATGTTACATTTAAAGGAGACTTTAAATTGAAAAGAAAAAAAAAAAAAGTGGTCTTAAAGGTCCTTTGCCCTTCAAACATTTTCTTAAAAGTCAGGTTCTCTGAGGACACATGACCTGCCTCAGTAATCCCTGTTCTGAACAAGTCAACAAATTCCCACTGCTTGAGTTCCTGACCATGTTCATCTTACACTGACAGAAAAACTGCAGACAAAGGGCAACTAAAGTCCTGCTAAGTCAAAGTGTACTTTCATTTGTATAAATATAAGCAGTATAAGCCCCTGATGAATTCAAAAGCTCTTTAACATTTCCTGTTTTTGCCTCGTCATATATCACCTTAAAGGCTGCACACTGGCAGAAGCATTTGACTCAAAGCATAAAACATTTATTAAGCTGCAGGCAAGTTCCTAAACGTATATTCTAAGGCAAATTGAGAAACAGCCCTACCTGGAACCTCTAGAAACAAACAGGAAAAATTAGCAAAGTAAGAAATTCCAAGACGATTGATGCAAAAAGTTAAAAAGGCCTGAAAAAGACATCCCTTATCATTCCTAAAAACAAAACAAAACAAAACAAAACAAAAAAAAAACACAAAACATCCCCTCCAGCCTTATTCATTAGTGAGTGAGTCGAATTATGACTTGATCATATGTTACAAACAGCAAATTCAAGAAAAGACTCTTTAGTCATGGACAAAAACAACTTTGATGTTCTATACCTGTAGAAAGACAAAGCTATTCCATGATCCATTATCTAGAAGTTGAAGCACGATAAATTCCTGCTGGAAGTAAGAACCATTTTTGTAATGTGAGGAAAATATTTATGATGGTTGGAGAAGAAGTTATATTCTTAGCCATTATCAAATCAATATAAATATTTTTGTAAAGAGACATTGTGTTCAGAGAAACAGGAATTATCATATCTGTGATATGAATTGTTACTGAGGCTCTGCAATTCTGCTTTTGGCTCTGTCACATATAAATACATCAGCGAATTGTGATGGCAGATTTTCTGGGACAGTACATGAAGAATATAAATAAAAATAATTGCTTTTCCTAGTTTTCTGTGCAAGAGTTAGGCTTAGCTTGGATCAAAATTTGTAGGCATTAATACTGTTTTTAGTACATCGAACAGAAGACTCATCTTGTATGCACCTTTTTGAGTAGCTGCACTATATGAGAAGCAAAACCAAGGGAAAATGTAGCATCTGCTTTATTGTGTCTGTCCATCCACCACCTGCTTTTTGTTTCAACCTAGTGAATTTTCTTTGTGTGGTGTTTTTCACAAGAAGCAGGAAAATGACATCTTCTCAGCTATATACAGCCTATTTCTCTTTGATTTTTCAGCCCATCCTCAATGCCCACCTTCTCACAAAGCTCTGCAGTCTGCTGACTGCAGTTTAAGAAGATCCACATGTACTGCACTTGATAAAAACTGACAAAAGCAATTGGATAAATAATAATACGTAGATGAAGTTTAGTGCAGTGAAGCCAACATTCAGGATTTTCTAGGCACTGGTCTAAAAAGCTGTGGGAAGTTTCATACTGTAAAATTTGACATTTCCCCTCAATTGTGAAAATACAAATCTGGTAATGGTGTGGTTATTGTACTACTTGTGAACCACACACTGTCCACGATAAGTGATGGAGACGTTAATAATAAGCTATCTTTATATATATTATAGGGATGGAGCACTGAGGGCTCACGGAATTGAAAAAGCACTTCATTGTGCAGCATTAGTTTTCAAAGAGAAAAGCAAAGCAGACATTGTTGCAGAGATGTCTTTACATGTGCCTTATTAGGATGTTCAACTTATTTATACTATTATTCATTATAAGTTTTGATATAGTTGGTTTGATTTGTTCTGAGGACAGATGCTGCTGGCAGACTAAGGCACATTAGCTTTTTGCTGTACTGCAGGGTTCCAGTGGTGTTGACAGCACTAGTCAGAAACTGTCAATTTTCTCAGCTTAGTAAGTACATGTATACTCTGAGAGGAAAATTGCTGGGCCAGTAAACCAGATCCGCTCCCCTTCCTCTCTTTCCCTCCCTCCCCCCTCCCCACCCCCCTTCTCTTGAAGATTTTTGTTTACTCTTCTAATAAATGAAGTGTCTAGGGCAAATTTCACTTCTGCCATTGACATAAGCTATGTGTCATTTAGAAGGTGAAAACAGAACTGGCTTTAAACTGCTTTAACATCACCTGCATTCCTGAGCCTCTGCAGCCTGCTCTTTCCTGACTGTTTCTGAATGGCTTTCTTGCAGCAACAGGAGAACTGAATAAACTCATACTCACTATTGCAACTGCTCCCTGGGTGGACTGTGCCTAACAAACCCATGAAAGCCATTCATGTGAGCCAAAAATTGTATTTTATGAGCAGTTCCTGGGGAAAGTGGACTATAGCATTTTAGCACTTGTGAGGCTGGTGCAGTCTATTTATAAATCCATGCGTGGGGAATGTTTTCTTCATTTCCCAACACCATAGTGATATCTGGGGTAGAAAAGCTTGCTAGAAATATCTTGCTTAGAAAAGCTTGAAATATACTAGAGGTAGAAAAGTTATTGAAGGGAAGCTTAGTCACCATAATGTGCTGCTTTCTCCTTTTGAAACCCTCTACCAAAACAAAGGACTGGAAAAAGATCTACCTGCGATCACTAGCTGGGCAGCAGCATGAATTACAATCATGACTGAGGACAATCCAGACTTCTTCCTTCTGATTTTGTTTTAAACCATATTAAGGAGAGTCCAGAATTAACATTCTAGTTACTTCTTGCTTGTCCTTGTAGGCATGGCAGGCCAGAGGGACAGCTGTTACTGTGGTTGTTTTTTCACTCATTTCAGTAAAAGCTTTTCTCATTGATTTTTCAGAAAAGCAAACACATGAGCACAGTTCTAAGTCCCTAATGGTTAAAACAGACAAGATAGTTCCTACCCCTGGAATATGACTTGCAGAGATACTTTTTTACACCATGTTTTACGAAAAAAAGAAAAAAAAAAGAAAAAGAGAAAAGAGAAAAAAAAGAAAAAAAAGAAAAAAAAAGAAAAAAAAGAAAAAAAAAGAAAAAAAAAGAAAAAAAAGAAAAAAAAGAAAAAAAGAAAAGTTAGCTCAGCACAGCCATTTCGGATTTTTTTCCCCTAAGAAACTGTATCCTGAAAGTGTCCAGCTCATCTGACAGGGGTCTGTTCCCTGGCATTTAGTCACGGGCTATCCCTCTTCCCATCCGTGTCTGAGCTTCACAGCAGCTGGAAGAAGAAGAGAAAACAAATTTATTTAGGAGAAGGAATTCAAACTTATAAAAGTATGTATTTTTTCAGTAAGCAGGACAAGCAGTGACATAAGAATGGTCAGACAGTCACAGGACAGTCAATGGAATTAAACCTTAACTGAATTTAAAAGGGAAACATAAAAATAAATGCTGGTTGCGCAACTTGTGATTAACTCTGGGAACTCACTGCCACAAATATTTATTGGGCCATGCTGCAGAGTACAGTTCTATAAATAAGCAAAATCATGCTGTAGTAATAAGAGAAATATGCTGTATATAATAACATAAACTGCAAAATTAATACCATAGGAACATACAGTAATTAGGAGTAAGGAAATGTCTGTCCCTCCAAGTGGTTTTAAAGGAGAAAGGCCTCCTGTGCCTCGTTGGGCTGCCCACGAGGCCTTACCTGAGATGTCTCCCATGAAGGAGAGATGCTGAAGGTGGGTGAGCTCCCAGCTCTGTGAGGAGCCAAGGCAGAGATAGCCTTGGTCCAGTGCTGCTGGTCAGCACGTGCGTACAGCTCCTGCGGATTCCTCCCTGCCAAGGCAGTTGTCCATATGGAGGAAGCAGGCGGTAATGATGAATGAATGCCGTACATTGGCATGTCTGTTAGGAGGAAAGTGCTGCTTGAGGAAGTGGATGGAAAGAATACCAAACCTCAGGGGGAAAGACTTAAAATAGGCCAGTATGTCAAGGAGAATGAGCATAAGGCTGTTGATAGAGGAGCTCTGGTGATATAGGCCTTAAATTGCCGAAGCTTTCTTCCCATTGTCTCTGCCAATGTCTCCATCCCCCTCCACAGCAGGGCTGGCAGAAGAGGTGATCCTCAGGATGTCTGGTAACCAAGAATAAAGCCACATTCCCTGGCTATGCACGGGAGGTGATACTTTGCAAGGACATGTGGTCCTTTCTGCAGGGACAGAGGCGATCTGACTTGCCGAGACAATCAGCTCCAGGGCAGACACTTTCTGCAGCAGAGCAGGGGATCGAGGCGGGCAGGGCTTTTTTTCTGGCATCGAGGCCACTCGAGGCAACCAAGGGAGCCACCAGGGCCTGGCAGCCCTCGTGAGGGAGGCTGATGAAGCATAGGTGGAGCCAGGGCAAACAGGCTCTGTTCTGGGCAAACAGGGCGCGGTGCAGCAGTTTGCACGACAGTTCACGCAGGCAGAGAGGGTGAGCAGGGAGGGCCCCCGCCCCCGCCCATAAGAACAAATCCTCTTAATGGCTGTATTCCCCTAGCTAGGCCACAATGGTCTACACCAGGCAGAGAGCGCTCCCTAGGAAGTCTGTATCCACCCAGACTGACTGCCCGCTCAACAATGCTGCAGTTCAGGTCTCTGGATGCAGGGAGTGCCTGAGCCAGTTGCTGCCCTCTGAGGGCGGCAGACACACCATGTGTGAGGTGTGAGCAGGTGGATGACCTGGTCAGCCTGGTGGCAGAGCTCAAGGAAGAGATGGAGAGGTTGAGAGCCATCAGGGAGTGTGAGCGGGAGATAGACTGGTGCAACAACTCCCTGCAGGGCCTGAAGGAGAGGTACCGGGGTGAGACACCCCAAACAGGGTGGACCCCCTGCCCTGTCACAGTTGGGCAGAGGGAGGGGACCTGGGAGTTGAGGAGGAATGGAGATAGGTCCCTGCTTGACCTCACAGGCGATGTGTCCCACTACTGGCCCCACCTTCCCAGGTGCCTTTACACAACAGGTTTGAGGCCCTGGAGCTTGAGAGACCGGTAGGTAAGGATGAGGTAGAAAGTCTACCCAGGAGGATGCCTAGGGTGAGGAAGTTGACTCCATGCCTCAAGACTGACTCCTGGCTTGCATAAGAAACAGTGTGGCCAGCAGGGCTAGGGAGGTGATGGTCCCCCTGTACTCGGCTCTGGTGAGGCCGCACCTCAAGTACTGTGTTCAGTTTTGGGCCCCTCGCTACAAGAAGGACATCGAGGTGCTTGAGCGGGTCCAGACAAGGGCGACGAAGCTGGTGAGGGGCCTGGAGAACAAGTTCTATGAGGAGCGGCTGAGGGAGCTGGGCTTGTTCAGCCTGGAGAAGGGGAGGCTCAGGGGCGACCTTATTGCTCTCTACAGGTACCTTAAAGGAGGCTGTAGTGAGGTGGGGGTTGGTCTATTCTCCCATGTGCCTGGTGACAGGACAAGGGGGAATGGGCTAAAGTCGCGCCAGGGGAGTTTTAGGCTGGATCTTAGGAAGAACTTCTTTACCGAAAGGGTTGTTAGGCATTGGAACGGGCTGCCCAGGGAAGTGGTGGAGTCACCATCCCTGGAGGTCTTTAAAATAAATTTAGATGTAGAGCTTAGTGATATGGTTTAGTGGAGGACTTGTTAGTGTTAGGTCAGAGGTTGGACTAGGTGATCTTGGAGATCTCTTCCAACCTAGACGATTCTGTGATTCTGTGACAAAAACCTCCAGTAAAAGTATAAATGGACAAAAATGTCTCATGTCTACTGAACTGCAGGCACTGGAGCACAGCTGAGGGCCCTGAAATTGGCCTGCATGTGTCAGGCTAACTAGCCTTGTTACCAAGGGCTGCTAAACTTTTATATAATAAAAGAATTGCATGGAATTTGTATGTCAGTTTAGAAGACATTATTTATCCTCAATTCTTGCCCACGTTGCTGTGTAAAAGAACAATATATTATAACATGTTTCCTTGGTCACTGCTTGCCACGAGGACAAAACAAAGTTGAACTGCTTGATCAACATGGAACTACCTACTGCCCCACAAATGTGGATGAGAGAAACAGAGGATGTTTCTGGAGATATTTTGAAATGATTGGGAAATGGAAGTGAAATGCTGAGTGCTGTTGGGGGAGAGCAGAAGCTCTGAGGCCTAGCTCAAAGTCTGAGTGCTCAGGAGACCAAGGAGAGGGCTGAGGTGCTGCCAGGACTACTTCTGTAACAGCAGTTTCAGGGTCAAAGTCTTCTAGTTTTTATCAGTTTGCACATTCTTTATTTTATTTTATTTTATTTTATTTTATTTTATTTTATTTTATTTTATTTTATTTTATTTTATTTTATTTTATTTTATTTTATTTTATTTTATTTTATTTTATTTTATTTTATTTTATTTTATTTTTTATTTTCCATTGTGACTGAGTCAATCTAAAGGAAATGTACAGAGGAGAAAACTTCTCTTTTATACCTCACTGAGCCAGGAAGGCTTGCATTAGAGAGTTGACACCCTTCACTGCTGTCATCTTTATTGTGCTCTGTTGGCTGGAGAAGGCTCAGATAAATGTCCAAACGCTGTAATTTAAGGCTTGGGAAGAAAGATAGTTGGATGGAAATCCGTCTTTGACAAAGGATGTGCAAGGGAACAAATATTACAATGCTATGTGGACCAGCCAAAGACAACTTTTTCTGACTGCATCAGTGCATGATGCTGATAACAAAGTTTCTGATCACTTCAAACCTGATTTCACAGAGAGAAGTATCTGGATTGCCAAAAATGACAGGATGGACAGAAATTGTACTTTCCATAAGCAGTACAATACCACCTTGACTCCCTTCCCTTGTGAGAGGTCCTACAACAACAGCCTCTCCCCAGATCAGTTGGGTGCTTCAGTCCCATTGACTACAGATTGTAATCAATATTTTCCACTGAACCCTTATTTTCCTGATGAAGGATGAGAAACTGCAGAAAGGGAGAAAATCACAACTGTCCATGCTGTGTTGGACTAATGCATTATCCACACTTGTCTTGTTGCTAACAAAGGTAGATGCTTTTTAGTCCCTGACAATACCCTGGATGCTTGCTGAAAAGTGATTTGTGTTGTCTTTGAAATGGTCAAACAGCCCACTTTGCGCTCTCTTGTAGCTCAGCTCACACTCTGGGAAACATTTCTGAGCTGAGAGAAGTAGTCTTCAGAGAGATCACAGGTTTCTTCAGAAATGGAAGATTTATTTTAGTAATTAACAGAAAAAGTGAGGCAGGAGTCTGGGAATCCACCTGTCTGCAAAGCACCACAGTATTGGTGGATTTGAGTATTATAAAGCTAAAGTTGAATTGTTCCCCAAAACTAAGAGGGACAGCACAAAACATCCTTACTTGTTCCCTGCTTTGGAAGGAAGGACATCTGGCTCACAGAGGGAGGTGTTTCTCTGCCTCTTGAATAGGATCTTAGACTTTCTGAAGGTGGCTGAGGAGGTGTTTCTTCTGTTTTGTCATTTTACCCCCAGATTTCCCTTGTTTGCTGCATGCATTGAAATGCAAGGCTGTGGAAGATGAATGAAGTCCCCTGATCCAAAGTTTCAGATAGAGAAGATTTCAAATGGGGATTTCTCTGCTGCTATGCCAAATGCAGGGCTACATCTGTACGTTTCTCACCATTTGTGTGAAAGGCCCTTTCCTTTCTGGTTGTGCCATGACACAAATATTACAGTACCAGGGTCAGCCTGCTAAGTCACATGCCCCCTCAACAGCTCTGAACACTTCCTCATCTTTCCTGGCTCAACCTGGCTTTCAAAAGGAACATCTGGGCTCAATGGTAGAGAAAAAAATTGCAGGGTGAATTAATGTGCCTTAGCAGCCTGCTGGGGCTTTTCCTTATTATTCAAAGTATGTCTTAGCACAAATGTGTCAGATGCCAGTGGGAATGCATCTTCAGGGAGCCGAGGAGAATTCAAGGAAGGCATGCACTGAAAAATATATGCTGTCTTAATCTCTTCAGTATATTAGGTAGCTACTTTCCTGGGTAGGGAATTGTTCTCTTTGCTGCTTGAAGGAAAAGAAAAAAAAAAAAAAGCAAAACCCAAATAGGGTAAAACTGCAACAATAACAAAAAGCACACAAATTCTCAGAGGAGAAGGACTTAGTGTGAGAGAATGGAAACTGTACCATTTAACACTTCCCAGGAGATACATAGATTGGAGATTATACTTTCAAAACATGACATAACTCTGGTGACCTGAGTGATGTGACCAGCTAGAGAAAACTCCTGGCTCCTACAACTGTAAGTTTTCTGTGGCACTTTACAAGCAGCGATAATTGCGTGTGGCCTTTCACAAAGCAGGATACAAAACCAGAGCCAGGTCACACATTAGCACTGCTCTCAGCCAGCTTATTCATCAAATATGTGGCTAGGCAGTAAAAGTCTCTTCATTACATACACAGATTAATAGTGAGAAGTGATGTGAAGGCTGTGCCCAGGTCTCTCACCACTAACCACCACTTATCATGGCCATCTTTCATCAGGAAAAGCTAACAGACATGCTTTTCTTTGCCAGAGGCAATGGAAGATTATTATTATTTTTTTTTAAATATATATATAGAAAATATCAGATGGACTATGTGGAACTTCAAGTTGGCGATAGCAAAGTTGAGAGCCTCTGGGTAAGGATTAAGGGATAAACAAATAAAGGGGATGTCGCTGTGGGAATCTATTACAGACCACCTGGCCAGGATGACAACGCTGATGAATTATTATTTGCAGAACTAAGAGATGCCTCAAGATCAACTCCCCTTGTCCATATGGGGGATTTCAACTTGACAGACGTTAACTGGGATCACCACACAGCTGACACGAGCAAGTGCAGGAGGTTCATAAAGCACCTAGATGATAACTTCTTGGTGCAGGTGCTAAGGGAGCCAACTAGGAAAGGTGCCCTCCTAGATCTGTTGCTGGAGAACAGAGAGGGTCTTGTGGGAGATGTGACAATTGGCAGTCATCTTGGTCATAGTGACCATGAAGTGGTTGAGTTTAGAATTTATGGTGAGAGAAGGAAACCATAAGGTTTGATACTGGAGCTTAGGCGAAAAAAGAAAGTGTATGGCTGCTTGGAAGGAGGGTCAGATTATGAGGAAGGAATACAAGGATGCTGTTCGTGTTTGTCGGGAGAAAATTTGTGTGGCCAAAGCCCAACTAGAGTTGAAGCTGTTCATGTCTGTGGGAGACAATAAAAAAGGTTTTTTAGATATGGGAACAGAAAATGAGAATCAAAGAAAACATAGGTCTGCTACTTGATGGGGAAGGTCTCCTCACAAACAATGACATAGGCAAAGCATAGGGATGTTTAATGCCTTCTTCACCTCTGTCTTCAACACTGATGTTGAGTTTCAGGACCCAGGGTGCCCTGAGCTGGAGGACCATGACGGTGGGAATGATAAACTCCCAACTGACCCTGAACATGTGTAGGATTTGCTGCTCCACTTGAATCCATACATGTCCATGAGTCTGGATGGGATTCATCCCAGGGTGCTTTAAGAGCTGGCTGACGTCATCGCAGGACATCTCTCAATTATTTTTCAATGATCTTGGGAATCTGGAGAGGTCCCAGTAGACTGAAAGCTGGCAATGTCCCAATTTTCAAGAAGGGTAAGAAAGAAGACCCTAGCAATTACAGGCCTGTCAGTCTCATGTCAGTGTCTGGTAAAATTATGGAGAAGATGATCCTTGAAGTTACTGAGGTGCATCTGAGGGCAATGCAGTCACTGGCCTCAGCCAACATGGGTTCATGAGGGGTAGGTCCTGCCTAACAAATTTGATTTCCTTTTATGATAAGGAAACCCATCTAGTTGACCAAGGGAAACCAGATGATGTGATCTTTTTGGACTTCAGCAAAGCTTTTGACATGATTTCCCATAAGATCCTACTGGACAAAATGTCCAGCATACAGCTTAGCAAAAACATCGTACAATGGGTGAGCAATTGGCTGATGGGCAGGGCTTAAAGGGTTGCGGTAAGTGGGGCCACATCTGGCTGGCGGATGGTCACTAGTGGGGTCCCTCAAGGCTCCATTTTAGGGTCAGTCCTCTTCAATGTCTTTACAAATGAATTAGATGTAGGATTAGAAAGTGTTTTGAGGAAATTTCCCAATGACACCAAACATGGAGGAGTTGTGGACTCTGAGGGTCCAAGGAAAGGCCTTGCAGAGAGACCTGGACAGATTGGAGAGCTGGGTGATCACCAACTGCATGAAGTTTAACAAAAGCAAGTGCCAGTTCCTGCACCTGGGATGGGGCAACCCTGGCTTTACTGGGCGACGAGATGCTGGAGAGCAGCCCCACAGAGAGGAAACTGGGGGCTGTGGTTGACAGCAAGTTGAATATGAGCCAGCTGTGTGCCCTGGCAGCCAGGAAGGCCAACCATATCCTGGGATGCATCAAGCAACAGCATCGCTAGGCAGTCGAGGGAGGTGATTGTCCCGCTCTACTCTGCGCTGGTGCGGCCTCACCTCGAGTACTGTGTGCAGTTCTGAGCACCACAGTACAAAAAAGACATTGAACTGTTGGAGAGTGTCCAGAGGAGGGCAACAAAGATGGTGAAGGGCCTAGAGGGGAAGACGTATGAGGAGTGGCTGAGGTCATAGGGCCTGTTCAGCCTGGAGAAGAGGAGGCTGAGAGGGGACCTCATCGCGGCCTACAACTTCCTTGCGAAGGGGAGTGGAGAAGCAGGTGACCTATTCTCTGTAAACACCAGTGATAGGACCCGTGGGAGCGGTGTTAAGCTGAGGCAGGGGAAGTTCAGGCTGGACACCAGGAAGAGGTTCTTCACCGAGAGGGTGGTTGCACACTGGAACAGGCTCCCCAGGGACATAGTCACTGCACCAAGCCTGTCTGAATTTAAGAAGTGATCGGACTGTGCACTTAGTCACATGGTCTAAACTTTTGGGCAGACCTGTGCGGTGTCAAGAGTTGGACTTGATGATCCTTATGGGTCCCTTCCAACTCAGGATATTCTATGATTCTATGGTTCTATGACCCACTGAATCAACAGCTTGAGGAGGAGACAAAGTATTGCCTTCCCAGGGGTTAGACACTGCTTATTCTACCGTGGCAGTTTAGAAAGTGCTTTAAGATTTCTAGATGAAAATTACATGGAAAGCCAACAGCTGACTTTCAAGTCATTAGATACCTGAGTAATTGAAAGGCCTGAACTATCTGGACTGTAAAGAATCTAGTGATATTTGATATCACAAGGTTTCCTTGCTGGGCTAAATCTTCATGAAATCAACTCAGATATCTTCAACATCTTCACAGCTGACCCTTTGCCTTAGTGTGGTTTCAGTCTGCTGCATTCCAGCTGCTAAATCTAAGGTGAATTCAAACCTCACCTACTGTGATCTCTCACTCTGTGCTTTGATTCAGCTTCATTGTGAAGGACATAGAAAGGAAAGAGACTAAGTATTTTGATGGTCTGTAATGTAAGTACTATTTAACATTTATAAGACTATCTACGTGTGGGAAGGAATATTTGCCCTTTAAATGAATGATGATGAATGATGACATCAAGCTGTATGCGCTGGCTTGACATGCTTGTACTCTCTGGATATCGTTGCCGCTTTCATACTGCAAATGTCACACCACACACACACAGAGGCAGATGTGCCAAAATGTGATAAAACCAGAGTGCAATTTTTCACACATCGACACTACTGTTAATTAAGACAACTTGCAAACCTGGATGGAAACTTTTTTTTTTTTTTTTGGCTGTACTCTTTGTAAAGGAGAAAAAAAAAAAAAAAGACATGGGGATTTCTGTTTTCCTGAAGGAACAGAGTTCATCTGACTGCTGTTGTATAGCTTTCAATCTCAGAATAGCAGTGGTGGAGAAGGAGGTCCATCACTGCGTAAGTGGTCAACTACTGTGAGTTTCTTTCTCTTACTCCTCTTGAACTAGTAATATTTCTCATATTCTCTGATTCTGAGGTATGCTGCTGTCTTGTCAGACTCAAATTGATTGGTATGGGCGGTTAACTCCAAGTACATGCTGCTTGATTACCAGCCAAGTTCACTACCAAGAGACTGACTTATCAATCGTGATCAAATTATAACTCACTGAACTTCCAAGGTATAGAAAATCTGTTTCCTAGCTAAGGACAACATAAGGGCAGCTCATGTTCAGTTATCTTCTTATTTGTACCCCATGCGATACTAGCAACCTTCAGGGTGATATTTGGTTTGTACATAGACTATGGAGTACAACAAGATGGTCTCTCTCCTTTGGTCCTTCAGTACTGAGAGCAGCAGCCTGCAGTGCTTGCTGACCTGCTTGTAGCCCTTTGCTCACTGTCTGATGAACATATGACTGTCCAATTAGTCCCACATGTGGGAAACAGAAAAGGAACAAACAAAGCTGGGAATGTATTTTTTTTCAGTCAGGAAGCAAAATAAAATGGAGCTGCACCCCCAGCACTGATGTGAAGAAATACTGGAAGGAGTATCAGGGCCTGTTAATTGAGCATTAGATTTTGCATGGTCCTTTATTACAAGGTAAACAATTCAGACTTAATCAGTCTCCTAGTGAAACCTTTCAAAGAAAGAATTTGAAATGGAATGGAATAGGTTTGGAAAAGGAAAGGGAAAGGAAAATGTTTAGAGGTTTGAAAACAAACCATCGATTTGTAAACTTAACAGGTCACGTGTTGTTGAAAACTATAGAATAAAATTGCACTGTGTGATCAGAGAAGAAGAAAGCCATAAATACTATTCCTCAGGAGCAACCACAGAGAAAGCTAAGACTTGGGTTAACTGAAGTAGTTCAGAGAAGATCAAAGCTTGGACTGAGAGAGAGGGAAGGCATTTGCACAAAAGGCTACTTGGAAAAGCTCTGTGTGCAGGGACGCCAGTCAATACTCTCAAAGCCCCTTACGTTTTATATTGGTCTAATAGCTTCATACTTATGTTAAGCAATTACTTCACTGCAGTTCTTTTGTTTGTCTTGCTTACCTCTCTTTAGTCTTTCGTACGGCTTTTCCTGTGAAAACCCGGTGGTTTATGAGGAAAAGCTATTTACTTACGGAAGATGATTCATGCAAAAACTTCAATATTCTTTGCACTTACATCATTTTTCAAATGCCAACTTGTGAGTTTTTAGTCTTCTGAAGTGATATGACCCCTGGGTGGACGAAGGCAAATATGAAGTTTATCTGACATATGCAACATACCCTTCTCATCCCCTGAAAAAATGTAAGGGACGATGAAATATTTTGAATCCACGTGAAGAAAACCTGGCTTGATAACACACTTTCAAATAATTTTTATTTCAGATATGTTAATTGAAGAAGGCTCAAGGCAGTGCCTGATATCTGAATATTTTTGTAAATGGAGATCTTGAACATGTTCTACTATGACTACATCTTCAAATGCAAACTTTAGAAATTAAAAGCAATTTAGCATTTCATGAATTTTTCTTAATAATGCTCCAAGGAAGTACAACTTCCAAATTATGGAACAATTTAAATTATTACTATATTGTCTGTTAGGCAACTTAGAAGAAATTCTTTTTCCTTAAAAATGAAACTCAATTGTTTATTATTTTCCTTTTTTCTATCATTCCTGTAAATACTGCAGTGAAACCATTGATCTGGATAACTGGCTAAAAATATTATTCACTGACAAGTGAACTGATGGAAGCTTCAAGCTAATATATTCTAATTTCATCCTAATATATTTTATACTCTAATTGTTATCAGGAAGAATAAATATAATTTTAAAAATCCAAAACCAATCAAACTAAAACAAGGACATCTCTTCTGGCTAGAGTAAGTGGATATTTGTATCAATATTGTCTCTAGAATTCTTTGTCTCTGACTTATTTCATTAACCTCTATTTATTTTTAATCTGTTGAGAGGTTTTTACTAAATTAGAACTAAAGAAAATAAGTATGTTTCAAGAACATTTTGAAATTCTTTTTTAGTCTATTTTCGTAGTCGTCCAAAACAGCTAGAAAGGTTTTATCTGCTTTTATGTTCATACTGGCCATTTCTTTTTCTTAGAAGTAATGCATTCTGTAGCATTGCCTCACAGAGGACATTGAGGGTGATTTCTTTTACGATCGTGTTGTATGGCACTTAGGAGGACTGTGGCTCAGAGCTGTGCAGGATGGACTCTGAGATATTTATCAGATACAAAGATGGACAGAGATGGCCTTGTCCAGACCGTGGATCCAAAAATTCCAGTTTAGATTTGAGGTCTCCCTTCAGCCTGCCTACCTTCCTGTCCAGGTTTTGGGGGCAAACCTCTATGCAATGAACAGGCACTGAAGCACTGAGCTGAATAAGCCTACAATTTCAAGGCTGTTCGGTGCTTTCTGTCTGGTTAGAGCCCTGTCTTTTAGTTTGCTTGTCTTAAACTAGTCCTTTCTGCTTCAAACTTTTGAAAAACCCATTTCTTACAACATTTGTCTTTTGTGCTATGTTAAGCAAATTTGGGAAATAAGTGAGATTTTTCAGTCTGTTTCCTTTTAGAAAATACTCTCCACTGGAATAGAACAGCTTGTGCTAAAACACCTGATTATAGCAGAATCTCTGCAAGGCCATTTGACATTGTTTCTTCCTTTTCTGCCAATGTTATGATGGAAACTAAAAGCTTGACTAAATTTACATAAGTGTATTTTATTCTTTACTTGTACAGCATGTAAATATATGCAACACTGTTGTCAAGAAGATTTATTATATCTATTCAAGTGTAGAGGTAGCATGGATTGTAGTACAAATTGTTTTAAAGTGCAAGGAGGTTACTGAACTGTCATAGTATGGATGTGTGTGCACTTACCCTACCAGTCTGCTCATTTAATGATAATGAATTAGTGCTTAGTGGGGAAGCTCTTCTCCCGAGGCCAGTATATTCATTTTTGATTGTTAAATCTTTGTGCATGACATCTCGCTGTGAGTCGTGCACTTTTGTTTGCATTAGCAAAGAAACATTAGTGCCATGGGATGCCTGAGCTATTTGTGAACACCTTTACAGCAGCGCTGTAATGGGGCTGTGTTTTGGACTGGTTTTGCCTCTGCTGACCTCCCTGGCCTTGGGTTTAGGGTTCAGGTTTAGGGCAGAGTTTTTAAAAGATTTTCAGATGCAGAGGCAGCAAGGAGTTAAAAGTAAGGCAGAGCTGAGACCTGCTGAGGTATCTGTACAAACGCCCCCCATGAGGCCAGGGACACCCCCAAACCTCTAAGGTAACCAGACAGCTGTGGGCTTGGTTAAAAGGCACAAGCAACAAGGTGAGAAATGAAGCAGACATCCCGTTTTCTATCCTGCCCAAGGATTTGGGCTGCAAAAAGCCATGTTATACCAGAAAATCTTCCCGTACCCTCCATTAGCTTGTTCAAAATCAGACGATCATTATATAAAAATAGGCATTACTCTTGCTTGTGATCAACCATCTTGTTCTCTGATTCCTAGGCTGGCCACAGTGGGGGCTCCTGCATATATCTGCTTTGCAAGAAGATTTTGACCGGAGCCGTGGCTTGAGGTAAGGAGCAAGCGCTGCTGCCTTAGGCTTGTGCTGGGCATTGGAAACTTGACTTGGAAACTTGACTGCAACTTGACGACAGAAAGCTGTGACTTTCAGCCTGGTTTAATAGGGTGGAAAAATGGCTATTGTTTCTGAGATTTCATTTTCTCTGTATTATCCCTTATACTTTTAAAGCACTCTTTCTCAACTAATTTATAGGACAGATAATTTAATCTGAGAGCTGAGTAAATGTGCTGTAATACAGCCTACACTGTGCTCATATGAAAGCTTAAATTGTGTTGTTTTATTTTATCCCCTTGGAAGAAAATAGTCATTTTCACTGGAAGTACGAGGAGATTTTTATATAAGAAGAAATAGCATTTAATGTGTTGTTTTAGAAAGTGAAGATGGAAAATTCTTATAGCACTTTTAGGGAATTGCTCTATTGCTCTATTGCTCTATTTTCCTCTCCTCTCCTCTCCTCTCCTCTCCTCTCCTCTCCTCTCCTCTCCTCTCCTCTCCTCTCCTCTCCTCTCCTCTCCTCTCCTCTCCTCTCCTCTCCTCTCCTCTCCTCTCCTCTCCTCTCCTCTCCTCTCCTCTTTTTTCCTTTCTTTTCCTTTCTTTTCCTTTCTTTTCTTTTCTTTCAGGAAAGTCCACTGCAGCTAGCAGAAGTAGACTCCTTCCTTGAGTCAAATGTAATGTGGATATAAGCCCTCACTGCTCAGTTATCTTGCAGTTTGCAGTAAAAAGAAGCCCCATTTGCTCAAGAAGTGATGCCTCTATTCTGCCTGTAGCATGCATAATTGCAGTGACTGGCTTTGGTTGGTGGGTGCCATAACCAGACAGAAGTAAATATCTTCCAGCAATATGAAGGGAAATGCTTGCTTTACTGAAGAAAGCGGCATTAGAAAATGAACTCTGTTAAGTAAATATTTTAAATATAAATGAAATAGCTGTTTCACTGAGAATTAGGTTCAAATTCTGATGGAAGTTCTTGCCTTTTAATTGTTTCCTGCATCTTGAGCCCATTGTCTCAAATGCTTCAGATGGAAGCCTAGCAGAGTGATGTCTATGGACTAATCAGAAACTCTGGCTGCTGCAGGTTAGCTGCTCTGTGGAGAGGTCATGCCAAAGATGGGATGAGATGTCACCACCCTATGACATAAGAACCACCTGCCACAGACATTGGGCCAAAAAAAAAAAATATAATAAAAATGAGGGGGTAACAAATGAGGGGGTATCAGCATTGTTTTTCACCTAGTAGTGGGGTCAGAGGGTAAAACAACTGATGGTCTGATATCCTTCTCCCTCACTTCCAGCTCTCAGGAGGATGTCAAGGGCCAGCCTTGATCTGGTGGCAATAAGGCCACAAATCTCTCCCTCTGTTGTGATTTCTGATACAGCATGAGTCAGTCTTGGTAAAATTTGATGAAAATGACATTTTAAAATAGGATTCTGGCCACTTCCCCTTTCTTTCAGTTTTCCTTTAAGAAAATTCTACCAAATAGTCAAGCCTCAGTAGATTTGAGGTTTAGGCAAAATGATTTTTATCTTTTTTTCACATTATGTTAACCAGCTTGGCATAATGCATGTGCATGGGGATGTTGCCATGAGGTTATCTGTGCCCCTTTCTAGCAAAACAGAGAATTCACTGAGATAGGGGCCTTTAATCTAAAAGATCTTGCTTCCCAACACTTAACAAGATCATCTGCTGTAGTAGGCAGTACTTACCGTGGACTCTGGGATTTTTACTCTAAGTCAGGAATTTGACATCATTGAATTGTTTGCTACCACCAGAGGCTGTTTCCCAGGAGTTTTCTCAAACTTTCACTTCTTTCCAGGCAGTCCAGGCACTGTGCTTCTGATGCTTTTGTAATCTCTTCAGTTAGAGGTTTGCAGTAACCCAAATGGGAGGCTGTGCACTAGTGAACTGCCTGTTCTGTCACAGCACTGCACAACATTCTTTGATTAAATTCAGACCCCACAAACTTGTTCTTCTTTATGTTCCAAAGATTCTTCTGTGACAATGAAAGAACAGAGCCAATATTTAACAACTGTTGCTTCCTTTGGTTAATTTTGACTTTCTGAGAGATAGAAACCAAACTGTGATTTTCTGGTCAGAGTTCTCCAACCTATCTCTGAACCAGGTGAAACGAGAATGGGGTGGGGAACAGGGCTTCCCTTCCACAGCCTGGAAAACCCTTCCATTGCCAGGGCTCAGTGCTTGCTGAAGGAAGAGGCCTTTCAGCAGAATGGGATCAGGGATAGAAAGTTTTTTTTTTGTTTGTTTTTGTTTTTACCATTGAGAGGTTTCTCTGCAAGATTTCCGTGTGGAAACTAGAAGTCTGACTTGAATTGCTGCTCCCTGCTTTCCCCTCAAGGCTATAGGCCTGGAATAATGTGCAGAGAGAGAAAGGTTAATGATGTGAAGGTTAATGATGTAGCTGTGCTGGCATGGGAATCCCTTCACTGTAAGTTTCTTGAAGGCCTGACACTAGATGATCCAAATGTTTCAGTGGTCTCTGGGCAGACAGATGGGCTTTCTGCTTTGTATGGCAGCAAAGAGAACGCAGTTCATATCTGCTGCTTGCAAGTGTTTGGACTATGATATTTTGCATGACAGTAGATGAACAAAGCCATATATTTTTTTTCCTTTTGCATCTGGTGTATAGGCTTACCCTTTGAAGAAGGTGGAAAAATACCAAAGATATCAAAGAAAAAGTTGAAAAAAGTGAAAATAACACTCACATTCAGATAACTATTTGGAGTTTGCTGATCCCTCATTAGTAAGGTTCTGTTATATTTCATTAAATCTTGCATATCAGACAAAAATCCCCACAAAACAAAACAAAATCAGAATTTGGGAGTAGTATATCTGCAGTATATTTCATGTAGCCTACCTGGCTATTACATGTTTTCTTTACTGGTGTGTAGGAAGGCTGCAGTTTTATGTAGGTGCAAGTAATAGGGAAATATTCGTTGCCAGTTCAATATTACCCAACTTGCCTGTCTGCACTGACATACAACATTTGCATCAGTTTGAGATGACGGTAATTATGAATCAATGTGTAGAATTAGCAATCCTAAATCAAAGCTGAGAATCTGCACACAGGAAACCCAACAACTTTAAAACAATAAAACAACTTTAAAAGGTGAAAGCAACTTCAGTACCACTGTAACCTGTCCTGTGCCGGGTTTGTCACTCTCTTGTGTCAGCTGTGTCAGTTGTAGTGTTTTTGTCATTTTAGGGTTATAGTTCACTGATAATTACTATCCAGCTCTTCTGGTACCAGGATAATGGGTTGTATCTGCAGTTCTGTTAAGAAATATCCTTCGTAGAATTGTGATCATTGCCAGTTATCTGCTATCCCATACCATTTTCTTGTATGGCTCCCAGTTTGGATCAAGGTTTCCAAACTTGCCTTTGAATTGGTCACATAATTTGCTTTATTTTCTGTATCAAAATTTCAGAATGTCTTCATATTCTTCATCTCTTGTCCTGCAAAGATTTATAATGTAAATACGAAACTGGACTCAGTCCAGAAATTTGTAACTGGTTTAAATATCTCCAGTTTGGATGTGATGAGATGATTTTGCTCCATTTCTTAAGTTCCCTGTTAGTTTTACTTAATTGTGTTTTTCCTATTTTAGACGTATTCAGATAAAACATTTCTGACTCATACAGGCTGGTGTCTCCATGTGAATTATCACTGTTTAGGGATAATATATATCGTTGTCAGCTACATGATAAAATGTTTTTCCATCTTTTTGTAACTTGTTTTTCATGCATAACTTTTCTTTTTGCTGTAGTCACAAGGGAAACTGTTTTAATTTTGCATAGAATCAGTTTAGTCTACTCTGATTTTCTAAGTCAATTTTTTCTTTGAATCATGCACGTTCTTTCAATTCACAGGTTTGCTTTAAGGTGGACTTTGTATGCTAAAATCACAGCCTTCAGGGGCATCTATCATTGGAGGCAGAATGAAGGCAGAATATAAAATGCCTCTGAGTTGTTGATTCTAATTTGGTTCATACAAAGGAAAACAAAAAAGCCCGGTGAAGACAAAATGAATTTTGGCTTTGCACATTGAACAAACAGATCAGGCATTATTACATGTTATCAATGCCAGTTAATTCAATAGTAATTGTTTCCACTGTGGTAACTGAAAAACAATTTGGGGCAAGGGCTGTTTCTTTGCAAAATATAGTGGGTATGCTGGCTGTGATTTATAACTGAACTCTTAGGTGGGACTGGGACACAGGCGTAACAAATATCCTAATGATGAATATTATAATTACTACTTCTACAGAAGCGTTACTAAGCTGTGCCTAGCTTGACTCTTGGCAATAGAGTCACTAAATAAACTAACCTGAAGGCAGGCAGGTAATTTCTTAATCTGGCTTAATCTTCTTACACCAAGGCTTAGGTAGAGTTAATGTGAGGATATGAAAGCACATCTGGAAAAGTCAGACATTGTCATTCTGATAAAGCTGAGCTTCAGATCTCTTAATTATAGGCTGTTTATGGAACAGCAAATGTATCTAGTTAGTCTGGAGAAAAAGAAAGACTGTTCCAGATGTGTTTGCATCTTTTCTTACATCTTACATATGGACATCTCCGACACAGCTGGGCAACCAAAGAGACCAAGTAAAAGGAAGCTTTTTAACGGTGCCATAGGTTTTAGGACCACAAGGCCAATAGGCTTTATGTTTCTCTCTCTTTTTTCTTTTTTCTTTCTTTCTTTCTTTCTTTCTTTCTTTGTTTTTTTTTTTTTTTTTATAAATGTTTTTTAAGCTACTTAAGCCACAGGAAGGCACCTCAAATGGCTTATTTTGGTTGTCTCCTGTTTCTCATTCAGAGCAATGACCTAACGCAGAGGCTTTGCCTGTGCTCTCTTTTCCTCTTTTGTGTCCTCCTTTTCTGATCATGGGGTCTTACCCAGGTGCATTTGGATTACAGTGACATCTGTCTGTCTTGTTAAATCCCCTCTTGAAGCAGCACTGTTATTTATGGTCAGAAGCCTCAGGCAGAGGGGTACAAGCCTGAGGCCCAGGCCAGGCCGCTGCATGCCCCCTGCAGAGGACGCATCTTGCCAAAGCCATTCCAGGCCGCACCTCTGCTTGAGGGGCACAGCAAAAAGGCATTGAGCTTTATTGCTCATCCTGCAGGTAGCCAGGGTGTTGTAGGAGTCTTGTGCAAAGAGTGGCAGAGGCCTATATAGAGAAGTTCTCTGAGTTTGGAGGTGACCTGGGGGTTCAAATTTCCCCTCTTCCTCCCTCATCCTCTCATCCCTGCATGAATTTTTTTGCTGCTTTTGGAAACACAGTAGTTGTTTTTCCTAGCTGTATTTATGTCAAATATTTAATGGGGTTGTCTAGACCTTATCAAAGTGTGCTATAAAGAGAAAAAAGAGTGAACTGAGGGCATTTTGTAGGTTTCTTGGGGAGCGGGTGAGAAAAGACGGGCTGTGTGCAATGGCAGAGATCCAGCAGCAGCAGAAGGTGTTGGGGCCTCCCTGAGTAACTACAGCTGGAGGTCACTAATAGCTCTGACACGTATGGTGTGTGGCAAGTGCTGTGAAGCTTTTTGTTTTGGAAGTGCCTGAGAGGAATAAATCTCCTTTCAGCATTCATTTGTCACTATTACATCCCTGCAGACTTTCTATCCTGTCAGGGTGTCAATCTACCAATGCAGATATCGGCTGTGCCATGTTGCTGAAAACAGCCCTCCTTTCATCTGGAATCAGTTCAGTTCCTTCTCCTCAGAGGTTCAAAGGTTTTTTTTTGAAAGTAGTTTTCTTGACAGTAATAGCCATAAATGCAGCCATTATCAGCTCTAGGCAAAAAGTACTTGAGAGATACGTACCTTTTTATGAAAGTGTTTTCCACACAAACACACAGGTTTTTGCCAGAGTATCTCTTGGCTTTGCATTAGCAAACTCAGGGTAACACAAGGCATGAAACTGCATCTCCTCATTTTCCCCATATATAACTACTTCATTTCATCAGCTATGTAAAATGCATGCCACTACATAAAATTGCTGCATTAATCCTTTGAGAAATACAAATTTTTGTTCAATAATAAATTTATCATTTGCTCATTTCCATTACTATAATGTATTTGCAATTAATGTTTTTCACCTTTTTGAAACTCTACAGAGTTTTACTGAAAATACTTGAAACCTCTTTTACTGAGCATAATCTGTTCAAACAGGATCTGAGTAGGTTTGCAAATTGTTAATGAATATTGGAGTTGACAGAAGTGTTCTAGACTTTTAAAATTATATATTTTCAGTTCCTAAAGTAAAGTAAAATTTATATTTCTATATAAATCTATAAGTAAAATTATATATTTTCAGTTCCTAAAAACCGAGCAACACTCCGAAGAGTGAAATTAATCTGAGTTTCAAACAAAATCATACATTTCTATCCTAGCCTGTTGTCAGTTTTCATCTCAAGTGTCAATATAGCAAGAAGGCGTGGAACTTTGGTGGGAATGCTTCAGCCCCTAGGATGGAGAGAGGAAGATGATCCAATGGTAGGGATATTCACTTGGAATAAGGTATTGCACAACATTGTGGAAAATATATAAAATTAGGGGGTGTAAAATTTATTTTAGCTGACACACTCTTGACCTCAGTCTTTACCACCCAGGTCACATTGGGTTGTGTAGGAAATCAGTTGGGAGAAGGAGCTTTGGAGGAGCTCGGCTCCACCATGACCAGTCTTTGTTGGTGAAGGAGATGTACGTCCCTCCAGTGAAACTGGCAGCACAAGAGTGGCATCCCTTCTGGTGTGTCTCCAGCTTATCTGAGAGCTCTTTGAACAAATTGAGCTTCTACCACTATTAACAATAGCAAGGACATATCTAATAACTTCCTGAATTAGGATAAAGAAACCTACTGCCTTTGAGCTTTTTAAGTATTTTTTTTTCCATGCATTATTTTTATTTTATTATATATTATATATAATATATATTATATTATATTTCATTATATATTATTTTTATTCTAAAACAACTGTTCTCAGAGCCTTCACTTAATGCTTATCCTAAATTGCAGATCTAGGGTTGCTCTGAAGGCAGGAAACAATGATCATAGTACCTTTGATAGGTTCATAGACATGAAAGATATGCGTTAGTAGACAGAAGTAGTTATGGAGGAGAAAATTAAACAGCCCTTTCTCATTATACACAGTGAAGCCAACTTGGAAACTTTTCAAACTGAGAAGTGACAAAACATTGATAGTGCCACAGCACTGCAAATCTAAGTTACTTCTAAAATGAAGTTATTTTTAAGGTTATGCCTTTAAAATATGAAAGGTCAGTGTACTATTCAAAGATTGCAATTACCGCAAATGGCTTTATAAGCTTCATGATTAGATTAAAAAAGATCAAAGTCACATCTGAGTAAAAGAACGAATTACTTTCTAGTAAAGTCAGCCTTCCCTTTTGAAGATACACTCCATGTTAATAGATCCAGTGAATGTCTTTTCACAGACTGATTTCTGCAGCTTCAAAAGTCTTGTTACCAGCCCACAGGACCTTTCACACACTGGGGTTACTAAATGCAAGTTTTGAATGCTTTTCAGTGCAAAGGAAATATTTAAAATTAGAACAGCAGAAAAATCATTAACTCAATTTCAAACATTTCTGTTTAAAAAGAGTTTAATAATGTTCTCTCTCTCCCCTCCTTTTCTTCTTTAATTGAATGACAGATTTTTTTCGTTTGTCACCAAAGTTGTTAACTTTGCTTGGTTTTATTTCCAAGGACTTTAAGGAAAGGGTTTTCTGTACATCAAGGTAATTCTGTGTTATCCTTTCACCTATCGACTAGGTGCATCTCAGAACGGACAGTTTGCTAGCTCATGATGGGGAATTAATGGATGTGGCTGAGCATTGCTTGCAATCATCACCAAAATGAGGGACTTTCTCAGCTCCACCACAGCCAGGCAGTGTGCAGTGCTTCTGGGAAGAGGAAGGCACTTCTCTGGAGGAGTAACTCAGGGTAAGTTTTTCCGTCCTTCCTGTATTAGAGAGGGGGAAAACTGTGATAAAGGAGTAAAAACACAAGCAAGTACTTCCTCTATCTACAGTCTGTGGACCACCAACCATCTGAAAGACAGCAAAACGTGGTAAGTCCAGCTCATGCTGGTCCCCAGGGCCAGGTGGGATCTGGCTTGTATGATCAGTATCCCAGTGAAAGTGCTAAAATAACAAATAGTGAAATTCCTAATACTGTTATACTCAAGCATGTAATTATCATCTCCTTTCCTTTTTGCCAACTCATAGTGAGATGCATTTTTTATTTTTTCAGAAAGGTTGGACAGTCCTTTGAGTAAAAAGTCTAGGAGTGTTATTCTGACACACACTAAGCAAATTATGCTCTTTGGTTACTGAACTTGCACTTGTGTATTCTTCTGGAAACAATTTCTTTATAATTAATTGTCTATTTGCTGCTGCAGCTGAAATAGATTTTTCTAGCCCTTGAAAACTTGGAAGTGTTCAAAATTTTCCTAACTGACATTGGAGTGAAGTATGGAAAAAGCCCAAATAAAAATAAAACTATTATTTTCTTTTGGAACTTTAGAAAACTTTCATCTTCCAGTGCAAATCCTCCTGATATTTATTAATTTTATGATTACTGTTAGCTTAAGTACAGGAGTTTTTTGCAAATAGGATTTTTGCAAGTAAAAATAGTTCATGTTTAAATTTTAAAAATATTTTTCTGAGAAAAAAATCCCAGTTATCTTTGTTGTTTGTTTGTTTGTGTGTGTGTGTCTGTGTGTGTAATGTTTTGGTTTAGAAAAGTTTGTATTTTCTGAAATAATGAAACATTTTCCACTGAGAAATGCCCAGGTTTAACTGGAGCTACTTACTGGATAATGAGGGTTCATAAAAGACCTCTCATCTTCTCCCAAGCCACCTGTGCTTTCTTTTGAATAATTCATTCTATCCTATTTTTCATACCTTCATGGCTATGATAAAGAATTGTTTTATGTATCATACATACATCATAGAACACCCTGAGAGTTTCTTCATGTGTTTCAGACAGGGATTATTCTACAGAGAAATAAATGGACACATGGGATGATCAGGGCTAGTGACACTTCTTGTCTACTGAAGGCTATGCTATGTGAAAAGGAAAGGGTGTTCCATTTTCAGGGGAGCAGGAAAACACAAGAGCAAGAGGAAGTGTGAAGCATGCTGAAAGAAAGATGAGGTTCTTCCTTCTCCTCTGCCCCAAAGTACATGTGGGCTGTGGGAAGAAATGTTCATAGCAGTATGCATGGGAAAACCCATGGTCTGGTAGCCCTGTGTGAATGGTAGTGAATATCTTTTAACATATGTGTGCAATAATCAGAGATGCTTTTTTGTGCTTCTCAGGAGAAAATAAACGAGATTTACAATTTTGTTCAAAAATGTAAACACTGAGGTCAGTGCTGCTGGGAAAGTAACTCAGTCTGTAACAGGCGTGCTTGGGCCCTGTATCTGGACTAGAAATATAAGTGAAAATGTCCAGCTCATGCCTCAGATGCTGCACACTGTGCTCGGATGGGCTGTTCCCAGTTGGTAGCCACATGTGAGCACCACGGAAAGTGCACGGGGCAGCGCCAGTACTTGGGGCACCCCATGGGCCACAGGTTTCGCCATCCTGGCGCAGCCTAGCCCAGCAGGCCCAAATGGGGGTCCACAAGCTCAGTGGGGTCCCAGCAGTGGCAGCTGCACTGCTGAGCCTTCCAGGCTGGCATCAAAGGCCAAAGGTGGGAGCAAAAATCCCTTTTGGGATCTCAGTGTAAGGCAAAACAAGGCCTCAGGAGGCTTCTGGGTGTTTGAAGGTATCTAGCTGGCTCCCCATGCTGAGAAGTAAGGAACTTTAAAAGAAGAATTCTAATTCACTAAAACTAGTATCTATGTGTATGGTTATCTTTCTTCCTGAATTACTCATTTAATATCTGGCCACATGCTGCTAAGGGCTTCATGGAGAGATGAGAGAGCGTATTTGCTCTCACTTCTCTGAAGTCCGCAAAGCACATTACTGGGACTGATTGTTCCCTCATCCTTTTAGTTTTTGTTCCCACAAGCTTGGAAGCAAAGAAAGGCAGCATTTTAATTTCCCACCCAAAACAGCTGATTAAACTGACTTTGTACCAGATGGATTAGAAATTGTGGCATTCACTGAGACTAGTAGAAAAAGGCATATTCTTTTTAATGAGGAAGAGAATTCCAAGTATGACTGTTTTACCATTAATTTTCAGACCAAACAGAATTTCTTTTATATATGAATGTATTTACTGCATGTAGGGTCAACAACAGATTTTAAAATGGCCTGTAGGTACTTAATTCTCAGGCCCCCAAGCTTGTATCCTGGCCTGATTGGAGTCAATGGGAAATGAAAGCAAAGCTGGGAGACAAGGTCTCATCTCCCTTCTTTGACAGGCTTCATAACTCTGAGTTTCCAAGGAAGCCTCAGTTAGCTTTTAAAACACAGATTACAAAAGCTGTTGTTAAGCAATTAGTCATAGAAGTGGTATTAAAAGGAAGGGCACATAGGGAACAGTGATGTGAGAGAGGTGTCTGGCAGCAGTGACAGTGTGGTAGGATGAGGCAGCTGAAAATGGAGAAAGAGGATGGTGGGACTACAGCAGTTTAACCTCTGTGGGAGGTGGGTGCCAGTGACTGTTGGTTTTACAGTCATTTTGTGGGACAGCTTCTTATGATCACAAAACAAGGCAGGGAAAGTTGGTACCATTTTGTGAGTAGTGCCTCTGTCATCAAACCCATTTTTGTTCCTGTAAAGGTGCTCATGACATCTCATGGAACAGAAATGTTGTCCCCATACCAGGGTGGCCAGTCCCTGAGGGCCTGTGCTGGACTGTGGGCTGTGGGCTGCTTGGAAACTCTTCCAGATATGCTGAGATACGAAGTGTTTAATAGCATAGGAAAAAAAAAAAAAAAAAAAAAAAAAAAGTCCTGTCAGGAACCTGGAGATTTCAAATAATCATTACGATATATGAGTTTTATTGAAATCCAGGAAACCTTGCTAAAGAAAGTTGTAAATATTTTTCTCCTGAGTGACTCAGGCTGCCTCCCAACTGAAAGCAAAGCCTCCAAAATTCCAGAGATAATTTCTTTCTTCTGCACTGCCCCACTGACTTCCTAAAGCATACTGAAAAAATAGTCCATCCTCTGCCTGCATCCAGAGAAGCTGGGAAAAAGGCAATGGGCGTTAACTTTGTTTTGTTTCAAGCTTCCTTTTCAGAATAGGACATCCAGCAAAAGTTTGTGGAATTTTCTGCATCCAGTATTTGAAGGAAACATGTATGTTTGCTGGAACTGTCTCTGTCACTACAAATCCCACTGTCTCACTCCAAAAAAAAGAGTCAGCAGATTCAGCATGTAAAGATGAGCCATGGCCTGGGGCAGCTCTACCAGGCATGTACCAGCAGATGGGAAGATGGCAGGTGGGGCAGTGGCCTCTTACCCCTGTGCACAATCAGCTACCACAATAGCTGCCACGGGACAGGAAAGAGGTGATTTTACACAGCTTTGCTGTCACCCATCATCACTGGAGTAACCAAGTTGGTCCTGGCAAACTCAGAGGATGGATGAGATATGAATGTCAACCAGTCTGCACTTCCCTTTTCTTACCCAGATAACTGCTGACTAAAGTGTGACAATTCTCATATTCCTGTGAGCGTGTCTGAAATTTAGCATCTACTTTTAGAACAACAAAAAAATTACTATAATGCTGGATGTCCTCTGACCCTTCATTATCTAAAATGAAAAACTCTGAAGAGATCAACTGCATACTGCTGCAGGTTTTCTGCTACTGCATGGCAGCCTCAGTGCTGCTGCCTTTGCAACCATCTTATCCTGATTACACAAACAGTTTTGTGGGAACATCAAGTGATCTCAGACCGTTTATGAAGTACTCCTCAAAGCTGGGAAGGCTTAAACCCTAAACTGGAGCCAAAAGAACAGATGTTCCTTTTCCTTCCTTGAGGCAAGAGCCTATGGGGAGAAAAAAAAAAAAAAAAACAAAAAAAACAACAACAACAAAAACAACAAAAAAACAACTAAATGGGTTAATCGTAGGATAGGCTCACTGAATTTGCTTTCATCTAGGTAAAATGTCAAAATTGTTGAATTGAAATTTTAAGAACTATATAAAGATACTCGAAATACTCTGTGGAGGAGTTACCCATTTTCTCTGGCTTTATTTTTATACACAAATATAAATAGAAAATATTGTTCATGCCTGATAGCATCAGAGAATCATTGTGGTGGGAAGGGACTACACAAGGTCTCTGGTCCAGCCTCCTGCTCACTGGGGGGTCAACACTGACTTCTGGTCAGGTTGCTCGGGTTTTTGTGCAGACAGGACAAAAAAAGTTTCCAAGGACAGAGACTCTACAGCCTCTCTGGGCAAGATGATCCAGTCTTTAATTATTCTCATACTTATTCTTTTTTACATCCAGTCACAATCCCCCATATGTCAATTTATGACCATATCCAAAGGGCAAAAGTACTTTCCTGATGACTGATGTCATATCTTGAGTGCTGGCTGGACGTTGAGCTTCATGGAGCAGATTCAGGAATAGCTTTTCTGGTGAATTTAAGAAAATGACTGCTGCCTCCATTAAGTGTTTCAGCTGCATTTTTAGCTAAGATAGTCCATGTTTTTATGTGAGTAAATAAGCACAGTGGGAATGAAAGGATAAAAAATGCAACCATAAATCACATTCTGCCATGGCATCATAAGTATAATTCCATCAATGTCAAGATACAGCTCTGTATTTTTTTATTCCATAAAAGAAGATTAAAATGATCAGAATTATGTGGTTCATCGCATGCAATTTCTAATTCTTTAAATGTTCTCCTTTTCTAGACATAGTCATTTTTAAGAAAAGCTCGAGTCAGTGACCTTCATATTTTTTCACTGAGTGACAGCATAGGAGTAATTCTACCAGAATAATTAGTATGAAAACATAGTTTGTCACCTAATAAGTAAAAAAAATATTTTGAGCAGCTTCCATATAAGAATAAGAAAACATTTCAAGCAGTCTGTTTAATAAAAACATCAATAATTAATGTGTACCTAATTTATTGCATTGGTCCTTGTGTGGGATTACCAGTAAACAAGAGGGTTCTGATGTGCAGTCCAGCCTCCTTCCTTGCATGAAATTTATCTGTTTGGATGTGCTCTAGACAAATTTAGAAAAACAAAAGGGGTTTGAATGTTTCTCTGTAGTGATAATTTTGAAACACATATGCAGATGGCTCAGCAGTGCAGTGGGTATTCACAGATACTGCATGAAGCACTGAGAATTTATGGGGAAAAAACGCACTAGAGCCTTTCTTATTTTGTCCAACCTAGCAAATGCTCTGTTTGGAAGGAACTGAGGTCATCTGGAGCCAATTACCTCACCTCTGAATTTCAGGAGTAAAATTTCCTTATTAATACATGGATATTATTAGTTGTGTGTGACCTGTGCTCTCATTTTATCTGGAAATTAGCATATTTTTTTCTCATAAAGGAGTGATCCATGTTGCTTTTTGGCCTACCCAGGGCTGGTGTTTATTTTGGTGATTATTTTTGTGAGATGCCCATCTTGCAGGAAAGCAGAACAGCTTCAAGAGAGGGAAAGGTATGTATGTAGTCAGTACTGTATGACTAAAAAGAAAAGGGATTATTTTAATGCACAATTAGTGATAACTTTGTGCTTCTGCACCTAGGATATTGCATAACGGATAATTCAGAATGTGCCTGCTCATATAGTTTGGCCCATAACTCTCAAGTTCAGCTCAGCAACCTCAAGGTAATTGCTACCTATTCTGAACCAAATAGCAAACAAGTAGCTTTTCTACTGGGGTATCAGGGGCCAGAATCCTAGCTGGTGTAAATTGGTATAGCTCCCTCAGCTGGAAATGATTTAAAGTGATTTACAGTAACCAAGGGTGTGGCCTCTATTGTTGGCTTGGCTTTCCTTCTTTCCATCATGCTTGCTAATTAGCAGATGAAAGTGCAATGAATTGACAGATGCATTAACTGGGCCTTCCAGAGTCCTTCCTTTGCCCCTGGTCTGAAATTATACTGACACCTTATTCCAGCCACAGGTATTTCCAGAACAGACTGTTTTGGGCATAGACAACAGCTGTGGCTCTGAGAGGACTGAGAAGATGAGATTAAAAATTTACAGAACAGTAGCAGAAGAGGAAGCAAACAAAATAATCACTATTAAAAAACTGTTTGTTTTTTTTCTTCTTTTTTTTTTTTTTTTCCCAAACTCTAAGAATCGAAAACCCTTTCAACAAATTTCAACAGCTGGTTAGTGAGCATACCAGGGGCGGCGCCCCGCTAGACCTTCTCTTCACAGAGAAGGACTGGTGGGAGATGTGGTGGTCAGGAGCTGTCTTGGGCAGAGTGACCACGAAATGGTGAAGTTCACTATTCTTGGCGAGGCCAGGAAGGGGACCAGTAAAACCGCTGTATTGGACTTTCGGAGGGCTGACTTTGTGCTGCTGAGGACACTGGTTGGTAGAGTCCCTTGGGAGGCGGTTCTGAAGGGCAGAGGAGTCCAGGAAGGCTGGGCGTTCTTCAAGAGGGAAATCTTAATGGCACAGGAGCGGTCCATCCCCATGTGCCCAAAGACGAGCTGGCGTGGAAGAAGACTGGCCTGGCTCAACAGAGAGTTGCAGCTTGAGCTTAGGAGAAAAAAGAGGGTTTATAATCTTTGTAAAAAAGGGTGGGCCACTGAGGAGGACTACAAGGAGGTAACGAGGCTGTGCAGGGACAAAAATAGACAGGTCAAAGCTCATCTGGAGCCCAATCTGGCTACTGCCATTAAAGATAACAAAAAATCTTTTTACAAATACATCAACACAAAAAGGAGGACTAAGGAGAATCTCCATCCTTTACTGGATGCGGAGGGAAACCTTATTACAAAAGATGAGGAAAAGGCGGAGGTGCTTAATGCCTTTTTTGCCTCAGTCTTTAGCGGCAATACCAGTTGTTCTCTGGATACCCGGTACCCTGAGCTGGTGGAAGGGGATGGGGAGCAGGATGTGGCCCTCACTATCCACGAAGAACTGGTTGGTGACCTGGTACGGCACTTGGATGTATGCAAGTCGATGGGGCCGGATGGGATCCACCCAAGGGTACTGAGAGAACTGGCAGAGGAGCTGGACAAGCCACTGTCCATCATTTATTAGCAGTCCTGGCTATTGGGGAAGTTGCCAGTTGACTGGTGGCTAGCAAACGTGACGCCCATCTACAAGAAGGGCCGGAGGACTGACCCAGGAAACTACAGGCCTGTCAGTTTGACCTCAGTGCCAGGGAAGCTCATGGAGCAGATTATCTTGAGAGTCATCACGCAGCGCTTGCAGGGCCAGCAGGCGATCAGGCCCAGTCAGCATGGGTTTATGAAAGGCAGGTCCTGCTTGATGAACCTGATCTCCTTCTATGACAAAGTGATGCGCTTGGTGGATGAGGGCAAGGCTGTGGATGTGGTCTACCTTGACTTCAGCAAGGCTTTTGACACCGTTTCCCGCAGCATTCTCCTCAAGAAACTGGCTGCTCTTGGCTTGGACTGGCGCATGCTTCGTTGGGTTAGAAACTGGCTGGATAGCCGGGCCCAAAGAGTCATGGTAAATGGAGTCAAGTCCAGTTGGAGGCCAGTCACTAGTGGCGTTCCCCAGGGCTCGGTGCTAGGGCCGGTCCTCTTTAATATCTTCATCAATGATCTGGATGAGGGCATTGAGTGTACCCTAAATTTGCAGATGACACCAAGTTAGGTGCGTTTGTCGATCTGCTTGAGGGTAGGAAGGCTCTGCAGGAGGATCTGGATAGGCTGGACCAATGGGCTGAGGTCAACTGTATGAAGTTCAACAAGGCCAAGTGCCGGGTCCCGCACCTGGGGCGCAACAACCCCAAGCAGAGCTACAGGCTGGGAGAGGAATGGTTGGAAAGCTGCCTGGCGGAGAAGGACCTGGGAGTGATGGTGGACAGTCGGCTGAATATGAGCCAGCAGTGTGCTCAGGTGGCCAAGAAGGCCAACAGCATCCTGGCTTGTATCAGAAACAGTGTGACCAGCAGGGCTAGAGAGGTGATCGTCCCCCTGTACTCGGCTCTGGTGAGGCCGCACCTCGAGTACTGTGTTCAGTTTTGGGCCCCTCGCTACAAGAAGGACATCGAGGTGCTTGAGCAGGTCCAGAGAAGGGTGACGAAGCTGGTGAGGGGCCTGGAGAACAAGTCCTACGAGGAGCGGCTGAGGGAGCTGGGCTTGTTCAGCCTGGAGAAGAGGAAGCTAAGGGGCGACCTTATTGCTCTCTATAGGTACCTTAAAGGAGGCTGTAGCGAGGTGGGGGTTGGTCTATTCTCCCACGTGCCTGGTGACAGGACGAGGGGGAATGGGCTTAAGTTGCGCCAGGGGAGTTTTAGGTTGGATCTTAGGAAGAACTTCTTTACCGAAAGGGTTGTGAGACATTGGAACAGGCTGCCCAGGGAAGTGGTGGAGTCACCATCCCTGGAAGTCTTTAAAAGACGTTTAGATGTAGAGCTTAGGGATATGGTTTAGTGGGGACTGTTAGTGTTAGGTCAGAGGTTGGACTCAATGATCTTGAGGTCTCTTCCAACCTAGAAATTCTGTGATTCTGTGATTCTGTGAACTTCTTGACTCAGTCTTTAGTTCCTTTCTATTTTGAGCACTACCTGCTCCAGTCTTCTCCAAAATGTTTTGGAGATCAGTATGTTTCTCTATGCCAAGCAGACAAAACACTTCTGACATCTTGGCTGCTTCCTCCTATGTCACCTTTTGAATACACTGCCTTCTTCCCCCCATCCATACAAAACGCGACTGACAGGACTGTTTTCCTTCCTAACTCTTCCATTGTATACCCTCCTAGCTTCCTAATGCTGTGACCTTCAGACAGGGCTAATGGTCAGTGCATTGCCAATATGGACAGTTCCTAAAATAAAGAGAAGTAATTAAGCATCTCATAGCTCCAGAGCTTGCAGGTTGCTCATATTCTAATTGCCCATTGCTGGGACAAGACACTGCTGCTGGATCGATACATCTGTTCTTTTGCTCCTGTAAGATTATTACTTTTTCCTTGAGAAAATTGCAAGGAAACTGTCTCTTAAATAACCATGCTCATCATTACTGTGTGTCTGAGGGTTATGTGTGTCTACTGTGCTGCATTATAAGGTGACACGGGCTGTGTCTTAGAGACACAGGCTGGGGGCATGTAGGTGAGAGTCTGCATAATAGACTTGGAAAGGCACCACAGGAGGACTGAATGGCATCACAGCCCTTTTCTTATTGTTAATGATGTTTTTTCTCTTTAATGCTTTTTCTTGTTATTTTTAAAATTTCTTTTTGAGGTGCCTCTGGTTCAGGTTTCTTGGCGTGCCATTCTACCTAACTTGCTCAGTAACCTCTAAATTCAGATGCTTAGACTTTTCAGTACCTCAACTGTTGTTCTCTCTTAGTGAAGAATAAGAAGTTTGATATTAACGCTAACTCCTGGTGAAGTCTCCAAACCTGGCAAATTTCCCATGTCTTTCCTTCAGACATAAGATTTTCTCCAATGCCTTCTCCCTCTGAAGCACTTTCTTTCTTTGCTAAAACAATATGACTCATTAGCTGAAGGATTCTCTGGAGATCCCTTTTGACAAAATTGCTGTGTGTAAACAAGCAAAGCTAATAGAAAGGGCGATGCCAGTGAATAAATCTTTAGCTTACAGCATGAAGAGAAGGCAAAGCAAAATTCCTACAGTGTATTCTCAAGTTGCACTATTTCTAATGATCCAGTGTTCCCTACTTTGTATTAGAAACACTTCAGAGCTGTTTCTAATTTACAGTCTAGTGCATAAGTCATTTCAGTGATCTTCAGATGTAATCTTGTTTGCAGCCAGACCTCTGTGAAATTACCAGCTATTTTAAAATGAGAAACAGTAAGTTTTCTTTGCAGAAATGAAGAATGCTGTCAATCAAAAAAAAAAAAAAGAAAAGAGAGATTAGTTTGATTTTATATATGTGAAATTATGTTTCACCTGTAGTGAAAAAGTTGCCTTGTGGCTTTACATGTAGTCTTATTTTTTTATTTTATCTTTCTTTAATAAGCAAGTTGATTTCAGATGGCAAAGCTTCACTAGCCATTTACTGGCATTTGTTCAGTAGCTGTATAAGTTAGGTCCAGAACTGAGTGACAGAGCTGTGTCAGATCAACTCTCCAGACAGAGCATTTTTCTGGGCTCTTAGCTTATTATACGAGCTATAACATCATGTGCTGGTACTGTTTTGGGGGACCAAGCTGGCATCTCTACGTGGACAGTGTGCTGTGCAGATGTCAAATGTGTCTCTGCCTTGGTGTTGCACTGTGGGAGGGTAAGTCCTGCCATAGGTTAGCCAAAAGGCCAGGTGCACCCAAATCTTTTAAGTCTCTGTGTCTTGTTTTTAACTTAAGACAGATCTGTAAAGAGAAGGATGGTGCTTGCTCGTTATTTTCATGATTCATTATTTGTTAACAGACACCTGGGGAAAAGACAGGTATTTTTCAGAAAAACTGTTTAAATGGTAAGTTCCTCGCAGAAGTGATCTCCATCATAGCAATCAGACACATACCTCATGCTGGCACAAAAGGCAGCTTGCCAGCAAATTATCACCATGTGCTCTTGACTGTCTGGCAAATCCTTCAGACCAGAAAGTTTTGTGTTACGGTTGCAGCCCCATCTTATGGACTGTTTGAGAAGATGGATTCCAGAAGCCAAAATGCTCCAAATGTGCATGATTTCATCTTGGTCTTCAGATGTTTATAATTCTAGGAACTATTTCGTTAACTGTTCCCACACAACTGCTAACCTAAAGGGAGTATTAGAGAAGACAGAGCAAGGCTCTCCTTAAAGGTGCACAGTGAAAGAACAAGAGTAAACAGACAGGCTGCAGCAGAATGTAGTCTAGATAGATATAAGGACAAAATTATTCACAGCATGGTTAAACACTGGAGCAGGTTGCCTGGAGTGACTGTAATCTCCATACTTGAAGATACTCAGAATTCAGCTGTGTAAGTCCATAAGCACACTGATCTAGCTTGAATGTTGGCCCTATGCTCAGCAGAGGTTGGACCACTGACCTCCCTGAGAGTCCCTTCAAATTAAGTTACTTTGTGCTTGTATGATCCTACATGATCTATGCACAATTTCCATTGAAACAGGCAACCATAGTTACCAGGTGAATGGAACGGAGACTGAAGATCATTTGTCTACATGCAAGACTGCTCCAAGTGATCACAGCAGAATTTTCAAGTTTGTCATGTCCTTTTTGTAGTTGTGCTGGTGGCACTGAATTCCCCAGGTATGTCAGCCATGAACACCCTCTTTTAATACATCCAGTCCTTTGAAACCTTCACTGTTTGTGAAAAACAGCCTGCAGACAACTCAGTGAATGCCCCAGTATAAGCACAGCAATACGTCATTTCCTTGTGAGAAAATACTTTGCACTTCTCATTGTAGAAGAGAAAAAGTTACAACACGTTGAGCTGCAGTGCAGTCCTTCTTTCCATACTTAAGATCTGTACACCATTGCAGCAGAAGCCATGTGCATTTACTTACTGATTCTTCTTTCATGTTTTGACTGTTATTTTTAGCTATAGCAAGCTATTGACAAATTGTGAGAACGGGAATCTGTCACAGAGGCCAAGTGACTTCCCAATTTTGTAAGAGAAAATATTTTGCTCTTGACCCGTTGCTGATAGCATTATTTTACAGTGGGCCTCAGGCACCAGCCAACCAGCTGTGAGATAGGAGAGTAGCTGGACTCTCATCTTGGTTAATCTGTATTGTGGAGGCATGACTCAGAGTGTATACAGGATCAAGAAAGTGGTTTTCCAAGTTGGCAATGAGAAAAGGCAGAGGGAAAACTGTCTTTCCCACCAGCAGACATGAGTTTGATGTGCTAGGGTCATATACATTGTGTGCACTGCTGTGTCCTGTGCAGTCCTCAAGTGTTCTTCATTTCAAAATCCCAGTAGCAGTTAGTAAACAGCCCTTAGGGTCAGTCCAGTGTGCATCCTGATTTAATCACACACTGAGTCACATAGTCTTTAAAAGTTTCTTTGTCAGACTCTCTGATTTTGAACAATTGCATATTCTGTTCATCCACACAAAATACTGTCCTGAAAGGAGACATTATTTAATTACATTTAAATACTATTTCAAGAAATTGAAGCCTGTGTAAGATGAGAAGGAAAAGCCGCTGACCACTAAAGTTTCAGAAGGATGGTGTGAACTCTTGGAGGGATTATGCATATGAATTCCAGTGACTGTGACTGAGTTAATTAGTTTGACCACAAGCTCTCCTGAGATACACTTTGATCTGGCAGAATATTTAAATACAGGCTTAATTCAAACATTGTTGGGCTTGATATATGAACACACTGAATTTTGGTAATATAGCTTGCATGGTTAAGAATGATTAAATTTAGTTGAAGTGGGGAATTTCCATTCCACTGGTGATTTTAGCTTTTCAACCTTTTGTTTGTTTCTGAATTGACAGACAGACAATGGTTAAGAAACAAATGGAAGGTAAATGGGCTTAATTTCCTGAGCGTCTTCATTTTCTATTAATTCACTGGGAATTATGAGGCTTCAGCCTTCAGCAGATTTTAAGAAAAGGTTAAAAATGCTTAGCATCTTTCAGTTTTCAAAGCATTTTTCATCTTCTCCACACTGTAAGTAAATGAATATTTGATAAGACATGGAAGAACAGAACAAGAAAATTGAAATAAAGGGGGATGTATCACTTCTTCTTCCACACGTTATTTTTATGGGATGAAACCCCATAATACTGGATTTGAAAACCATAATATTGGATTTGACAAGATAGTTCATAGTGGAAGAAAATGAAGATACTTTCCACACTTTTTACTTTGAAACACAGATTCCACGGTGGGACATTTGCATAAATTCTAGTCAGAGTGGCAATTTCATATCCATAATTAAGCAGACAGAAAGAGTACAACATCCACTGAAAACAGTCCATTGAATAGGTAGCAGAAAAGTATAATTTATTTTTTCTTACTTTGCTGTCATTGAAAAAGAAGCACTACAATATTTCGAGCTATGGGAAACAAATGCATTATCAGAGCATTTTGTTCTCTGCTGCAGCTTTCATCTAAGGATGCAAAACAAACACACTGCTTTTAAAATCCTTTTCTACTTCAATAATTGTCGCTCACTTTATCTGACCAGTAGGAGGCAATCTTGCCAGATCCCAGTGCAGATGCCAGTTTAGTTAGATGCTGACCTAGGAATACACGATTTGCCAGACTGCACCAGATCGTTCAGCCAGCACTTTCAATCATGTCCTTCAGCCTTTGCCAATACTGCACCCATGTAGGACAGAGTAATGAAGTGTGAGATTAGTCCCCACACACAGTGTAATGCCAGCTGACAGTGTCAGGATGTTATTCACTACCTCAAACCTTCAGGTCAGCAGAAGGCAGTGATAGCAGAGCTCCAACTTGTGTTTCAGCATGGACAACTTTTACAAGAGTAAAACAATCTGTAACATTGACACTGGCTTTTAACCTCAGTGTGTTTTACCAGATCTGAGCAGTGCTTTTATAGCGGTCACAGTAATAGTATTCAGGCAGCATGAGCAGAATTTGAATTCTTGCTTAAGTGTATATATTTGTTAAAATGACTATTTGTTTGATTGTTGCTTTTAATTCTGGTTTGGGAGAAACAGAAGCAGGTTTGGGGAATGAAGGATGACATTGGCTGTGTTGGAGTGAAGAGAAGGTAATTCTGCTGTGGAAAGTTGTGCTTGAGCATGAACAGGCACTCTGAGGTCCATCTGTGCCTCCTCTTCCCGAGGGCAGCTATGCTGAGCCAAGGTGGGTGTTCCATGCTTCTCTGCAAGCTGATTTCTGTAGCTGTGCGGGAGAGTGCTGCATTAAGGAGGCCCCCAGTAACTCTTCTGGCAAGGGTTTATCAAATTATTCCGGTATTTTTTCACTTGCTGTAGATAAGTCAGTCTTTTTTTGAGAAAAATATTAGGCAAAGTCTTTTTTTTTATTTATTATTTTGTAAAAACTCTTGATGTGATGTTTTCCCTCATTTTCTGAGTGGCTCTGAGCATGACTTATAGCCCACAGGAATCATTTAATAAAGAAAAACTGCTAACCAGGCCTAATAGCAGCCCTCCAATGTAGATAGATGGTCTGTATTAATACTGAACTGTGGTCTTTGACCCATGGTGCAATCCCAGCCATTCCAGTCTGATGGCAGCAGGAACTGTAATAACACGAGCACAGCCGTGTGACTTGGGCCAGGGCCCTGGGTACAGCTCTGGTTATTTATAGCACTGTAATGATGAACATAAATTATTCTAGCATCATTTGTACACAATTTTACTTAGAAGAAAAGAATGTTCTGGTTCTGAGTAAGCTTGAAAAAACTACAGTTCTGTTTCATTTCCTAACAGAAAATCACTTGCTTGGCTTTGCCAAACTGTGGTCCTTGTGTGTGGAGGTGATGACACGAGAAGGCTACATGGAACTGGGATTCCATCAAGCAGAAAGTTCCCCGAACATGAAGTATTTAGTAACCTGTGGTTGAATAGTGAGGCAGTCAACAGATAACTTGAAAAATCATTTTATGTAGAGAGACAAACACTGCCTATGTTTGGCCTAAAATAACGGAGCAAATAAAACTTATCATCAGACCAAATCAGCATTTGCTTCACAAAACTTTGCAGCAGCGTGTTAGCTAACAACAGAAGAGGAGAGGTTCTGGGAAAGAGGAAGAGTTACTAATGGACTTAACCAAGGTGACTGCAAATTCTTGTTAAAGCTGTGAAGAAAACTGTTATTCAGAACCACAGCTGCATAGCTATGTATGTCTGTCCAGGAGATATCTAGCTGTACACCTTGCCCCAGCTGCAAAGGATGGCAAAGGATGCTAGGTATGTAAACGCTTCCAGTAAGGGTTGTTGCTTGGCAGATATGCTCAGTGGACTACCTCCCATCATTATCCTCCTTGGATCCCCTGCCTGTCAGTTCACATGGGCATTGTCAGCCGTTGACAGTTCCTTCTCCACCTTCAGCCACTGACTTTTCATCTCTACCTTCCTTTGGTGCTTTTGTTCAGCTGTCCCAGGAATGATAAACACTGCCCTGGATCCCAGGAGCCTGCACTTTTCAAAACTTTGTATCTGCTGCATTGATACAGCTAGTTTCCCTTTCAGGGTGACAGCTCTGGAGATTTGTAATGGATGAGGAGTTTATGCTGAGGAGGTGAAATAGAGGCCATGAGGCTGCATAAAAAGACCTAACAGGTTACATACATTGACAAGAACTCTATTAGAATTGTTTCACTGGGGTCTACTATGGAGGGAGACTTTCTAGGTTAAAGTCTCAAAGATAGCTAAAATTTTACTTATCATACAAAGCCTTTATCTGGGCTATTCCTTGGTCATTTGCCATGACAAGACGTGCTTCTCTCCTTTACTATGCAAAAGGCCCCAAAAGTTTCAGTTTCATGATCCTCCTCATGCAAATATGAGTAAAACTTCCTGAGTACAGTCTGCACTTACTACGCCATGCCTGTCTGTGCAAAGGCTTTAAGGGGGCAGATCTGCAGAAGTACCACTAGGGCTGTGGTAGATCAGTTCAAGAACTGCTACTGGGGAAGAATCATGCATTTGTTATGCTTTCTGAGTGGTATCATCAGCCTGCACTGAAACAGCAATTTCAGACTACCCCATAAAGAACAGAGATGGAAGGACAGAGCCAGAAATCCTTGTGTGACCCTACAATGAGGGTATGGGTTAATGAGGAGATGGAAAATGTAGATCACTTTTTACTCCAATGCTCAAAATACACAGACAACTATTTTCTCAAGTGACTAGGAATAATATAAAGATTTTTCAGTAAAATAGGATGAACTGATGAAGAATGAGGGGGCTGCTAGGGAAAATGTTACAGCATGCAATAACTGCTCCTAATCAGAAATGTCACCACAGAGAAGGTACAGAAACAAAACCCCAAAACACGTTCTAGGGCTCTGCCAAGGAAGCCTACCTGAATGTATCCAAGCAGGAAGCCAGTTTCTACTGTTGTAAGTTCATTGCAATTTTTCCTCATTAAAATCCAAGCTGCTTTTGCTGTTTTTGAAGAGGAATGTGAGCCTGTGTGCGTGTGTATACGTGTGAGGAAATTAAAAAATGACAATACATTTGCTCATTTTGAGAATGACAAAGCTAAGGGAGATAAAAATAGGCAAGTGAAATGAGCCCAAGCAGAAGTGTAGAGGATTTGCAGAGGAACCACCTCAAACTCCTGCAATTTTGCCATAAGGTAAAATGCAGATTTTGAGGGAAAAAAAAAAAAAAAAAAAAAAGATGATGAACAGAACCAAATCAACTGGAATAAGAAGAAGCAGTTTTTCACAGTTTCCTTGTGGGAGATGCAACAGCTCTAAGTGGGTCTTAGATCTTGTGATACTATCATTCATCTTTGGCTCTCCCTCACTCTCCACTGTCAGTTTTGCTGAACTACAATGTGTGAAAAGTATTTTTCTTCCTTGGCATGGGACCAGCATGCAAGAGATATTTCAGCAATTCTGCCCTGTGGGGATAGCAACTGCGGAATTTTACTAATCCAGATGATATAATTACTCTAGTGCAGATAACAGAAATGATTTCTTTCCTACTGTATGTCCCTCCCTTCCCTACAGAACCAGCAACCAACTCTGAACTACTTCTCTCTATTTTCAAAAAACAAAAACAAAAACAAACAAACAAAAAACAGAAGAGAGCAACCAACTGATGGGGAGCTGCTTAACCAGATGAGGACTTTCTCTGGGATTTGTAAGCTTCCTAGGGAAACGGATCATTGCTTCTTTCTGACAGGGGAATTAATCACTGAGCATTATTAGCAAGTGAGAAAACACATGCTTTCAGATGCCATCTTCATAACTTTATGCATTTATCAACAGTCTAGTGAGGAAATATAAAACTCTGCTTCCCTTATACCACTTCATTTGCATGAAAAAGACATCTAACATGTTGGAAATTACTCCCTGGGAGTGCCCCAGCACAAGGTAACTTTCTGCTCCTGACAATAGTGCCAGAAAATCTTCCCTGCAGCATGTTTTGTTACTCAAGGGTGTTACAGTGCAGAGGACAAGGCCACATTTTGCCTGTTCTTGGCCAGCTTTCTGCTAACTGGAACAGTTTTAGGGCTGCTCAGTCTTATACAGGGAGCCACATGAAGAAATACCCTTGCTCTTGTCACTTGCTCTGCTTCACAGAGCAATGAGGACACAGAGAAACAGAATCATGCTTTTATTTCTACACTTCTGGAGAAGAATGGAAAGGAAAATGGGACAAACTACCTCTGAAAAGATTTGTTGGGCAGTGCCAAGACATAAACTGTCATTAAGTGAAAGAAACCAGTTCTGCAATATTGAAGTCTAGCAGTTCTATATTGAGTTTTAGCAGTACCTCAGGGAACTTGATTTTTATTCTCCCTGAAATTCAGAGACGTAGAGCACCATAAGATTTGCTGATATTCCCAGAGGCAGCACCAAAGATAAGTCAAATTGTAACACACCACTCCACTCCTGAGAATTCAAAAAACAGAGCAATGATGGCAAAAACTCAACCAAAACCAAAACAGACAAAATAGATGGCTGTGCAATTTTGGCAGAAAGCATGAGCAAACAAGGCCACTCTGTTAAGTCATGGATCGCTCACAGTTTGACCAAAAAGAGAAAACTGTTGTGAAGTAAGTAGCATAGTTTTGGATATTTTTTTGCCTTCCTTCTGCAAGTTAGTCCTTCTGGTCCCTCTGGTCCCTCTGCTCCTGGACATCACTTCTCTTAGAAAGTGCAGAGCTCTGGCAGAAACTCCCATCACACCCCAAGAGTCCCTCTGGACATGAACTCTGCGGAGCACAAAGACAAGCAGTGTAGCAGGGAGGCATGGTGTGCCTCTGCTGAAGTCGTAAGTCTTTCACATACTAAGAAGCAAGGGCAAATTAGCCAGGTTTCTCTACAGAACATATTTAGCCAAACATTCCCACCCTGTGGAGGTACTACCGTGTGATAGGATGGGCTCTGAGGATGGGCTTGATGGATCTTGAACTTGGTGCAGAAACTTTTTCTTCTGACCTCAGTGGGGGTATTATGCTCAAGATTTATACCTTACTTCTTTTCAACTAACATAGACAATTTCTTCCTGAGGTTCAAGTAGCCTCTTTCATTTTGGCCTTCTAAGAAGTGGGTATAAAGGCATTAAACACTTCTTCAGCAAAATGGGTTTTGAGTATCAACTGAAGGTGCCATGCCAGTAATAAAAATAGTGCCCAGAACCCCTGAACAACAAGCTTATCTTTCCTTTTGTAAGAATTGTTTGAACATCTTAACACAACTCCCATCCACAGGTCATTTTGATGTTTTTGGGAAAAAAAAAGCATGTGAGATCATGTTTTCAAAACTAAAATATCCAGATTTCTCCCCAGCACACTGGTTCCTTCTAGTGGTATTACATCTTAGAAATTTACACTGTATGGTTCAAATTCAGTCTGGCTCATGAAGCTGTGGGATGGAGAGCAGTCTGTGGATTTTGAGGGGCTTTGCCAGTTGTAGCTATTTTAGCTGAAATAGTCTTTGCTGTTAGTCAGGAAGTTAATTGCTGGGACATGAAACTGAGGTAGCATGTCTTATTGCAGCTCTCCTCTGAGATTACTGAGAAACAACTGAGCAGAAGAGAGTCTTAATAGCAATCCAGCATGCCTCATTTCCCCAGACCTTCAATTTCTTGCTGAAGATTTATATTTTTAATTCTTGTAATGAAGGTTGTCCCAGAGGTCAAAAAAATCCTAATTGACAGTGCAAGCAGGATTATTCATTAAGCAGTGCTTCCAGCTATGTGCTGGCACTGAGGCTTTCGGGGCAGAAGTTCTGGGGGATCTCACTCGTTGCAAACCCCTTGCAGTGCTTTGACGCCTGGTTCTCTAGGAAGAAGACAAGCTCAGAACTGCCCTTTTAACGTAAACAAAGTCATCAGTTACAGTCACCAATTTCATCTTCCAATTGAACTTGTTTGAGGAGAGAAACCATATTTTTAGTCTTATTAAGTTGAATTTTCTGCCTGCAGCACAGTGTGACTGGATGGCACACATATGGAAATGAGTTCTTATCTGTCCCAACACACTCCTGGTGGAGTTAGCTCAGAAGGACCTAATGGAGGCCGTGCTCACATCTGGACAATTTTCTTCATAGCTGCTTAAAGTTCTATTTGTTAAATGTGTGTGGTATGTCTATAGAAGATAGGTACAAAGCCAGTCCCAACAAATACATATCAGCCCTAGCCCAGGTCCCTGGGAAGATAAATTACCTGATGTATCACCGTGTAAAGGCACTCCATGCCTTCATTCCCACCTCACTGCCATTCCAACCATTCGCATGACATGAAGCTTCATGACCCATTTGATGTTTTAGTGCCATCAGCATTTCTCTCATTTTTCTTCTAAAATGATTGTGACCTTAGAAACAAATGACTCTCTGAAGCCATTTCTGAGCATTTAATTTGTCAGGACTTCTATGCTGAAGGCTATGATTTTGTTTGAACCAATAATATCTGTCTGCTAGGAAACCTGAGTGGTATAGATTTTTTAAGAGCAGGAATACAGCACAGAATATCTGCAGGCGGTAGGATAATGTTAGAAAGTGTGGGTATGTATAGGCAACTCACAACTTGACTTAGTTTTACCTGCTAACGACTAAACTGTGCAGAATGTGACAAGGCAGAGATCTGTGGGGTTGAAACTACATTGGTGGCAGCACTGGAAGTCAATGACTGGAAGACAGACTTTGGGAAATACTGACCTTAATCAGTTGTCCCCAGGGATTTGCAGAACTTTAAAGAAACCACTTACTTACTACCTTAGTGGTAGTATATGTTCTTACCCAGAAAGATGAGTGTTATCCAGAAGGAAGCACTCTCCAAAGTATCAAGTTATCCATTCTCTATCTGAGGGGCTAACTTTTCTAAAAGGACAACATGAGAGTGTTTCCTAGCACATATTGAGTCCTTGCTCTTTTTGACGTCTTTAAAACTTTCTAGTTATTCTGAGCAAGTGGCAATTGTTTATGTCAGTATAAATGTCTAAAAATACCAGCTTCCTTCCCCTTCTGATTGCATTAGCTATGGCGTAAGCCACAGCAGCTGTCTGCGATGCAGGCTGTGATCAGATCTGACAAGGTCTGAAGTTCTGGTATGGCTCAGTATGGTATCACACAGAATCACAGAATTTCTAGGTTGGAAGAGACCTCAAGATCATCGAGTCCAACCTCTAACCTAACACAAACAGACCCCACTAAACCATATCCCTAAGCTCTACATCTAAATGTCTTTTAAAGACTTCCAGGGATGGTGACTCCACCACTTCCCTGGGCAGCCTGTTCCAATGCCTAACAACCCTAAGCATGGTACTAAGCATCATTTGCTGCACCAAGCCCAGAGTTTCAGTCAGGACTTCATCCTTGCAGAGACTAAGGGAGAGCTGAAATTGTGGCTTTCCCATTCTCAACCCTCTCTTCTTCACCATGGCAAAAAGTTAAAAGTGTGGGAGCCAGCACACCAACAGAGTATGCAACCAGACCTCAAATTCAAGACCCAAGACTGGATGCAAAGACAGTGCTCTTCTCCTGTGCAGTACTGACATGGGAAGGATGGGGCTGAGCCAGCTCAGCCAGTGTGCCTATTAAGGGGTTTAGTTAGTACATCAGTGAAGATGAGTTTTCATTTTGTTTTTGTTATATGCACTAATTAAGTAAACAGAAATTCTGTAATGTGTTGTAGGGATTTTTTTAATATTTGTTTTAGGGGTGGCACACTCAGAACAATCTTCCTGAGGAGATATTTTGAGCCCACACACTGCTGCCTGGGTAATTCTGGCATCGTGCTTTCTTCAGCAATCTGCAGTTCTGGGCACCACAGTACAAAAAGGATGTGAAACTGTTAGAGAGGTTCCAGAGAAGGGCTACAAAGATGGTGAAGGGCCTAAAGAGGAAGACATATTGAGAGAGGGAGTTAAGAGAATCCTATCAAGTAGTGATAGAGCGCTGACAGCATTAAACTAGGATGCTACTTAGTGTCTTTGCTAACTATGGTGCATTGTGCAAATTAACTAAAGCAAGAAGCCTTGGGCCCCTTACCAAGGTCAGTCTCCTAATAAGAGTGTGAGCCTATCTTAAGAAACGGGTAGAAACTGGTCCTGCGGATGGACAAGAGCCAAGGAGCAACTGAGTCTGCACAAAGACAAGAGGTCAACTACTGCTTATCACAGAATCACAGAATCACAGAATTTCTAGGTTGGAAGAGACCTCAAGATCATTGAGTCCAACCTCTAACCTAACACTAGCAGTCCCCACTAAACCATATCCCTAAGCTCCACATCTAAACGTCTTTTGAAGACTTCCAGGGATGGTGACTCCACCACCTCCCTGGGCAGCCTGTTCCAGTGCCTCACAACCCTTTCAGTAAAGCAGTTCTTCCTAACATCTAACCTAAAACTCCCCTGGCTCAACTTTAGCCCATTTTCCCTCATCCTGTCACCAGGCACGTGGGAGAACAGGCCAACCCCCACCTTATGAGGAAGAGTCATCAACCTTCATCCCCACGACCCCTGACGACCACCACCAGAATACACTGTGCAAGCACAGATGGGAGGAGTTTATGGAAATGACTCCTTGGAACTAATTTTAATATGAAGTGGACAAGTTATGAATATGTATAGGTGTATTGTGAAACTTCATGCATATGTAACTCTTTACTGCATATAACCATGGCAAATTGCTGCATCAGGTGTGCATGACTTTGGTGGGACTACCCCCTGTGATACCCAGCGCTGAATAAACATACCTACTTTACAATTTTATTAATTGTGGAGTCTGTTTTCCGCAAGTCGATGAGGAGCGGCTGAGGTCACTTGGCCTGTTCAGCCTGGAAAAGAGGAGGCTGAGGGGAGACCTCATCACAGCCTACAGCTTCCTCACAAGGGGGAGTGGAGGGGCAGGCGCCGATCTGTCCTCTTTAGTGACCAGTGATAGGACCCAAGGGAAGGGTGTCAAGCTGTGGCAGGGTAGGTTCAGGCTGGATATCAGGAGGAAGATCTTCACTGAGAGGGTGGTCGCACACTGGAACAGGCTCCCCAGGGAAGTAGTCACCACACCAAGTCTGTCAGAGTTTAAGAAGCGATTGGACTGTGCACTTAATCATATAGTCTGAATTTTTAGGTAGACATGTGGTGCTAGGAGTTGGACTCAATGATCCTTAGGGGTCCCTTCCAACTCGGGATATTCTATGATTCTATGAATAGTTTCCCTCCACAGGCTATGGTAGAAGAAAGACCCTCTGAAAGACAACTTGGAGAACCTGAACAGGCCTCTTGCTATCTGTTTCTTACATACAACATTTCTGTTGGCTAGTCCATTGCTGAGAGAGCAGCCCTGGGTGAGCCATAATAGCAGAAGCTACCTCAGAGCTCTTCCTGAGTCCAGTGTTCCTCAGCCCCTGTGACCACTGTAGCAACTAGGGACGCCAGCACAGCCCTGAGAGTTGCTGAGAGACCTGGAACGCAGAACCACTGGCGATTTCAAGGATTATTGTTCTAATGAGGCTTGGAAAGATAACAATGTAGGAAGCAGGCACTTCAGAAGTGAATAGTAATTACAATAAGCCATGGACCTCAGATTTTCATAACCCAAGAGCAAAATACTGGGAATTAAATCTGAAAAAGGCTTAATCATGCAGAAATAGCACACACATTGGCATCAAAAAAAAAAGAACTCAGAAAGCTGCATATTTTCATGGTAGTGAAAAATGTCGCATATCTAATTCAGCACAGTTGAACAATGACAGTCATCTAGAGCAAGATAAATATCAAAGCCAAAGCACACTGATCTGCTGCAAGAAAGAACAGCTCCCAGCCAAACCATTTAATTACAGTGATGATATTGCTGTTAACGATATATTGCTTTTTCTAAATGATTTGGAAGTGTAAATGAAAATTGTAGACCAAAGGAAGCATGTGTTGACTGGATGGATGTGCTTGTGTTTCACCTATATCTTTGTTTATCACAGGTGGTACTTAAAAAAGGTGGTATTATCTCCTCCTTAACTGACTCGTTAAGTCGTAGCCTGAAGTCGTAGCCTGCCTGCTGCAGGTAGCCTGCCTGCCTGCCTGCTGCACGATGGCTTCCAGCTCCTCCTGTTTGTTACCCATGCTGCGTGCATTGGTGTAGATGCACTTCAGCTGGGCCATTACCTTATCCCCCGGCCTTGCTATTGTTCCCCCTGGCACAGCTCCAACAATCCTTGCTTCAGCCCCATCCCCCTTCTTACCTAGTTTAAAGCCCTCTCAATGAGCCCTGCCAGCTCCTGGCCCAGGATCCTTTTTCCCCTAAAAGATAGGGACCCGAAGATGGGATACAGAAGATGTCATCCTGAATAAATATAAAAATAACATTTTTCTTCTGGCTTTTAATACACATCTTTTGCAACCTACTAACTGATTGGTGAATCATCGTGTCATGCTGTCATTTGTAGAAGTGCAACAGATGGAGAAACAGGCATCTGTGATCCATCAGAAAACATTTCAGGGCCGGAATGGGTGTCCTGGGGCACCCTTACAGAGCGATGGAAGGCAGCCTCTGAAGATCTGTAAGAACCCTGGATTTTTTTTTTGCATTTGTGCTAGGTCCGTATATTTTATATGAAACTACTGGAAGCCATGTTACCCAATCATTCATGCAGGTGTCAAAAGCTAGGCAATACCACAGCTACTGTTGTCTGATGGGCATCAAATCAGACATCAAACATATATGCATTGTAATACAATCCTTAATTACTTGATTACATACTACATGTATGTTGATGGAGGGCCTGTCTCACCCACTGCCCAGAGTGAACTCAGTGGGATAAATAAGCTGCATAGCAAAGCTTTGTTGTGTGCAGGATTCTGCCCTTCTACTGGAGGCACAGAAAGGCAAGGAGGGAGTGAGTCAGTGATCTGCTTGCAGGGACAAAAGGCCTAGCTGCAGAGAAATTCATGTGAACTCAGACTTCCCAGAGGCTGTTGCTAATTGTGTCACTAATTCTGTTGTAACTGTGATATTCGAATGTATGGCACAGGGTGTGTTTTGCAACAGTTCTGGCAAAGTACAACTGCAGTGAATGCCGATTAGTGTTATGCTGTGAACAAAGGAATTGCTATTGATACTGTGGTCAGTACAGGAGGAAAATGTGCTAAAGGTATCCCAAATATATGCATCCTGATGAGCACATCCTTCTTTGGGTTTTTGTCTGAGCTGTAGGAATGGTGCCAAATTCAGCTGGAAGGCTGTTATGCAAATAAACATGAGTGACATGAAGCTGCAGGATTAGTATTGTTAGTGAGGGTAAAAGAAAGTTATTTAATGCTACACATGATATTTACTGAATCATGCCACAGAGAGGAAGAAAGTCCCTTAGAGTTTATAGAGTTTGGTTTATTGTTGTCCTTCCCATGTGAATAGCTGGGAAAAGGCATCCTATTTCTTTTTTTTGTTTGTTTGTTTGTTATTAAATGATCATATAGAACAAGTATTTTATTTCCTTGCCATCTTCAGGAAGCTGAACCAGTAGGACAATTTGGACTAAAACTTGGAGATGGGGACTTTAAGACAATTAAGTGAAGTGGCCAGTAAGAGATGAAAATTTTTCTAAGCCTATGGGCAGGAGGAGGTTGGGGTCAGCAACATGCCTCACACAGAAAGGAGGTACAGAATGCATATTACAATCTCCCAGGAGGCTTGTTACTAGTAAGTAATTCTGTCCCTACAAAGGACCCCGCAACTGTATGAGTGGAAATACACATTCTGGTATCATGGTATAGGGTTGGCCCACACCTTTACACCTGACAGTGCTGAACCCTGCTAAGCACAGGGCTTGGTTCGGTCCTTGTGGTTCTCCAACACTGTATGTACTGGTTCCATTCCCCAATATGACCTCCACCTTGCAAGGTCTGGTAAAAAACAGCAGTTATTTGATTGTCAAATAAGTGTTTTGATATGTCAGCTCTCCTGTGACTAAATATCCTGCTCTTTTTTTTTTTTTTTCTTTTTTTTTTTTTTTTTTTTAATTTTAGGCGTTCACAATGGTTCCCATTTCTGGCTCTTTGAGAACACACTGTGTTTGATTTCATTTTTGTTATGGTTTCCCCTAAAAAAAAAAGTACAGGGCCCACTAAATTAGTGAAATAAGTGGAAAAATGATCCCTTTGATTTGCAGATACTAGCAAAATCAAGGCAAGACAAACTTTGAAAAGCCAGTTCAAAATAACAAATAAGGAAGAAGGGAAAAGCAGAAAAGTTAGAGGGAAAGAGACAGTATTCAGAGTGACTTATCTTTTAAATAAAAGTCCTGAGTCCTGAGAAAGGACTCATATTAAGCTGATCTTGCCAGATCCTGGTAAGACGTAACATATTTGCAGGGATGGTTATACCATTAAAAGCAAAACCCTTTAGAGTATGTAATAAGTTAATTTTCTTGGCAGGATTAGGAAATAATCAGCAGAGACAGACAATCACAAGAGAGAACGGGGAAAAATATGTTCATGGACATGTCTGGCTCACAACTTAGAAATTAACCAAAGGGGACAGCTGGGTCTCAGTTTAACAAGGTACTTATGTGTTTTAAGTGTTTTTACACTTTGTTATTTACACAATAACAAGGTATTTATGTGTTTTAATGTGTTTAACAAGGTATTTATGTGTTCTCAGTTTAACAAGGTAATTACGTGCTTAAATTTAAGTATGTAAACCGACTCAATAATTTTGTAAATGACCTCAGCAGAGGTTTTCTAAGTTATTCTATGATTAATCTCAGCAATATTAACTTTCTGATGTTTAAGGACACATTTATGCCAACTAGGTAACTCAATGTGAATTTTCTGGTCCACAGCAGCAATCATTTACTTTCAGTGTTTAAAAAGTAGCTAGGCTCTAATGAGTTAATACATGTATTTTTCTTCTTGCTTGCACTGAAAACAAGATCAGTAGTATGTTTATTACATTGCCTAAATCATCATTCCTGACAGACAGGAATAACCTTTTGCAAGAATTTTTCTAACTGGATGACTGAGGACAAGTTAACTCCTAGTACAGCCCTGTTATGTTTGAGGCTGTTTTCCTCAGGGTAACTTTGATGTTTAATGGAGGACCAGAGTGGAATCATGAGGAACAAAATTTTAAAAACTATCCATTTGCCCTGCACTGCTTGATGCTGCCATGATAAAATACAGTTTTTTTTTGAAAGGTGTTTTGGAAAGATCCATCCAATCTAACCTGAGTCTAGGCTATGCAAGTTATGTCAGCTTCTGTTGCAAGTGGCAAGAGACTGGCTATTCAACGTATCGCAAAATAGACCCATAATGTGGGATGAACATTCCCTCTACTGACCCAATGACTAACTAATCGCTATGTAATATCAGAGGATATGGGAATGACTTTCTGACAAGGAAAGGCCTTTTTGTTTTGCTTAGATGTTGTTTAAAACAACAAACATTAGTTATTCCAAAGCTTTAAGGTTGTTTCCATTTATTTTACTTATGCTTAACTGATGAGTTGCTGTTTTCTTAGGTATTATTCCAGGTCATTGTTTCTGAGGAGTAATGGTTTGGGTGCAGATTAAATTTGAGATATTTAGTAAGGTAATTTTCAGCAGCATATAGCCATGAAGAAGATGTGTAAGTTCTCCTTGTGAAGCAAAACTGTCAGTGGGTTCTACACTTCTACTAAGAAGTCATGGAAGGGTCCTGTTCCAGCACTGCCTACTTAGTGGACGTGATATCTAACAGATACTTCAATGGGAGTTAGATAAAGCATCGAAAGATCTACTGCTTTGACTATCACTTTTCTGTTCTTTGGAACAGAAAACACCAGTTACATAATTCACAGGCTACTTAAGCACAAGAAGATTCTCTTTAATCTTAGAAAACCAGTGGAAGTGAGGATAGTGTTGCTTGCTTTCAATTTTGAGGTTTTTGATTTGCAAATGTTTTGCTTTTTTTTTTTTTTTTTTTGAAAAGCTTGTGTATGAGGAGGTTGAAATGAGTTAAAACCAATGTTTACAAGAGCCTGATACCATAGTTGGCTTTGCACTTCTCCCACTCCATCCCCCAGAAAGACTACAGCCCCTTGGCCTCATGACCCTACAGTATTTTCATTTTTTTTCCAGCTCTCATCCGGTCCCCAACTGATTTATCAGGATTTTAAGGTTTTCTGTTCCCATAGGCAGGGTGTAAAGCTGCTTGTCCATTTAATACTAAAAGAAGTCACAATCCCTGCAGGAGGACATAACAAACCTACTCTGATGTTTATGGAGAAGAACTGTTTGAATACTCAGGACATGCCTGCTTTCTTTGTGAACACATTCACAGCTTGTAAGGGCTATTCAAATGCAAGCATAAATATAAAAATATCTGCACCAGGTGGTCTTTATTTGAGGTATGCCACTTGCCACTCTTGACTTTGAAACCTGTAATTATCAGTTAATTAAGCAGCATTTATCCCTTTTAACTCTATGATGAACAGCCAATACTGAACACTCAGCAATAGAAATTTGTCCTCCAGTATAACTCAGTAAAAACAAAAACATTCTCCTTTACTTGGAATGCCCCCCAAAAGGACAAAATTAAAGGATGAATGGAAAAATTCAATCATTAATATAATACCATAGACTATACTGTAATAAAATAAGTAATTGTAGCATTTCTTATGAATTCCAAATAACGCATAACTACATGACACGAGCAAGTCCAGGAGGTTCATGAAGCACCTAGATGATAACTTCTTGGTGCAGGTGCTAACGGAGCCAACTAGGAAAGGTGCCCTCCTAGACCTGTTGCTAGAAAACAGAGAGGGTCTGGTGGGAGATGTGGTGATTGGTGGCCGCCTCGGTCATAGCGACCATGAAGTGGTTGAGTTCAAAATTTACGGTGACAGAAGGAAAAGTGCCACCAAAACCTCATCCCTAGATATGGGGAAAGCGGACTTCAGGCTGCTCAGGGAACTAGTCAGCAAGGCCCCCTGGGAAGCTGCTCTTGAAGGCCTCGATGTCCACCAGTGCTGGTCATTCTTTAAGCGATGCCTCCTAGAAGCACAAGATCAGGCAATTCCTAAATATCGCAAGTCAGGCAGGCGCGGCAGGAGGCCGGCGTGGCTGAACAGGAACATTCTGATGGAGATTAGGCGGAAACAGAGAGTGTTTCGCTACTGGAAGGAGGGCCAGGTGTCATGGAAAGAATACAGGGATGCTGTTCGTGTTTGTAGGGAGAAAATTCGTGTGGCTAAAGCACACATAGAGTTGAAGCTGGCTGTGTCTGTGAGAGAAAATAAAAAGGGTTTTTTTAGATATGTGAATGGAAAAAGGAGAACTAAAGAATACATAGGGCCGCTCCTTGACAGGGAAGGTCTCCTCACAGACAATGACATAGGCAAAGCAGAGACGCTTAACGCCTTCTTTGCCTCTGTCTTCAATGCCGAAGATGGGCTTCAGGACCCAGGGTGCCCTGAGCTGGAGGACCGGGACGGTGAGGATGACAAACTCCCAACCGACCCTGAACATGTGCGGGATTTGCTACTCCACCTGGATCCCTACAAGTCCATGGGTCCGGATGGGATTCATCCCCGGGTGCTGAAAGAGCTGGCAGATGTCATTGCGGAACCTCTCTCAATTATTTTTCAACGATCCTGGGAATCTGGAGAGGTCCCGGTAGACTGGAAGCTGGCAAATGTTGTGCCGATTTTCAAGAAGGGTCAGAAAGAAGACCCTAGCAATTACAGGCCTGTCAGTCTCACGTCAGTGCCTGGTAAAATCATGGAGAAGATGGTTCTCGAACTTATTGAGGCGCACCTGGGGGACAAAGCAGTCATTGGTCCCAGCCAGCATGGGTTTGTGAAGGGCAGGTCCTGCCTAACTAACCTGATTTCCTTTTATGATAAGATCACCCGTATGGTGGACCAAGGGAAACCAGCTGATGTGATTTTTTTGGACTTCAGCAAGGCTTTTGACACAGTTTCCCATAGGATCCTACTGGACAAAATGTCCACCATACAGCTAAATAAAAACATCGTACGATGGGTGAGCAATTGGCTAACGGGCAGGGCCCAAAGGGTTATGGTGAATGGGGCTGCGTCAGGCTGGCGGGCGGTCACCAGTGGGGTCCCTCAAGGCTCCATTTTAGGGCCGGTACTTTTCAATATTTTTATAAATGATCTGGATGTAGGAATAGAAGGCATTTTGAGCAAGTTTGCTGATGACACCAAACTTGGAGGAGTTGTGGACTCGAATGAGGGTGGAAAGGCCTTGCAGAGGGATCTGGATAGGTTGGAGAGATGGGCGATCACCAACCGCATGAAGTTCAATAAGAGCAAGTGCCGGGTCCTGCACCTGGGACGGGGAAACCCTGGCTGCACGTACAGACTGGGCGATGAGACGCTGGAGAGCAGCCTAGAAGAGAGGGATCTGGGGGTCGTGGTAGACAGCAAGTTGAATATGAGCCAGCAGTGTGCCCTGGCAGCCAGGAGGGCCAACCGTGTCCTGGGGTGCATCAAGCACAGCATCGCTAGTAGGTCAAGGGAGGTGGTTGTCCCGCTCTGCTCTGCGCTGGTGCGGCCTCACCTCGAGTACTGTGTGCAGTTCTGGGCACCACAGTATAAAAAGGACATGAAACTGTTGGAGAGTGTCCAGAGGAGGGCTACGAAGATGGTGAAAGGCCTGGAGGGGAAGACGTACGAGGAACGGCTGAGGGCACTGGGCCTGTTCAGCCTGGAGAAGAGGAGGCTGAGGGGAGACCTCATTGCAGTCTACAACTTCCTCGTAAGGGGGTGTCGAGAGGCAGGAGACCTTTTCTCCATTAACACCAGTGACAGGACCTGCGGGAACGGGGTTAAGCTGAGGCAGGGGAAATTTAGGCTTGACATCAGGAGGGGGTTCTTCACAGAGAGGGTGGTTGCACACTGGAACAGGCTCCCCAGGGAAGTAGTCACTGCACCAAGCCTGTCTGAATTTAAGAAGAGATTGGACTGTGCACTTAGTCACATGGTCTGAACTTTTGGGTAGACCTGTGCGGTGTCAAGAGTTGGACTTGATGATCCTTAAGGGTCCCTTCCAACTCAGGATATTCTATGATTCTATGATAACTAAAGGTTTAAAAAGTCTTCACCCTGCTGCTTGTGCCAACTGTATTTTTCTTAGTTTGAATAATAACAAAAAGTTTTCCTTTCCAGTTATACAGAGATTTTCAGTGGCAGTTAGAGTGGTGTAGAGACAGATAATGTGAACAGGGGGAGTTTTACAATTAAGTGTCTTTGAAAATCCCGGTAGGTATTGGTCTTCCAGTGTCTTTCAAATTGTCATGTATTTTTTAATTAGTTTTATTAAAGTGGTTGTATGTGGTGGAACAATTCTGAAGTGCATGAGCTGTGACTACTGCAGAATGCAGGTTTGTTACACTTAAGAGCTTCTGAATGCTCTTCTAGGCATATTTTAGTATCATGAAGGCATCTCTTCATCTTACATGTTAAAGTCTACATTTGGGAGTGATTTGACTGAACTTCTTTATACAAGTGTAGCAGATCAGAATCTATACATTTTGAGCATCCATTTCTTACAATAATTTGATCACACACTGTAAGAGCGTTCTCTTACATATATCAGCCCATAATTCTCCCCAAAGAGGAATGGCTCATTACTTGTGTCTGTTTCCTCTCAGGATATCTTTTAGGATTTTACCTTGGAAGGAGCCATATGATCGATGGATTAACATGTCAGAAGCTGTTAGACAAAATAATGCTGTCAGTATATAGCAGCCTTACTGCAAAATCTTGGGCAGCTTTCACATACTAGACTTCAGAGGCTCAAACTGTGGAATTTTCATTGGATTTCAGGGAATGGCAAGTTAAGGTAGCATGTGCACAGTCTGAGGTGTGGAGGCCATTAGTGGGATTTGGTGGGTGCCTCCAGTCTGGAATAAGAAAAGTGTGTGCCAAATTTCTAAGTACAAGTGGAGATAAAATAAGGGAAGGTTCAAAGCAGATGTGAGATTTGGCTGCATCTGGAGCAGGCTCTGTCCCCACTCTCACTACACTGCCTCGGTACACCATAGGGATTAAGCTTGTTAAGGTCCTAAAGACAGGTACTATGAAATAGTTTCTTCTTCTCCGCGGGTCCACACCTCTTTTCGTCCTCACAGCAAAACCATCACCCAATAATCTACAGACCTGTCTTGGGCTTGAGAAGTAGTTCATGGACTCCTAAGGATGAAAAGCAAATCTGCTGATGACAGGCTAAGATTTGTTATGGGTCTATGGGTCTGCTTACCCCAGTCTTGGGCCTACCTGTACAGTATGGCAATATTCACTGTACACATTATACATATTGCTTTCAGTCTGGGAAAAATAAAAAAAAAAGGCAACAGTAACTTATCTGTAATTGTGATCACATCATTTCTTTTCATAATGTCTTATAATGTCTTAAAGTATTGCTACAATACAGGTCTCTTTTCTTGCCTGTGCCTTGGATATGAATCCAATACAGGCCAGTCAGGTGTTATGTTCATAGATATTCTTGATCAACTCTTAGTTTTCATCACTGAACCTATTGGTGTAAGCCATATCTGTAAATTCATTTGCATTGAAAAAAAGAAAAGGAATAAAGGAATAAAGGAATAAAGGAATAAAGGAAAAGTTGGGGAAATTAAATCCCAGCAAAATCAAACAGCTTGCATAGTATAGTGCCTAGAACATTTTGTGTTAGCCTTGTGCACAGAGATTTGAGAATGCAGCAGTTATTGTATGTCATTCAGCAATTTCCTGTATGAGTCAGTACAGAGGTATTTATCCCCAAGGAACTTGCAGAAACCTGAGTTTTTCAATCACTTGAAAGTGAAGAGGATGAAGCACATGAGATTATAAACTCTCTAAGTATGCTCTATGGTGTGGTCCATAACCTTGAACTAGTCTTTAGTGTCTGGAAACTGTTCGGTGGTCCTTCCAGCCAGCCTGTAAAGGTCACTAAGTTCCCTGTGCTTTTGATTCAGTTTGTTTAGGCCCGACTAGGGTGGTCTTTTCTAACTCTACTTTCTGTGATTCCATTAGAAAAATGAGTTTCTCATTCATAAGGCCAAATTTCCATTAGGCCAAATTTCACTTTGAATTTGGAAAAATGAGGTCGTGCTATTTCTAGCATCTTCAGGAAAATTTGGGCTCACCTGCCTGCAACCACCACTGAAATTCACTTTCAGCAGTGTCTTCAGGGCTTCCACATTCATTAAAGTTTGCAAAGCATTTACTTTGTCAATGTAGCTTTTTAAATAGAGAAACTATACATATATATAAATACTAGATCAGACTTCTTCTCCCTAGTACACATCATGTTGTACAAATGCATTTTTGTTCTTGTCTGTGACTCCTATATATTGCAATAGTGTGGGCAGCAACAGCTCCTTACTGTGATCAAAGAATCTTAGATTTTTTAATATATTTTTTATATTTTTTTTCTGGAGTTCAAAAAATACTCTCTAATCTTGGAATGCAGGCTACAGGTTCCTTTAGATCAAATAAGGTTTCTCTCCTTATTGTTGCTATAGTTCAACTAAACAGGGCATCAGTAGCAATTTGAGAGAAAAGTACTTCGAAATGTTCTTAGAATTTGTTCTATAATTAGTGTTAGAGGTTATGCAAGACTGAAATGCACAACTACAATGGGAGATGTGAATCCATCTATCTGATCTTAATAAACTTTGTCACTAAAATCCAAATTTGTGGTAGAAAAAAGCCATAGCTCAGTTGGTTTTCATTTTTCCTTATCGTATATTACCCTCTAGTGGCTGAGTCTTTGAGCAACTTCTAAAGCAAAGACGAAAAGTTAACTGGAGTTCTCATGCAGTGTCCTTTATCTGAGCATAGGTGACTACTACACGTTAGATATGCCTTACTTATTTTTTTAAACTTTCCTCAAAACAGAAAAACTGTGAAAACAATACCAATCAGGTAATCTTTGCAGGAAATAAATGTGAAGAAAAGTATTATCTTGCCAAAGCTGAAAAAATGGTCTTCAACATGTAAGGAAGAAGAGAGTACTTGAGCCTGTTACATTAGCCTTTAACATTTGTTAAATGAGGGGTGAAAATAGTAATGTGTAAGCGATTATAAGTGGCTGGTTTCTTATATTAAGGGTGAGTTTCTATATCTGAGTAGTTGATAAAGACAGACATGGAGAAGGCTGAGGTACTCAGCAGCTTCTTTGCCTCTGTCTGCACTGGTAGACAGGCTTCCCAAGTATTTCATTTCCCTGAACCCATAGATGGAGGCTGGGGGAGCAAAGTCCCACCCACTGTAAGAGAAGAACAGGTTCAAGACCACCTGATGAATCTAAACAGGTACAAGTCTATGGGGCCTGATGACATGAATCCCAGGGTCCTGAGGGAACTGGCTGATGGAATTGCCAGGCCTCTCTCCTTCACAGCTGAGAAGTCCTGGCAGTCAGGTGATGTCCACGGTGAGTGGAAAAACGGAAACATCATGCCCCTACTCTTCAACAATTAAAACAAAGAATTGAACAAAAAGCACTACTCTTCAACAGTTAAAACAATTAGGAGACATTTCTTCTCAGAAAGAGAAGTCAGGCATTGGAATGGGTTTCCCAGGGAAGTGGTGGAGTCACCGTCCCTGGGGGTGTTCAAGGCAAGGTTGTACGTGGTGCTTAGGGACATGGTTTGGTGGGTGACATTGGTGGTAGGGTGACAGTTGGACCAGATGATCAGGAAGGTCCTTTCCAACTTTAATTTTTCTATGATTCTATAAAAGCATACCCTAAAAATTTATAAAGTCCTATTTTTTTTTCTTCTCTGACAGATTTCTGGTCTAGGTGATGAATAGGAAAGGCAAAAAGGCAACAAGTTTAAATATCAAAAACTTAGGAAAGGAGGAGTGTATTAAAAACTTCCCTTTTTGCACGTTTGTCATGACGGAATAATTATTTAAGGTTCCTATGGAATAAAATTGTTTAAATTTCAGCTTCTATTTCTAATTTCAAATTCTTTTAACAGTTTTAGAAGGATTTATATAACCTAAATTGACCAGTATGTGTATCTCAAGGGATTAGCCAATGTAATTACTAAAATGTCTTGCATTGTTCAGTTTGTTCATTCTCAATAATCATTCTAAATTTATCAGTCAGAACAGTGTGTCTATTACTATTAACAAATTAGCAGGCTTTCATCAGTTTAATTGCAGTTAGACAATGGGAATAGATCTCAGAACAATCAGGTAACTTTTCACACTTCTTTTAGTTAGGAAGAAATAGAGGGACAGAGACTCAAATGCGTATTTCCTTCAGAACAATTAAATTAAATTGTATATTTCTCCATCTTCGGTTACATTAGAAATTTGCAGTGTGTACTCATGATGTGTAGTTTACACTGCCATGGTTAATCAGTTATATGATACTATCTCTGTTCTGACAGAACGATTTACATAAATAACCAACTTGGTACTAATTATGATTATAAGAACAGAACATTCGATTTGAAATTACATCACTGCACTATGATTCCCTTGTTTGTTGTAGCTAACCAAAACAAATCGAATTTGTATACCTGTCTAGGAGTTACATGTTCCATGTGATATACTTAATGGCACTATTCTCTTTTAGCAAATCTTTCCGTAAGAATTATATCAAAGCAAACTCATCAGGCATTCTTGATGAAGTCTTTTCAAAACAACATTGAATATTATTGAAAATTCATTCAAGATATACTGGAGCTTGGAGCTCCAAGAATTTGGATATTAAATTGATCACAAAACCACTCCCAAAATATGATCAGATCAATACTTGTTTGTAACTGCTCTTTCTGTCCACACAAAGGTGCACTCCTGTAGTGACAACACAATGTATGAGTTTCCCCAAACACATTATATTTTCCTACCTACACATTTTTCTAGTCAAACATGAAAACTCTAGCTATTTTTTCAAAGGACAAGTGCTATACTGTGTACTCATTTTTTCCATCTGAGCAATCCTAGTTAGCAATATATCACTTCTAGATGAGTTGAATCTAATACTAATGCTATTAGTATGCACTTGTGCTAATAGTAGTGATATTCAGAATCATGTAACTACTTAAGAGGAACTTTTCTTGTTCATCTGCAGCTTGACAGAGACTAGGCAGTGTGAGGTTCCTTGTGTGTGTGTGTCCCCGCCACCCTAAAAGCAGAGCTTTTGCTAAGGTGTTTTTGGAGCTTCTACAGGGCACTGGTGTGACCTGTCCTGTCCTTATTGCTAAAAAGCACAGTGCTCTGGAACCAGATGGGGAATTTCCAGTAACTTGTTACACAGCAGCAGTTCTACTTCCATTTTCAAGGGTCCTGTTATCATTAGTACTCTCTAAGCCCTTTTGTGATCAGGACATGGTATTAATAATAGGACAAGTGCTCATGTAGGCAAAACAAGGCTTAATACTAGATTCAAAAGACTTGAACATGAGGAAAGCAAGGGAGGCATCATTCCAGACTTAGTTTATGCTTCTTACATGTGCAGAAAGAGTCCCAAGGTCTCTTATAACGGGACCAGGAAAAAACCTCCCAGGTACAAGTGACAGTGCTGGGAAATTAGGGTAAGCTTGACTGTGCCATGCTTGGTCTAGTATTAAACAGAGACCATCTCTCATAACACGTGGGATGACACATCCTATGGTATGCACATAGGTGAGGGTTAATCTTGCAGAACCGAAATGAACACTGTAAGTCAAGTCACTGAAGAAAAGAATGCCAGTTCAAGATTCCTGAGATACATTGTATGTCAAGGACTCAAATCTTCCAAGGTGCCTATGTGTCATAGTTTGTACTTATCTCTATGATTTGTAAGTTCTTAAGATTTCTTACATTTTAGCTAGTTTCATTTTTTGGCCTATGTGGAAGAGCCAAAGCAGTAGAAAAAAAGTAATGAAAAGCTCCCCATCTTTGTATCTTCTTTCTTTCTTCATGCCTAACCAGGTGCCTGATCAAATTAAGTAAAGAATTCTAATAAATGTTGGAGCTTCTCACATGTCTCTATCTCACCTCTTAGCTTTTCTGCCATGTCATATGGAATTAATTAGTTCTGCTGAGTTAAGAATAAAGTCACATCCTCTTTAGGGTTGTAGATGAGGCTTTCTGTGGTGTTTAACTCCGGTGACAGCTTGAGTGAAAAGAAATTGTCTCAATTCCTCACTGCAAAGAATAACCACATGATATTTTGAATATTTGAATATCTTTAACATTTATATGTTAAAGGAGGAAAAATTCCAGGGCTGTTGAGAATATGAAACTGCTGAGAGTATCACCATAAGGTTCAAACTTTTCCACCCACAATAAAGCTGGTCAGTGCTAGTACAGAAGAGCCCTGAACTCTGTTTTTACTGTCCCTTTTGATTTCAGCCTTAGAGCCTTAGGGGCAGTGAGGGAATTACCACTAAAACTCTGGAACCATAAAACTTAACGTCCTAGTGACCACCAAGTTTAGATTCTGCTCATAAGACCACTTTCACCCCTTTGGTGTAACTTCAGTAAAGACTATTATTTCTCAGAAACTGAATTATTTTTGAGTTAAATCATTCTGTTTGAATCTCTTGTATTTTGCCTTACCTTGCTTTGTCTTACGTGAAGGCTGCTTTGTTAGCCTCCTTCCAAGGCTCAGAGATAACAGGACAGAGGTGCTCACAACCAATTCCTAGCTGAAACATCTTCCTAAACACACCCTTTTTGTTGGAAGGTATAAATTACTGTGGTGAGCAGCTTAGTAGATCAAGGGAAAGTTTGAAAAATAAGAATGTGTTGTTTTGGCTCTGTTGGGACTCTTAAATATGCCCAAGTCTATGGGTGTTATTACTCTGATGCTCTCTGGTAAGACAAGAATATGATAAATTCCTTAGATTCATGTTTAAAACTACCTCTTCCTAGCAAGTGCTTTCTGCTTGGCTATCTTCCTAGTGCGTGAATGCTTATGGAGCAGAAATCTCAGGAAATAAGCAATTAAACAAATAAGCTGAGGTGTACTTGAACTTATCTAAGTATCTGTTGTTTCTCATGATTATAAATTTTTGAGGGAAGTGGATCTTTCTTTCTTATGGATCTCCAAACTGTAAAGTTTAAGTCATGCTGGATATCCTGAATGATCTAACTTTCTTATGGTATGTCTTTTTGTTTGTTTTTGCATTTGCAAGTGATTTGAGGATTAGAGAACAAGTGTAAGTGGGGGCTCTCATCATTTAAAGTGAATTCAATAAATGTATGAATATTGCTAATATCCACCTGAATGTTTCTGGCTAAGGTGGTGGTGACAATTATTACATCTTCACAGACAAGTTCCTTGTTCTCACAAAATGTTATTCCTCAACAAACCACACTTACAGTGTAAATATATTATACTTCCCTTTAATTTTCCAACCTAATTAAAGAAATAAACAGTTGTTTCCTGGCAGCCTAACTTCTTTTGTTAACTCTTTTGCAACCTATAGTTTTTATGAAAATACATATTTAATGAAGTTTGCCACGGTAGCAAACAAAAACATGATAAACAAGACTGTTGTTTGAGCCTGCAGATAATTAAGTTAAGAAGCATGTGATGAAACACTTTCACTCCTTGAAAATGTTCCTACAAGCTATTAAACTCTGTTATCTTATGATTTCAACGGCAAAAAATTCAATAGTTAAAAACTGCAGAATTTAGTCAAAGGTAAGGGGGAGTGGAAATACTGAGAAGAGAATAACATGGGTGTTCCTGTCTGTTCACTGATGCATTATTGTGTCATGAAGGTTGTCACACTTCTGGGTCCCTACACTCTGCTGAGTGCTGCTAAGTGTCTTTGAGATGAGACTTCAGAAATGCCTCCATAGTGCTCTGTGGACCTTTGACCTACTCATCACCTTGATTAGCCAAACACAGAGCAAAGATAATAATCTGTCAGGCATTTTTAATCAAAGCTCTTACACATGGTTTGTGCCCTGTCAAACTTAAAATGCAATTAGGTTTTGGCTTTAGCAGCCTGTCAGCTGCAGCCAGATTGGGCACATCAGTGCAAACAGTGCTTTCTTCCTAAGTCTAAGTACTTCATTTCTGAAAGTAGCTATCTCAGCCATCCCAGGCAAGTCTACCACTGTGAACGTGTAAAAGAAAATGTTGTCCCAGATACCTTCTAAAAAGCTAAAGCTTTATATAAAGACTGCCAGTCGAATCCTGCTTTGTGCCACCTGTGATGGTGGCTCTTCTGGTATGTGTTTAATATATCAGGGTAAGGTTGCAGCCAGTTACTCAATTTACTAAATGCTGCCTGTCTGTGGGCTGAACTACAAATCTGAAGATATTTCCTTGTCTATTCCTACATCCATGTAGGGTGGCCAGGAGGCCTGCTGCTTGGCATTTGTTGCATGGGGAGCTTGTGCCAGACTCTTGAGAGTGGCTTTTGGTCTGACCTCTACTACCCCAGGGGAAAGTAGAAGAGGCTGCTGTCCTCTGAGATGAGATTTTAGGGGGTCAAGAACTAGACTGTGCTGATGTGTGATGATTTCAGTGGACTTTTCCCAAATTATACAGAGGTGCAGTTGGAAGCAGAACCTGTCTGCACAGGAAGCTGACTTAGGCTTGTTTAAATAGGTATGCTGGCCACCTACTCCTATGTTACTCAAAACCTTGCCTGTAATAGGTTAAGGTCCAGCCCATGAATCCACTTCAATGGGAAGATCTGCAAGGGAATATTTCAAGTGCCATGTTCTTTCACCTCAAGTCAGTATCCTGCTCCAGCATCCTACACGTGACACAGTGGGTAGCTGAAGCACAGTCATGCTGAGTGAGGGGAGACCCATCGCATCAACTGTGCTCTTCTCTAACAGGGATGCTCTTCTCTAACTAATGATGCAGCAGGATCAATAACGTGTGAATGGTATCCAGCCCTCAAAATGAGAAAAACTATGCCTTTGTAAGAAAACGCAGAAATTAGGGAAGATTTCCTTTTGGAACTTGTAGGAAGAATATTGGCAAAATAAAACTGCAGCTTTTCTCTCAGCATCAAAATGGAATAATATTTTTCTACCCTTCATTTTTCTCATCAAATAGAATATCTCTTAATTTCTAGGTCATCTCTCATAGCTTCAGTTTAATAACCTTAAAAAGAATTTTTGCTTCGTCTTCAAAATGAAAAATTCCCACATTGTTTTTAGGATTTTTGTTTCCTAACAGAAATCCAACAGAGGCATCCAGAAATCTGCTGAGACCAAGTTCAGAACAGCAGTAGTACTGATGAAGCTGGAAATTCATCCAGAATTCAGGAGCCAGCTAGAAAGTCTTGATTTACTTCATTCAGAAAGTTTAATTCGTGTGAACAAAGTACTGGTTTGTTGCTATGTGTCAGGAGCTTCTGCCTCAGAGCCTGAACTGGAGGTGCTGGCAGTCATCCAGATTGCCGTAAGGTCTAGGTAATAATCTGACCTTGTTCTGTGGGTATTTAATAGCTGGAATGCCTGTCTCAGCTTGAAATGGATTCCATCTGCGCTTGACTGCAATAAACCTAAGTGCCAAATACAAAAGAGCAGAAGAAAATGAAACTGGTTCAGTTGACAGTTTGATTCATTCTTTAAAAGTTCATGTAAACCCTGTTTGACATCTCTATTCCTGCTCATGCTCAAGTCTGTTGCAAAGGCAGAGGGGAGGGAAAAAGGATTCAAGTGCTACTTCACAGAATTCGTTCTTCTGTTGTTGGAAAAGTGAGCATTTGAGCAATTTTCCTTAATTCTGCAAATATAATGTAGCATCAAAAGTTAAAATAAAAGGAAGAATATGAAAGTTCCAATTAAATGTATCTTGGAGAAGTCTTGAGGACTTCTTGTAGTAAGAAGGAATTCTTCATACGAAATGCCTGTACAGCCAGGCAAAGCGTTGCCTGCTTTCCCACAGAGGCTGCCTAGCTGTGGTGCCAGGTATTCCAGCAGGGTCTCTTGCTCACACCCAGCTGCATTTTTCTGCCCATGCTTTGTGTTGGTAAGGAGCGAAGAGCATTTTAGAAATGTTTCTAGGGTGAATGGACTGGTTTGTTATCTCCAGAAAGATGACACCAAAAAAGTGCTACTGTTTACAACTGGGCATGTAATTTAAGTCCTCCTGATAGGCTTGATCTTGGTTATTTTCCTCAACACAATTCCTCATTTGTTTTGACAAACACCACATATTTATTACAATCTACCTATACAATGGAAAGGGGGGAAAAAAAAAAAAAAAAGGAACATTGTCTCTCTCAAGAAAACAGGTTCCCTTGCTTAACTGTTTCTTAATTTCTTAGCCATAAAATTCCTTAAGAAAATCTTGGGAAGCCCTGGGCTACCTGATAGCTCTGCTGTTTCTATGTGGAAACAAGCATGCTTCTATTGCTATAATCACATCCATACCAAGTAGATTGCAATCATGTCAGCCCTGCAGCTTCTGTGGATGGGGATTCATTCTTGTACCGTCTTGCTTAGTTCTTATTCCTACAGGCAGCTATCCACAGCATACCAGGTTCACAAAGTATGATGCTATTTCTGCAGGCCTACTGCATTGCTAAATACAACATAGAGATTGTTGGTGACTGCTAAGTAAACAATGAAAGATAAACAGAATAGAGAGCTTTTTCTGACTCAGCTGTATTGGTAGCAAGACTAAAACACATTAAAATGTTGCCACAGAATGGTGGAACAAGGTAATATTATTGCTCATTTGGGAGAGCCAGAGCTATTATTTCAGAAGTGTGGGTACTGCATTAGTAATTACTTGCCTTTTGAGCACAGAGACATTTACTTGATAAGAATGTGGAAAAATTTTCTTGATGCTTAGAAGCTTCAGAAACAGTGTCTGAAGAAACTCAGACAGATTCAAGTTCCTATGCCCGCCTGACAAATTGATCAAAATTCAATGCTTGTAGAAGCTTTGGAGATATTCTCCCGTACCAGCTGCTGTATCTGAGAGACTAATGAAATATAACCACAGTACAAATACTTCTAGAGTTGAGTCCTTAACAACATTTTTGTAAGTTAGAAAATAAATTTCAAGCCTTCTAATCTTGCTGGTAGTTGGACAGATTTGGAGATATGTAATTTGAACATGATATGTAATTTGAACATGATACTCTGCTTTCTGCTTAAGACAATCTTGAACTAAATTGTCAGAGCTACTAAGAAAAATACAGAATACCAAGATATTGCCTAGAGATGAGATGTCCTTCAGCACTTCATGAAATCCTTACAAAACTACTAAAGGCAATAGTAGGGTCTGTGTAATTCAAGGTTTGGTTCAGCCCTTGGAAAGTGCACCAGTTTGAATTTTAGGCCGTAATTCCAAATTAGGGATGTGCAAACGTTTAAACTTGGCTTCATTTAAACATGGTAAGAAACATGAGAAAGTTTGAGGGAACAGACTTGCACTCTGGCAATGCTTCCCTTCCCTCCCTTACACATTTTATGGCAAGATAGTCATGTCTGTAATGTGAAGTAAATTCGGCTTTAACAAAATGCCTTGTTATTCTGATACTTCTAAAGCTCGTTTGGGTCATTACACCTATTAATCAAGAATGCTGGGGCAAGGAGGGTGTGTAATGCTGATGTCTGAACCCTGAGGGACCTACAAAGAAAACAAAGTTGAGACTGAAAACTGGTTCAGGATACATTGTGCTTTGGAGTATCATCTCTAAGGTGAAAAAGTTTGCTTCTTAGCTCACAGATGTCAAATTTCATGACAAAGAGCTTGTTTCACCATCTGTGTTTGAAACAAGGCTCCAGAGAAATGAGAGCCTTTTTCAATGAAAAGGGTACCTTTCTTATAATTCTTAAAAGATAATATGGAATTTTTGTTCACCTCAAGATTATACCATTCCTCTATTCTAAATATGGGTTTGCATGTGTTTTTTCCTCAGACCACACCGCTGTTGTCAAAACTGTCTAATTTTCAAAGACTGCAGAGAGAACATTGCAGAACTGAGAATCTGATTTGGGAATACTATGTCAGTGGTGTTCTGACAGTGTTTTAACAAGGGGATCCACAAAATAGTTCTCTTTTAGCAGCAGCGAAACCTCTAGGGAAACTTGTGGGTATATGTCTGCCAAGATGAAAGATAGACTGAGATTCATGGTAAGATTGTAGAATATGAAATATGATTGTAGTGTGTTTGTGATACATTTCTACTGTTATTTGGGTAATTAAAACAAAACAAAACAAAAAAGCAACAAAAACAAACAACAAGCTTCTAACAGAGTACAACAAAATGGTTTAGAAAGCAAATAAGACTGAATCTTTTTGGATTTTTTTTTTTTTTTAACTGAAGGGATGAATCATGAATTTATGAATTGGTAGCAGAAATGTAGGAGAGCCCTCCACTGTGCACTACTTGAGTACGTTAAGAACAAGCCCTTGCAGATGAAAAATAACAAATCAAAGATTTTGGGAAGATGCTGCATTCATGGGATGCGTTCTTGTTATGACTGCCACAACAGCGATGTAACTCAAAGGTCTGAGGCTGAAATGAAAATCCAGGACCTGGACTGCATGGGGGATGTCTGACCTGCTGCAGGAGCAGTCTTCCAGCCAAACACCCCAGCTGCTCTCAGCCTGCCTGGAAGCAGCCACACACAGTTACCAGCTGGTTTACTTCAGGCCTCAGAACATCTGTCCTGCTTTAAGCCATCCCCTGGTACCTCTGTTTTGGGGAGAGAATATTGTGTAGGTTCTGTCCATGCACCATCTCGGTTAATGAAGAAATTCTCTGGAAGGATGCTGGGATGCTGCTTATGCCTAATCTCTTAATTTGTTCCCTTCAAAGCACCACTTAGCGATGTGTGAGAGAAACTAACTTCAGAATTTATAGTTGGTGTTAAGCTAGTTAACGGGATAAGGGTCAGAGAGGACTTTTCAGTGAGATTTGGTAAAGGACTTTGGTAGTTTCTGCTTGTTTCTGGCATCAGGAGATGTGGTCCCTTTTTTCAGATGTTTGATCTCAGAAATTCTTTAGAAGTAAAGGGACTGCAGAATGCTCCTTACAATGTCCGTGGTCTTTCCTGCTGTGTTACTCTGAGACACTGGTTTTGTAAACTTTGATTTAAAGGTATTCAGAGGAGCATCCCATAGCTCAGGAAGGGGCTTTTCAGGGGATGCTCTGGCCTAAGTCTCCTGTGTGGCAGTGATGATGGGGAATTAATCTTGGTGGTCCAGGTTTCTGTCTCTCTCTCTCTCCATTTTATTTTATTTTTTTTTACAGGGATTGTTTCTTGAGGCAAGAAGTATGGACATACCAGCTCTTTTACCATTACTGAAATGCTTCATCTTTCTTTTCAAAGTATCGTCTCCTTTTTAACTTGAATCTGCTACCATGGAAAATGAAAGAGGAAGAAAATTGCCCCAGTGAGTTTCCCCATCTCATACCCCTTTTAGTCTTGGAGGAGGTCTCTTGAGGTCATGGGACTGAAGCTACTGGGGACATTTTTCACTCACCCACAGTATAGGAAGTTCATTGTGCAAGGATTACATTGCTCTCTTATCTAGATACTCTATTCTTTAATTACATCATAGTTTTTCTGTTACTGAAGCAAGAGTTTTGATGCTCATGAAGTCACTCAACATGGAATAAATGGGCTCAGACATCAAAGAGGCTATGGCATTTCACATCACTGTGTCCCCAAACACTGCTTTCCCTGCCTTTGAGAGGATCTCATTTCCATAGTTATTCTGGCATTGGCTTCATCCCTGCAAATTCTGCGTTTGGTGAGACACAGCATCAGGCTGAAGAGGACCTGTGGATGTGGAGTGGAGGGACCCCTCCGCTACTGAGCAGGGTAGCAGAAAGACTGTGAGGAGTTCAGATGACTGCAAGCTGTCTGCAAGTCAGGCTCTGCTGGAGAGCCACCTTGCTGTGTTTTGCAACCTTTGTGTGAACTTGAGACTGCTTCAGCCCCCCTAGCAGTGTAGACACTAGACACATTCTGTCCTTGTTCCCAAACATATGCTCTTTGTGCTGTGCTCTGTTTTATTTGCCTCCCCTGAAAATAAGGGAGGTGGCTGATAAGCAAGGACGAGCAGTATTTCCAGCAAGAAGGGCTTGTAAGTACACCTGGGAAAAAACAAAGTCTCCCATGTTCTGCCTGGGGCCCTCAGAAGCTTTTTGATAGGGCTTTGACCTGCACTGTGGAGGAGTGCCAGGGTGGTAAATCACAGGACTGCACTGGGGACATGGGTACAGCTGGCCAGAGGTGTCTGATTCAGCCAAAAACATGAACTGGGAATAGGGAGAAATAACAAAAGGGAAGTAGACTGGAAAAAAAAAAAAAAGAATTGACTGTACATTTTTTAGGAATCTCTTCAGTGTTCATTAATTCTGAGATGAATTGTGATCATTAGTTTTGCAAGTGAGATCACCCATGATATGAGTCTTTAACGGGGATTTATGTAGCAGAAAGTAGACTGAAAGTACTCAAATTTTCTGTGAAACTAGCAATTAAAGATCAGTGGCTTTCAGGCACTGGATATTAAGGCTGGAACTGAATTTCTGATTCATAGGTAAAAAACTCACTGTCAACCTCTGGAAATTCTTTATGCATTTTTTTCTCCTATTTTTCCATCATTTCTCTAAACAAAAGACTGACCTTGTAGTTAAAGCATGTGGCAGAATATGTGTTTGTGTTACTTCAGTCAGGTAACTTAATCATTCACTATATTAACTTCTCAATAGCAAATGCAAAGATCTTGAGTTCCATAGAAATAGTCAAGACTATAAATGTGAAATTATCTGAGGGATGGTAAAAATTCTTAAAATTATGTTATAAAGAAATGATGGCACTTGCAAAATGCCAAGTTGAAAGGGGAATTTGTGTTAGCTAATACTTCTTTCAGGGATCTTGTGTTGGTGTTCTTGGCAGACTGAGCTTTGCCAGTCTGTTTGCCTTGTGCATACCTGGATGCCATGCTCTGTGTCTAAAGAATAAGGATTACAGCACTATATGATATTTCCTACTGTCATTTGCTTTCATGTTACCTAACACAGCTCAAAATCACATTAGCTGTTGTTTTTTTTTTTTGTACTCAAAATATCTGCCAGGTGTTTTTTACAAGTTTGTCCTCTTCCTTTTCTTTTCTTTTCTTTTCTTTTCTTTTCTTTTCTTTTCTTTTCTTTTCTTTTCTTTTCTTTTCTTTTCTTTTCTTTTCTTTTCTTTTCTTTTCTTTTCTTTTCTTTTCTTTTCTTTTCTTTTCTTTTCTTTTCTTTTCTTTTCTTTTCTTTTCTTTTCTTTTCTTTTCTCCCTTCCTTTTTCTTCTCCCCTCCTCTCCCTTCCAATCTTCACTTTAGCTTTTTCTCCTCAAAACTCATGCAATGGTGAGATAAAATCTAATTGTGTTTTTACAATGTGATGGTTTGGTTCCCAGGAAAATAGCATTCACTAATAAAAAAATGTCTTCACATTTAATTTGCCTAGCAGGCAGCACTGGTAGTAGGTGAAAAGGCAGTGTGCTGCAGAGACCAGCACACTCTTAATATATACTACTGTATGCCAGTCCACAGCAAATGAATTTGTTCATAAGTTCCTGATTTTTTTAATACTAGACTCGATTTGCATTAGCTCTCCAGTGCTAAAGTTTTCAGCTTGAACAATTCTTCATTTCCTGTAATTAGATCTTATTGTAAATCCATTGGCAAGATTTGGTTTTGATATCATCTTATGTCATTGTATACTTGCATTGGTCACATGGGCTTTGTTGGCACACCAGAACTGAGACTTTTAGTCACATCGGAAAATACATTAATTGCCCAATTTGAGTTTGTCACAAATGCATTTGAATTTGCTTCTAGTAGTCTGATGTCAGCAGTAGTCTCAAATTTTAATGAGATCTGGATTTAGTGAAAGCATTCACAAAGACAGTTCAGATAAATTGTGCGTTCTGGTGAACTTTTGAAAATCACTTTGATAATTTGGGATCTTAAATGCTGTAGATGATTCCTTGATTTAAAAAGGCATTGAACCAAAATCTAGAATTAAACATGGGGAAAGGTCAGAATTGGGTATAAAATGCACAACTGGTTTGTATAAGAGCCACTCAGGATACACAATTCAAGTAAAACATTTCATTCAACTGTGTTTTATAATCTACAAAGCAGAAAAGGTTCTGCTGAAGTGCACTTGAAGGAAGTGGGCAGGAAGGGAATGAAAAGGGATAAGACTGTGGTGAGGAACTTCATAAATCCAGCTGTAATTCTTGAGGATGAAACTCGTCTTGTTCGTGATGAGGCAGATGCGGAGGAGAGTGAGAGGCGCTGACTCGCAACTAAGGGAGGCTGCTGGGGAGCTACCACTAGGGAAGAAAGAGGATGGGGATGGTGGTGGGCAGGAGCAGAAGGCTGAGAGGGAATGACCCTAACCATGGTCCACAGTTTTTGGAGCAGGTTTGTGTCAGAAACAAGAAAGGGACAGGGGGCTTCTGGTGATCAGTGTGAATCCACAGTCAGCAAGTAGGGACAAAGCACTTTACTGTGTGTGCCATGCACCATCCCATTTACACAGGTACTCACCCTCCCTAGTTCTCCCTGAGTCGTCCTTTACCTTGTTTGTGGGCATCCGAAGGCTCCTGCTGACCTATATGGTGGCAATGTGTGGGACAGTAGGACTTCTGTATTTCCAGTTTGTTTTTGTTTTTTATGAGTACCGAAGAGAACTCACAGAATAGCCACAAAAATTACTGAAATTGCAAGTCAGTTATTAAGATGCGAATGAAAGCCCAGAAGAACAACTTCCATTAGAAGGGCAGTGGGATGGATATGGGATGGTATGAAAATCAAACAGCTCCATAGCTGATGTGAATGCTGTTCAAGAAATTTGTATCAGAGTATTTGTGCTCTTCTGTGAATTCAGAAATTCTGTTAAAAATACTCATATGGTATATTCCAATGTTTTATTTTGCCAGCAGCTGATCACTGATAAGAAATTTTGAGAAGTGTTCATTTATCATTTATTTTTATTTGACAGTACTTGGAGTATGAAATTAAGAACCTCTTTGTTGGTACTTAATCTCCACTGAGCAATCAGAAGCTCTTTAGTTTCTACTGCTATTTCAGAAGTAACATCCCTAGATACTAGTTCAGTCCTGACCCAATGAAATGAACACATTTTTTTTTTCATTAAGTTAAATATCCTGTTATTTAAATGGACCAGAGATATTACTTCAGTTTTTGAGCACCTAGAAACTATCAGCCATATCCTGACTCCAAAGAAGTCAGTGTAAAGTCACCATCCATAGTTATAGGACCATGTATTGACATGAAAAATGTGACAAGAATTGATAGGTTATGTCCAGTATAACACGCTAGGATAAGCATTAAAAAATGATATTTGAAAGGTCCTTGTCAGAAAATGAAGAAGACCAGCTTTATCATTTTTGTACAGATGATACTGATTTCCAGTGTGAGATTTTACTAAATATATAAAACTCTAATAAATAAATAATAAAATACTTTTATTTAAAATTACTTTTTTTACTTTTTATCACTTTAAAATGAAATAATAAAAACTTTAATAAATAAAACTTTAAAGAGCAACTGAATAACTGGTCAGATGGACAAGATACACACACAGCTTGGTATAGTTATAGAGAATGTGCGTGTATTCTGCACTTTAAGAATGATATGTCTTTATATTGTCAGAAGATGCTTGGGTTTGTGTTTTAAAATAATATGTAAGGTGCTTTTTTCTTATGCAATGTTTAGTGTTTCTGATTAATTTTGAGTTTGCCCTTCAGACCCAGTACAGAAACACAAACAGGATACCACACAATCCTATTCCACTGGCAGGAGCTGATGACAAAATAGTAGCACTGACTGCATCAGTCTGCATACTCTTTCCCTGATGTGCAGAGGAATGCTGTACAGAGCTGTGTCTGTAGCAGAAGCTGGTGAAACCCTTCTCCACCAACTTGTGGGCAGGCATGCTTCTACCAGGTGACTTATGAAGATATTAATCACAGGCTTGATTTGCAGTCTGGCCTTTATATTTCATTGAATCAAATACCCACCTGTCCCTACCATAATGTATTTTGTTCTTTTTATTTACTACATCTAAAGGTCTTGAAACTTTCTCTCCATCCTCCAGCTGGTAGCTACACAGAGATACCCTTCGCTCTATCAGCTGGCCCACTGTGACAGCAATATCCATGACTCAGTTTTCATACTTTTGGGGTATGACCTACTGACTGTCAGTTCTGGCTTTGGAGATGATTTGGAAGAAGAAATCACTTAAGAAAGAACACCTGGTAAATTTCTTTTTTTTTTTTTAATTTTTATTTTTGTCATAGAACAAAAATTTTTTGTCTGAGAGACACATGGCAGGTACATCAAGAGGAGAATTTCCAAGTTTTTCTGAGCTCTCCCTTTAGTTTGGGAGGCTACTGAGATATTGGAGTGTGGGGGAGGAGGGGGCAGAATCCATCTGCGCATGCGTGAACCCACTGCTTCAAGTGTAACAGCTGTGCTGCTCTTAATGCTCATATGACTGTTAAGACAGCTCACTTTCCTGTGACAATAAGGAACCAGTTTCAGGTTTCTTGGTTTTGTGGTCAAGTTAGATCTTACAGACCATTCTGGGGGAAGTACTACAGCAAATACAGACTTATGTCTTCTTTGAAAGGTTTACTATTTTATTACATAATAAAAGAGCTCCACTTCTGACTCATCGTATTGTTTTATTTCCCCTAATATGTAAATGAAACCACAGAGTTGTTTTGACTGGAGCTGGTTATTACATCCCTAGATAACCCATCAGCAACTGGCAGCTTTGCTGAACTAAAGCTGAAGATATGTAAATTAGTGACTGCGTACTCCACCTCTGGCTGCTCTCAGAAGGAAACAGTGATGTCTTTAACATAACAAAATTCTTTGTATTTCAAAACAGACATATTGAAAACTAGAACTGGGGAAACTGTGAATTCACAAGAAAGAAGTCACTATTTTGAAATAACATGCAGTGCCCTGCAGTGGCAGGTAGTCCAAAATGGCCAGCTTTAGTCTGTAAAGTTATTTTATCTTGTGGTGAGTGAGAAGGTGTATGTGAGCAGCACAAACCTGACTGTGTTGCTGGAGGAATTTGCAGTGAATACTCAAAGTAATTTCAGGGGACAGAGGAGGTTGTGACTCCCACAAATTAGCTGGAGCAGGAGGAGTATTGGAGCTGTCATGCACCCTGTGATGAAGAATGACATCGGACAGCACATCCAGCCAGCATTGCTGTCTGCTTATGTAGAACCTCTTTAGACTTCTGACAATCATATTTTTTTTTAATTTTTTTATACGCTTCAGTTTTATTGGGCTTGATAACCTCTTCTTAAGGAGAATACTTCCTTTATTTTCTGAGAGAGATCACAGAATGAAAACTGCCAACTTTTCCTGAAACACAAATTTCCAAGAAAGATAAAATGAATCCTAAAAATTGCCGTTTCACTTTGTCATGTGGTTGTTTCCATTGTGGGATACAGACCCATATTCCATGAAAAGCATGGAATACTCTGCACCATTAAGATGGCCAGTAAATGAAAGATGGAGGGAAATCGTTCCCATTCCACCACCACCACTCGAATCCATCAAGACAACTTACTGAATAGCTGATGTTTTCCTAATGATTATAAGATGACTTTATCCTGATTCCAAAGAAATCTGTCTGTATGGACATTTAAGCTCCCCAAAGCTTCCCAAATCTGAACTGATTTGAACACATTTTAGCATCTTTTTACTTTTTATATGGCACAAACATTTATAAAGAACAGGGTCACCACAGATGCTAGTACATACACCCTGCTGATGGTCAGTAGAAACTTGCAAAACACAACAACCAGAGCATCACAGGAAGCTTAAGCTTCCTAATGGGATATTACCTATCCCTGTGCCCTATACATGTGCTTTGATCAGTGAACAATGCCAGTGAAATCCTACAGGGACTTAGGTCGGATTCTCAGCCTGTGGGACTCATGCTGGCACAGCTCTGCAGTACCACTGTCTGTTCATCTCATGCAAGACTGTTTTTTTGTTGTTGTTTGTTTGTTTCTTTGTTTCTTTTCCTTTTCTGTAAAAGGCAGTTTCTGCCAGCTGATTTGACCTCAGAGGAAGATTCGTAATAAGCAAGTAGCTATGTCAAGGGGAGGCAGTAGCTCCAGCTAGGCTGGCTTTCATCATGACTGAGGTCAACAGAAACTTGAACTTCTGTGCCAAGCCTGGGTAGGAGGTAGTCTCTGATCTGAAGCTTGTAGTAAAGGTCAAAGGCTGCCAGATGTTACTGGCAGTGCCTTGTGCCATCCTGGGGTTCCTGTTACATCTCTGCTGCAGGAACCCTCCCACACAGTCGTGGGGCTGAGCTACCAAACAAAAGGCACAGAAGGAGTTGCCAGCAGGCACTGTAGTTTCATACTGTATGAACAGTGCTTTCTCCTATAAGGAGAACCATTTATTACAATTTCTTAAGTTGAAGTAAAGAGGATTTATTTAAGTTTTGACCAGGATCCCCTTTTCAATAATTAATCTTTTTTTTTTTTTTAAGAGATGTGGCTTTAATTTTTCCTTTCTAAATGCAGATGTGCTGAAATAATTTGTGAAGAGCATTAAACTTATTTGCCTACTGCTGGTTTTCAGTGAAATATATGAAATAGATTTATTATATTTTTATATTAAATGTGAAATGGAGTTGAAGATCCTCTAGGACAAACACTTGTGGTTAAGTATTTGAAAAAATGAAGCAATGTACATAACTGTATGCAGTTGTATATAGGTTATGTACCATTGCCTTGTCTATATTGCTTATTTTTTTTGTGTGCCACTAACGGAAATATACCTGTGTTCTTTCTACTACATTTCTGAGTTGCTTGCAAGCAATCCTAAGGAAAAACTTGAGCAATTAACTGTAAGGAAAGGGCAGTGTAAATGTATCTCCCCATCATGAAATGGTAATTATAGTATCGTCACAAGGTAAATTCATGACTGCTAAAGATTTTAATTCTGATTCTTTTCTCAAATGCTTGGCTGTGCACCATCACCTGCTGTCTAGCAGTTGTGAATAAACTTTGCCATCAGTTATTTGTAACTCTGTAACAGATCAGAAAGTTCCTGTTTTCTTAAAACAACATGCTTTGTTGCAGAGTTGACTTCTATAGAAAGCTGTGTGGTGACTGTAGGAATGTGGCTGTCTCATACCCCATTCTGTGTCTGTGGTGTTTCTGCCAGCTGGTTCATGGAGCGGTGCCAGGCTGACCACAACCTACAATGTGCCTTGAAGTTCCCTGTGGATTGTGGACCAATGTGTTCTTCCATGAGGATGCTTATAGTTAAGTCCTATGTCCTCTAAATTCAGCTGGTTGAACACATACACACAAAAGCAGAAGGCAGCATTTCTCATGCTAAGGATAATATTTGATCGATGCTGTTTTACTGCAAAATTTCTATCTCATCCGATCTATCTACACCATTAAGTCAGCTATACTGGACTGCAGTCTGTACTGAAAGGGTGTTTTTGCTGGACTGTGTAAACATGATAGATATCTTGTTTATTTTAGGCAAACAACAGTTCCTTTGTCAAAGGGATTTATTGTTAGGATTATCAGACTAAAGTTCTCTGAACTGATTTTCATTCTCAGATGTTAATGTATAGGTGGAGGGAATTGACACAACATCTAAAACTGATATTCTTATTACATATTCACACAAGCATTGCATAGGAATAGTAATGATTAACTTTTGAGGTGTGTGTGTGACACCTGACCACAGAAGAGATTCTGCAATGCAGGGCTTTCTCCCGCTGTTTCTCATTGGAGTTAGAAATTCCATAACTAATTGGCAGATAGCACAGCGTTGGCTCACCGTATTAGAGGAGTTTACATTTTGGAATATCATAAATGCAAGCAAGCTCTTTGCTCAGTCATCTGAAGTAAGACAAACAATAAATACTAGGTGTAGTGTTTTCTCATGGTGTTTCCTTACACTAGCTGTTACCACGGAAAGGAAGTAATGTTGTTTGTGGCTGGAACCCACATTTGTCTGACTTTCTAATGTTGGGGAAAGGTTTAGTGGAGGTAGGGTGCAACTCCACATTGCACTCGTTACGTCAATACCTGTTGTGTAACTTTATTTAGCTTTGCACAGAGGAATTGAATTTGCATTTTGAGTGCTCTGAGGAGCATACTAGGGGATTTTGCCTATGGAAAGATGCAATATACAAAGCCAGTTAAAGCTGTAAGGTAAAAAATTGAGTGATACACTTTTAACTCAAAAGCTTTCAAGTTGAGTGGATTTTGGCAGCCCGTGAATCTTTGTTCTGCAACTCTGTACTGTGGGGTTGGAGGCTGAATCTAATTTGCACCCTTCTATTTCTTCTCTAGCCCACAGAGTGAAGACTGTCCCTCAAAACTCCCATGGTTAAGCTGCAGGGCAGCACAGAGTTAGGAAGTGATAAGGAGTGTCAACAGTGTGTGATAGCTGCAGGGATTCTTTGCTAAACGAGATAACATCCCCTTCTCCCTGTAACCTAGAAAGTTCTGGTTTCATTAACCTTATGCTTTCTGCCTCATGACAAGAGCAGAACCTAGTAGAGATTATCCTCTTTGGGATCTGGGGGAGATGGGCACAGCCACTTCTGTTCACTAGGTTAGATTCTAAATGGTCTGCCTTTCAAATACAGGAATGAATGAGCTCTTGTATGTGCAAATAGCAGTCAGCTGTAACATGAATTGAGTATTGATAGCCCACAGGTGCAACTTGGAAGAGCCCTCTGTACATGATCACCAAAAAAAAAAAGGCATTGGATTACATTTTTGACCAAAAAAAGGCTTAGTACAAATCCATCGACACTTTAAATATAACACATTTTCTTTCCTTTTTTCTACCTATGTCTTCTCAAGCAGCTTTAAAAAATCTTATTCCTGTTCAAGTCCAGGAATTTACTAATATTGTCCAACTGTTTCATCTGTGTAACAGACACTTTTTCTATGGACCTGTTGTGATGCATTTACTCAGGATGATGTCAGAACCAAGGGAGGAGCAAGAGAACACAATTTCCAATATGAGCAACTCCAGGCACATCCTCATACTCCATGGTATGATGGTAAGCAGAAAAAAAAATGTTGTCACTCCATGAAAGAAGTTTCATCATTCTTTTGGGAAAGTACTCTGTGGAAGTTCCCTCACACAAAGCTTTCTCCTCACCTTGACACTTAAATTGTTTGCTGAATTAGTTATTGACCAACCAGTAGTCTGCCCTGAATAAGGAACTGTAGGTAGGTTCACACCCAGAATCTCAAAAGACACCCCATAATGGCATGGAAACTTATGTGTCTGCTTCTGCTTTGCTTTGCTCAAAAAGAAATATAAACAGTCACCTCCTCTCCTGACTTCCTTTCTTTGTGTCCCAGTCCAATTACGTTGCTGCAGGCAACAAGAACTGAAGGACAGTGAGCTCACTCTCTGCTACCCACCCTTCTGAACCTGTATAGCTCACCCTGTGAGACCTGCTCCTCGGATGAAGCTACTTGATCTTCATGTCTTCACACTCCTAGTTTCTACCTTGCATCTGAACACTTGGGACTTTACAAACTGGCTGAGTGGTCATCTTATTAGCACATTGTTTGATGTTATATTGCCTGAAAATGAGAACAGTATCAATAACAACACTGGGGTGTGTGACAAGTTCTGTTAGTCCCACTGCTGTTAAGGCTCAAGACAAGGCATTACAGTGTGCTTTGATGTGTGTTGTGTCATACATAGTCACAAAGACACGGGACACTGCAACGGAACTATCCTCTTGTTTTTTTTTTCTGCCAGTGTCTGAGTTCAGCTAGGTGGCCAGATTTTTCAAGGTTGAAATCAGAAATAAAAGGCTGTATTTCTCAGAATTCTTAGAAGCAATACTTAAAGTATTACAGTCTTTGTAATCTGGGACCCCCAACAGAAGAAGGACATGAATTCAGTGGAGTGGGTCCAGAGGAAGGCGATGTAGATGATCAGAGGGCTGGAGCGCCTCTCCTGTGAAGACAGCCTGAGGGAGTCGGGGTTGTTCAGCTTGGAGAAGAGAAGGCTCTGAGGAGACTTTAAGGCAGCCTTCCAGTGCCTAAAGGGGGCCTGCAGGAAAGCTGGAGATGTAATTTATCAGGGAGCCTGGTGATAGAACAAGGGGTAAAATCTTAAAAATAGAAGAGGGTAGACAGAGGTTAGATATAAGGAGGAAATTCTTTACTCTGAGGGTGGTGAGGCCCTGGCACAGGTTGACCAGAGAAGCTGTGGATGCCCCATGCCTGGAGTTGTTCAAGGCCAGGCTGGATGGGGCTTTGAGCAACCTGATCTAGCAGGAGGAGTCCCTGCACATGGCAGAGGGTTGAGAATTTGATGATTTTGAGGTCCCTTCCAACCCAAACCATTCTATGATTCTTTTGTTTCTTTATTGCCAGTCATACTTCTATTATTTCTAGCATTTGTATATGTGACTGTTAAATACAATTCTAGCTGGCATATGGATCAGTCAGCAACTAGTACAAAATGACTCTTTAGGACCAGTGTGTGCTTGTTGTTAACAAACCTAGAAGTCTTCCCTGCAAAAGAGGAATCACAGAAAAAGAGTCTGTGTTCCCTGCTACTGTTTGAGACAGGATATTGGGCTCAACTGGCTTTTGGCCTGATCTGGAGAAAGGCATTCTCATACTTTGCTTCCTATTCTATTTTTTATTTGCTTAGTTATAAACCTAAGGAGAGATGAGAACTGTTAAGTATGAAATTGTATAGGAAAGCAGGTAAATTAGATTTGGAAAGACTTGCCAGTGAATTGGAATAGTTTCTGGCTGGAGAATCATCTGCAGTAGCATGGTGCTTTGCCATAAAATACTTAATCTAAAGTCTTGTATAATGACCTTTGCTGTACCAAAGCACGTATTTCTTGAGATGGGGTTTTTGGCTGCAAAACACCACACTGGAAAAACCTTCAAGAAGAGAAATTTGGAGATACTAAGGCCTATCTGCCGGAATGGACTAGCAGATAGATCACCTTTTTCTGCCTGCTCTATTAGCAGTTTCTCAGCAGCTACTAATTACAGCCGTTCAGGCTGTGATTGTTGTTTCATTAATTAGATACCACATGTTGTTTGCTTCTCTTTGCTGCCCATCTTGACTAGCCTTTGACTGTGAGTGCAATCAAGCATTTCCAAGGTAAATGGTACATGATCAGCGGCCATGCGACAAAGATAAAAATTGTCCTAGGGATTGTGCCTGTAGTATCAAACAAGCAAATCTTGATTCAGCAGTGTAAAGATCCCATGTTCAAGTTTTTTACTTGGATCAAAACTTGCTGCAAATATATAAAGTGTATTAGAAAAACAAACAAACAAAAAAAAACATTTAAACACAGGAATATATGTTGTACTGTGCTTTTATATTTCGGGATTTGTTCATTTGGCAAGTTAAACGGTACCATTGAAATCAACATATGCTTTTCTTCTCATTGTGTTTTACTGCCGTAGAGGTGGTGGTATCAGTGAAAAGGATGAGTTAGTTATAGAAATGTTGCATGATACAACACAATCTATAGGCAGGTTACCAGAGTAACTTCCACAGGATCTGAAACTGAGACAGAGACCAAGACTGCAGTTGTGTCCATATGGGCTCAAAAAGCCTGTCATTTCTGCATTCCCCAATCACAAAAACTGTTCTTGAGGGTTTTCTCAGTTTTGAAAAATAAGAAAACTGTCTTTCTTCCTTCTTGGATATGGCTTTCTTTTCCCCTAAAGAAGCTGGTCATAATCAGCTGCAAACTGTTTCTGTGAGTACCAGGCTGTACTATAAATCTGTAAGTTAGCTTTCCTGTAGCATAATTATTCATTGTGATGCTTATAACATAGCAGTTTTACGTGCTTGCCTTCATGCCAAAGTAGCTACTACTTTAAAATACAAAGGAAGCTGAAGATTGTATAAGCTATGTGCAGATGAGGTAATGAATGTTTGGGCAGAATCTGAACTGAAAGCAGCAGGTCCTTCAGCGTGCAACAGGGAAAAAGCCCAGAGCAGCTGACTGGAACCAGCAGCTGAATCACTTGCACCCAGTACAAAATTGCCATTCATTTGGCATGAACAGAAACATTTTCCTGGTCAGGAATGGAGATGGCAAATACTCAGGTCAGGGACCACACAGAAACACAACTCGAATCATCGATATTAAACCATTCTTCTTACAGCTGGCATATAGGTGCTCACACCTCCCCTTGTTTCTTGAACAAGAATCCTTCTGCAAAGACCTCAGTCAGAAATGTTCCATGGCAAGAAATTGAGTTGCTGTGGTCAAGTATGAAACAATCTAAATCCTATTACGCTTGGACAGTTGATATGTCAGCACAGCTGGGAATGGCAGAGACAAAACAGATTTTAAAAAGATAAGATCCCTTCTTATGTCTCTTTGCCTCTGTGCTTAATTACTTTGGCTGCAGACACCATTGCTGGAAGCAAAGGCAACTTTTAAAAGATTTCTCCCCCCTTTCAAATAAAAACAAGATTAATGTGTTAGCTGATTCATATCATAAACATTCAGACAATGACTGTTCAGTTTCAAAATTAACAAAGAAAGCTGATACTGTTGAGAACAGAAAAAATAAATACAGATTTCCTGGTTTATGGTTACAAATAAAAGCACTGTAATAAAGGACAAATTTTCATGGATAATTAAAAAGGAGAAAAAATATTACAAAATTATAGTACAGCACAGGACTACAGAAAGTGTGTTTCTGTACTGAAAGAAATGGCATTGACAACATTATTTTTTGAGGTTCTGTATTTTTTATTTACAAAGAAATACATTGACAATTGTTGAAATATTTGTAGTCTCCCTGTTAGAGTTCAGATCTACTCTAAACACCTTTTTAATGGACAAAGATGAACAGAAATTCTGTTGTGTACTTCCATATTGAACTCATGCATTGCTGGACTCCCTACTGGTTTGCTGCATGACTAACTACATAATACTAATTATGCAAAGAAAAGAGAATAGATTAGCTTTCTGTCCTTGAAATTCCGTGATGTATGACTCAAGACGGTATTGAAAACCTGGGTTTCATATTTCTTCAAATTTTCCAGTGGAATTTCAAATCTCTGTTGAGAATTTTAGATTACTGTGGTGGACTTACTCTTTTAAGAGATCATTTAAAAGCATCTTAGACTGTGGGCCAGTTTGAAGAACCTCCATTCCATAGGATATATTAAAAAGGTCTAACGTGCATCCATTCCCTAAATGAGCCAAAACATAGCTATAGGTCTCCTGATCCACTCTTTGAGAAGCAAGGCAGCACACTTGGGTCTGATCGAGAACTATTTTAAAACAGTGGGTTTTTTTTTTCCTGTCCTCAAGTCCAGTGGTTCCTTCATCTTCCAGCCAAAGCCTGCACACATGCAGGAACCTTGGTCAGATTCAGAAATGTCTGAAGTAAATTTCTCTGTCTAAACATTGTAGATTTAGTATCCAAGAGGCTTTTTTTGTGAACACTGGACCAAAAGCTGTTTTCACTGAAGTCTAAGCTGAAGCACACGTTATATTAGAGGGAGAAGGATTAAACCTGTCCTATTTTTCTCTTTAAGCCTGGAACATTCATTTTTCCACTGTACAAACTGTGTAAGTTTGCATTAATTTAAATTTGTCTTCTATCTGGAAGGGAACATAAATTCAAAACATAAGGGCTTTTCTTCCAGCTTTCTTTTAAGAGTGTGCTGTGAAGGTCCAGGAACTACTCACAGATTGCCTTATCTTTTGCTGTTTATTAGCGTAAAACTCTGTAACTATTACATAGTTTTAATTACTCCTAGACTAGTACAAAACAACCTTATTATTTCTGTAATTATAGTATTAATACCTCTCACACTTCTACAGAAACTTATTTCTTAACATGACTAATCTTAATCTTAAAGCTAATCTTAAAGTTTAGATTTATATGATAACACATGAGATTGAATTCTGAGCTTTCTGAATTCTGCATTTTTTACTAAAATCACAGCTTCTGGCTGTTGTGATTCCAAAGAATATCTGAAGAGCATAACCTGGCTCCACCCTGAACACTAAAAACAATACCAGAAGAAGACAAAAAACCTTGTTTAAAAAATAACTTCTTGGAGTAGTTACATCTGGGAACTGAGGAAGGCCAGTGGGGTGGTAGCCCCTCCTAGCACCTTTTTTCCATTATCTGGTACGTAACAGAAGGGAGGATTTGCCAGTCCAGCAGTCCCACTCTTTTCTCTATTCTACTGTAATTGCTAGAAACCATCACATGTGAAGGCTCCTGAATTTTTAGCACTTTGGGTTGGTAATACTGTAGTCCCATTTATTGCAACATGACTTCAGTAAAACTAACATTCACAGAACTTACGGGAGCTAATGTCATATCACAAAACAACTACTGAAGTCATTTCAGAAATTTCCTTTGACTTTCAGAAGTTGAGGGATGCTTTACTGGTTCATTTGTGAAACATCTTTGCTTTCCAAATAGATCTTGTATGACCTCATTTGTTAACAGTCATAGGTGGTGTTGAAGCTCTTATTACATAATTTGAAATATATTTTCACAACCTTCAGGAACCTGGAATTTTCTGACAGATTATTAATGATGCAACAGGGTGCCTATTTCATAACAGGGCACTGAATCTTACTATGAACTCCTGGAATCCCTTAAAAGATAGGGCCATGTTCTCAGTTTGAGTATCTAGGCCTTAGCACAAAATAAATATATACATAATAATTACTAAGCAAAATAGCCACTTGTTGTGACTTCACTTTTCTTCAAGGTATATGCCTGAATACCTTAACCCATGTCCACCTTCCTCTCCAAAATAGCACTAAATGCTGATGAGAGAAGTATATTTCATAATGATTGTACTTTGTACTGACTTACATCCACTAAGAGTACAACTGAAATACTGTCGGTACAGTATTTCATACATAGAGGTCTGTATGCTCTGCTTATCAGAAGTCATAGGGCAGAAGTTAGCACAGTGCCAAGTCTGAGCTATATGCCCTCTTAAGAGGGGTTCAAGCCAGCTTGTGAAATACCACGTAAACATAGCCATAGTCAATACAGCTAGGCGCAAGAATAACTCCTCTGCTCTACTTTACTGTCCTCTCATTAGTGCCATGATAACAGCATGGTATCTGAGCAATGTGCTTGTATATAGCACACATTGTGTTCCCCAGAGAAGGGAGTGTGTGCATAGTAGCAGGGAAAGAAGGAGGGGTTTGTTTGCTCTTTATAGACAAGTGCATTTGGAGCAGAAGGCAATGATGTTTTCTGACTTCCTGGAATGTTTCATTCAAGTCTTGGGCCGTCTCTGTAGAAAGACCTGTTTTCTTCTTTTCCTCTGCCAAAAAGAAGCATCACCTTTATGTCCAGGTTTCTTACTATTAGGAAGGGCAAAGAATTTTTATCTGCTATCATCCTCCTGACACTTCAGACATTGTTTGAGATGTTCTAGTGCCAGTCCCACATAATGCTGACAACTTCCTCAAGGTTTTGCAATATACTGCCAAAAGGATGGAGAGGTTCAAAGTGCCTTTCATTACCTTTGGCAATTTTCCCTTTCCTCGAAAAATAGGAGGAACAGCACTGCTTTTTTTACTTTTTTTTTTTTCTTTCTTTTTTTTTTTTTTCCCCCAGCTCTTCCCCTTATCACGGCTGCAGATCACTTAGCTTGGCCTACACTAGCCAGTGCGAAAGCAGCAGTCCTTCATCTTGTGCTTCATGTGCAGCCTATAAGGCCTTTTGATATCACAAGGGCCATAAGGACATAACAAGCTTATACTGAATAAAAGGAGAACATCACATGCTGCTTACAGCTTATTATTTGTTTCATATTGTTACCTCTAAGACATCAAAGGCTGCTTTGCAAATCTCTGTGTGAAAATTAATTCTTAGGGCTGCTCAAATATAATAAAAAATAGTAAGCTGTACTTCAAATACTGTGCTATTAAACAGGTTAGTACTTAAGAATAGAATATTCCCTGTAATTCCACAAAAATTAAAGCATAATGAACCCTGAAATATAAAATACCTGCAAGGTGTTGTTATAACCAATATCTTTCTCTTTCAGCAGCATGCTTACCCTTTGCGTTTCTTTTCTACTGTGTTTCCATTTTGTTTAAAGTCACTCACTGAACACTTTGTCTTAAGTATGTGTTAAAAGCATGACATCACTTGCTGTACAGGTGTTCCTATCTATTAATAAATACCTGTTGTAATGATGTATAATTAAATAGATGTACTTCATTTGAGAAAACCAATTAATGTCTAAGAAAAGTAGATGAATTTTAAATGATTAATACAATTCCAAAACTGAGTGTAATTTCTCAGTAGATTCTTTGCTGACTGCATGTTAGTGTAGATGGTTTTTCATCTGTTTCAGCTATATTCTCCACTTTATTTTTCTCCTGCATTGATCTTTCTTCAAGTGTGGCAAAGGAATAACTGAAGAGCGGTATGCAAGCATCCAAGCATTTTACAGAGCACACAATAGATGCTGTCTAGTTATTGTCCGTGCTGACATGATTTTCCTGCATTACCAGATCCTAACACCAACAGAGAAGTCTTATGTATTGACTGCCTTTTGGTAAGGGAAATGCAGACTTTTCCAGGGATATTCTTATGGCTTAAAATAGTGTAATGGACTGCACTGGATGTTGCCTCCTTTTTCACCTTCAAGCAGATGTAGAAAGGCTGTGATTGTTTCCTGGAGACTTGTTGATCCCAGTCCAGTAATGCAGTTCTGGATTTTAAAACACTGTCTGATCCCATCACATACCCATTGCTGACAATCACTGGCTCTAAAAAATGAGACTGATTGATCAATCAATTGATCTAGTTCTCTATTCATTTACTCACCTTTCCCTGTCTCTGTCATTTCTTAATTGAAGTGAAATTCCTATTAGTGTAATAAAAAAGATAAATATGTTATCAGGTTATCTGGGCTTGTACTCAGCTAATAACTTTGTTGCCCAAGGATTTTATCCTTGCCTATTACTAACTTGCTATGAATGCCTGAAGAAAAAAATGCTATATGCAATTTTAGAATGGCAAAAAAGTAAAATAAAATAAAATAAAATAAACCAAAACAAAATAAAATAAAATAAAATAAACAAACAAAAACCACAAGTGTCCTGCTTCCTTTGCACAGAAGTTGCCTGACAAACAAAAAATGCTGTTTGAATTTAAGTCAATTAGTTACTACTGGGTTTTTCCCCTTACTTTCTGTTTGATATGTTATTTCCCCCACCTCCACCACTATATCCTGGCCAAAGGAATGGTGACAGTGGATTTCAAACAGTTACAACATCACACAAGAAAGGAGTGAACCTCACTTACAGTGACCAACTTGCATCTAAATTCTAGTGTTAGCACAGATTGTAGCATATCAGATTTATCAAATGTAAACAACAGATTTATGATATAAACAGCAGACTGGTGTAATAGGAAGCATTGTATTACTCCACTGAAAAGCAGTGAACCATTTTTATATGCATGCTCCGAGGGAGGAATTTTTGTGCTTTCTTGTATTAAAGAGGACTGGTATCTATAGTTCCGCAGCAAATCTTACAGAGATGACATTCTTTTTTATTTCTGCCCCATATTGTATGAGTGACTATAAAGATTTGCAAAAGCATATCGTGGACATAGGTACCAAAATCCCACTGACTCCAGGCAATCATTTACTGTAGTAAATGGGATTCATTCTTAAATCACGTCTGAAATGTCAAAATGTCATACATATCTCTTCTTGCTTTTTTTCTTTAAAAAAAAAAAAAATCCTTACTCATGATAGTTCTATCTCCTTCCCCCCATTCTTTTTTACTTTTAATATATTTCATTTGAGGAGAGAATTGTCTCTAAGTACAGGTTGTATGTATAAACAGAGTCTACTTAGAGACACATGGCACGTTGTGAGCTGTGTGTTGACTGGACAGGTGTGAATTTAGTGGGGGAGAAGGGAATAGCACTAAGAGGTGAAAACTGCTCTTTTACACTTCCCTTCTTTAGCACCAGCTAGTGCTGTTTATGCACTTGTATTTTATATCTAAATCCAGCACTATATTAAACAAGAATTAGCTCTAATTGGAAACTTTAGTAGTTACATTAGCGTGATGGTGGCCAATTAATTAGATGAGGCCACAGTAACACTATTGTGCAATTTCTACTTTGAAGGTAGTGGATTGCCTACCAGCTTGAGCACAAATGAGGTAAACACCTTATTAACCTCTCCATCTAAGGAGAGATACCTGGCATATGGATTAACTTTAAGGTAGTCCTGTGTGGAGTCATGAGTTGGACTCAATGATCCTTGTGCCTCCTAACCCATCTAACCTTGTCCCTTCTAACCCAGAATATTCTGTGATTCTATGCTCTTGGATTGTTGTTCTAGATGCAACATAATGCAAACAAACCACTGTTGTATAAAGCTGAGATTTTATTATTATTATTTTTAATAGAAGTGGAATGTATTGTTTCCTTCTATTATTTTCCATTTCTGTGAAAGCTTGATCTTGGTCCAGTGATTACATGTAGCAGCTTGGTACTGGAGGCTTTTTAGGGAAGGTCATTGATAATATGCAGTTAATAACATGCAGTTAATAATATGCAGTTTTTCCTGATGAAGTCACAGAAACCACTGTTTAATGAATTATGTAAAAAGAACAGAGTTCCCTTCTCACAGCTACTATATTAATAATTACTGTAATAAAACAAATTTGAGCTGATAAAACAAATTGACCTCCATGCAAAACTAGCCAGGTACTGAAGGAAATTCCATAAAGAGGAATCATATTGATTATACAGTTTATACAAATCTTCCTTTTACTAATACTGCACTTTTTTTTTCTTTTTTTTTTTTTCTGGATTGCAATGAAATAAGTGTGCCATTTGACAAAGCAAAAATAATTTGTCCTTCAAAGAAAGGAAAACCATTTTCAGAAAGGCCATTTCTGCCAAAAGGGAGTATTTCCATTGCAGTAGAGGAAATCAAAACATGGACATACGGTTTCCACCATTCTCTCGTTCGGTGTCATAGGGGAAGTAGGATAAAATGATGGGAGAGAAACTGCTGTCCTCCAAATTTCCCCATAAGAATGTATGAGCTCATAATGGAAAACCAGACTGTCATCAAAAGATATTTTCACAATCTCTGTGTTTTAATATTTAAAAATTCCATTCTGATGGATCATAGCAAACTATCTTATCATGGAAGTTCCACACAGATGTGTCTGTACTCCGTAATCAGTATCTAGGATTCTTAACATAAAGCTTGGGTACTGCGTTATTCTGTTTGTCCCATAACAGTAGCTAAGCAAAGGCAGTCATGTGGGCTGAAGGTGTACTTGTTTATGTGTACTTGTTTATGATTGATCATTAACTATTCATGCTTCAGTACTGAGCAGACATTTAAAGACTGCCACCAGATTGGGCAGAGGTTCAAGCTAAGCAGTAGTGACATTTCAGTCAAAGAAGAAAAGACATAATACATGGCTGATACAACCAAACAGGCAAGTTAATAATGGGTTGAGAAGAAACTAGGCAACAGGTATGTAAAGTTATTTGTGCACATATTTATCTGCTCGGTGACTGAACCCCGCTCTCACGTATTCCTGATCATTGCTGGCATACTGTTGTGTGTTATCTCAAGTGAGTTTTGGAAATGGTCTTAAATAGGAACAGCATTGCCTAACCTTGATTGAGCTTGGGGTCATTCTCATTTGTGGAAGGAAAGCTGCCTGAAGCGTTTCATGGAGGCTGCAAGTAGGCTGAGTCTATCAGGGGAAATGTGCATCACTGTTCACCCCTCAGTCCTGGTTCCTGGATGCTAATGCACAAAGTATGCTCTGTGGGGCATCCTGTAGTCTTGGTCTGCTGAATGTCCACACTGGAGGTGTAAAAGCACTCTGTGGCTTCCTCCCTGCCCTTGTAACAGGTTTTCCTCTGGAAGGAGAAGCAGATGAATGGGAATATGGTGCATAGCCCAGTCTCCTTCTGACAAGTATTTCAAGGGTAGTCAGGAGGCAAGTTTGTTACCTGGAACAGTTTAAGTGCCCTTCATTTGCCTGTGCCACAGCTGTTTCTGCCACATCTTTGTCAACTTGCATTCTCAGACTTCCATTTTGTCTTTCTGAACAGTTGAACCAATAACAGCAGAAGTGGTGGTGTCTGTATGGCTCACCTTTGGCTGTTAAGATAGGAGCAGGAAGATAAACAGTATATGGGAATGGAGGGCCCAAAACTGGCTGAGAAGACATTTGTCACCAATGCTCATTTAAGAAGGAAGACAAGGATCAGACAGATTAATAACCTGGGAATTACAAAGAGATGAACTATAAAAGGATTGAAAATCTGAGACACTGGTAACAAGGATCATGGGGTAGAAGCAGACCATCAGCCTATACCTGGTTCAGCACTGCCCCAAGTAAGTCCACTGGGATCATGATCTCTGCCTAGGCCTGACTGAGCATCCTCCCCTTCAGGCACTGTGAGCAGCCAGCATGCCAGCTACTGGAGTGATGGTATAAGGTGTAACACATAGGGACAAACATTTTGAATAAGCTTGTGTGAAATTATGAGGTGCTTTCTCACCAGCATGTGCCTTAGCAGACTGTAGGAAGCAGCACAGAGCTGGAGCACCCAGGTGGTAAGGAGGTGGACTCCCAAAGATGGTATGTGTTTGTAACCCACACTTCCTTCCAATGTGTGTGTGTGACCTTGTGTATGTGTGTGGGGGGGGGAATTAGAGCTTTTTGAGATAAGTTACAGAAGGGTGGAGATGTATAGGTATTAATTAACATTTTGGAAACGTCTAGTACTCTGACTTACCTGTTGTATTATTGATATGATCTTGAATGCATCGTTCATTGGTTGCTGGTCAATTCCATGCCATGCATAAACCAATAAACTACTTTGATCCACATTCAGCATAACTTATGGGAATGGAACAGTTTTTCTCCATAACAGAGCCATCATTTCACGCCTGACTGAGAAAGTGGTAGTTGCAGCCTGCAGCCTTCTCACTCTGCTCTTTGCTCTGGCTGTGATCTCTAGCAAAGGAGAGTGTGGGGCTGACTTGAGTAACAGGTTAGATATACTGTGCTCAGCAGGGAAGTTGTTAGGCCCTTCTGAGTGCCATTGCAAGGCTTTTGTTACGTGCTTTGTCAGATGGGAGGGAGTTAAAGCTCAGCTGCCAAGGGTGTATGTGATCTCTCTCAAGCAGGGCTTCTTTGAAGAGGATGGCTAAAGAGAGGAAGGGGTTCCACCTGCAATACTGCACATTTGTGTAAGGCCTTCAGCACAGGTAAAGAGTCCTGAAAGTACCCTCCTCCAAATAAGAGCCTGCCACCCCCTCTGCTATTGTGCTTCCCAAATGCGTAACAATGAATAGGAACTTCATGCCCTGGGAACTGCTGGGTTTATAAATTTGTCTCACTGCTAATTTGCGTTGGGCTGTGCGAATACTGCTGTCCCTAGAAAGTACACAGGCTAGAGCTCTGTCTCCTTATGAATTCTTAAAGTATGTCAAGTTGAATTTGAAAGCATTTTTGTGCTTTCATAAGGAATGTATTTCTTCTTACTTATAACTTGTTAGTCTTATTATTCAGGTTTGGAATAGGGCTAGAAGAGCAAGTCAGTTTTGTTCTGCCTGACAAAGAAAGTGAATCATTTTCTATAACAAAACAACAACAACAACAACAACAACAACAACAAAACACCTTTTTTCCTCATTTTCAAAGCGTATGCTATATATGGGGCTTTTCTTATGGTTTAGTACAGGTCAAAAAAGAACACCAATTTGTAAACCAAAAAAATAGGTTTTAGTTAAAAGCTGCCAACATAAAATAATGTGGCAATTTCAGGTTTTTATCTCCCAGACAGTACTATTTGTTTATATTTTTGTTGAGCTAAGTCTCAATTTTTAGAATAAATGCAATTCTAAAACATTTAAAATTATTAAAAAAATAAATTTATAAAATTTTAAAATTCTAAAATAAGATTTTAAAATTTTAAAAAATTAAAAAAGCTTTTTTCCTTAGCTCTACTTCTGACTGATGTGGTAGTTGGGATTTTAATTCAAGCAATTATCTCTTTAGTGCTTACCAGGTAGAAATAGATTTAGTTTATTTAACTTTCTCTTTCTGTCTTCATAATATATTTCCCATCAGATAGTTTTGGAAGTTTACTTAGTCTGTATTTACTCTTCCCCAGATGATGAGATGAGAGAGACAGAAAATCGAACAGGAAAGGAAATGCCTCTGGCATCCCATAAAGGTCACTGTAACAATCTCATAATCTCATTTCCTCTTTGAAGTTTACCTGGGAGTCCCAATTTTTTTTTTTTTTTTTTTTTTTTTTGCCTTAGCTCTGCCACTATGTAAAAAAGGAACTCAAGTCCCGTGTTGCAATTCTGTGGTATTGCGGTGAAATGGAGCATCCCTTTCCTTTCAGAGTTTACAAGTATTTATAAGGGAGCCAGCACTTTGCTTCCTTCAGATCACAAAACCAACCTGCCTGACAACTTCAACTAACAGGCGCGGGAAAAGGTAAGAATTCCTTTCTTCTCTAACACTGGGGCAGCACAAGCCTGACTCCAGCAGACTTCAGATGAAACTAAAGAAAACTTAAGTGTATTTAAATACTTGTCATGATGTTTTTCTCAGAACAGTACTTAAATGTGCCTGAAGTTAAATGCATATTGTATATATGTACACAGCTAATAGAATTATTATCTAAGAGAATAGCTAATGTTATAAATTAATGATCGTTTCTATGTTACCAGTATTCATTAACAGAGTGTGTTTATAGAAAGATATATACTTATGATTAGGCTGTTCTCTGTTTTAAAAAAATGCAACACAATTGGCTTGGCCCTGCCTTGAGCTGGGACTGATTCAGGGGACATGAATTACTTTCTGACATATATTACTCTGCAATTCTCAGTGAAGGAATCTGTGCTGATTTATAGCACCTTGTGCTCTGGATCACAGGGAGCACATGATATTGGTACACTGTCCTCAGCTATGAAGTCCTCAGGCAACTGCACTGATTACTGATGTTCAGAAACCGAGTTTATTTCTGATTAATTTTTCAACAAAATTGTGAGTTGCGGGGGAAGATAATTTTAGGTGGAAGTTAACATTTTTAATCAGAAACGTGAATTGTGAAGCTTCTTCTTAAAGTCAGACAGATTTTTTTTATCTATTAGTTGGTATTGAAAAGAAAGCCTTTTTATCCCCTTCTCCTCCCTCTAAGTTTTTAATTGATATTTCAGTTACTGGTTTTATGAAGCATAGTGATGAATGTGGCATGTGGCAGTGAAAGAAATCAACATCTTTCAGAAAGATGCAAAAGGTATTTTTCTTTCAAAAATCACAGATAAACCTGCTTACGCTTAGTAGAAAAGCAGGTGCCAAGAATGTTTACCTTCTAATGAAGCAATATACTGCTGACAGACTGCCTGACAGTAGCTGGCTTTTGACCAAGGCTTCTGCCTCTCTCTGAGTTCAGATGCAATGCAAGCTGGTTCCTCTCTTGGATACTCTCTTGGGACTCTATACTTCTTCTGGTATCTTCTGGTCCCATTAATGCTGTGTGCTGTGTGGTATACAAAATCAGATGTCATTGCTCTCTTTGATATTGGCCCAGAAACAGCTGACTTCTGATCAAGATAATCTTGATAAGACTGCTAATAATAGCAGGAGCTGTCAGTGAGTAACAGATTTGGTGCACATACAAATACATACAAACTTCATAAACACAGATGAAAATGTTTCATAGAACATAAGAAGAAATCATGAGGATTACTCCCCTTCCATCACAAAAGACTTGTTTGTGAAATGAAACTGCTTGGAAAAAAAATACCTATTTTTTTCTTTTTTACACACATTTAGACTTCCACTTATAGTGAGAATAGACTTTGAAAGATATATTCACCTATCACTTTTTCTAAGTCATTAGACTAAGTCATTCCTGTTCATTTTGTTTACTTTCCAGTTAAAGGAAAAATGCCTAAAAGTGTACCTAAATAACTGTTTAAGTTTTTCTTTTATGCTTCTGGTGGTTATTACAGTATTTGGCAAATATGGTTTTTGTTTCATGAAGGGCTCTAGCTTATTCTGAATTAAGGACAAAGAATTTTATGTGGGATCTAGAACATGATTATATATATATTGAATAGGTAATACAGATTCACTATATTTATGTAACATATTAACATTATATAATTCTGTAGCATTATTGTAACATATAATGTATATACATGTGTGTATATATGTATATATAATGTATATATTGTATATATATAATTATGTAACATTAATGTAACATATAATGTCACATCATGTCACCTATTTTTATATACATCTATATATCTATGTAGTCTCACATGAGATATGTGTACATGTCTCAAATGAACACAATGACAATCATATGCATATCTTACCATTTCTGAAAATACAGCTGTGGCACTTATTTCAGAAGGAATTTTGCCTGAAATTGCTTGAAAGATAAATCAGGCTGTGCAGCCTCAGATGGATACTAGGTGTAGGATCAGTTAGTATTGAAGCCAGCTGTACACTGCATTATTGACACTGCTGTCACTTGTTCTCACAGCGAAGATGAAGACTACAGTATAGAAAAATACTCCAGCTGCTGCTTCATCTTATTCACAATCCTTTTTTTTTTTTTTCTTTTCATAGGGCTACTGACATGCTTAAACTAAAGGATTTAAAAGCTTTGTAGGATTGGAGTTGGATATCCATTGATCCATTGATCCTTTGGTCCAAGTCCTTATTCATGCAATCGCCTTATTGGCATCAGTAAAGCTTTTCTTGCCAGAGGAATATTTAAGTTAGGGACTTGGGAATGCTTCTGAACTCTAAACCAGATAAAGGCCAAGACTTAGGCATACAATTGCCTCTAAGTTCCGTGATTTCTTCTCTCACAAACTGGTTCATGGTATAAATGATCAAAATCTTACCTTGAAGTCCAGTGCACACCTGCTATGCAATTTTGATGTAGTCTCAGAATTCTTAGAATGGGACAATGTTTCTTAGTTCACTGGAGCTGAATCTGTCTTCTTATTCAGCTCTGAGCTGAACTTCAGCTACACACTCAAAAATCCTAAATGAAGTTAAGTAATTTATGTTTTCCTTGTAGATGTCTCACCTACTATTTGCCATACTTTCATTACTTTCCTTTGCTGCCCTTTTGGAAGCCCAGTGGAAGCTGAGAGAGAACGGTAAGAAGTCTTCACTTCCAGAGACCTACAGCTGAGTGTAGGACACAAGTGTGTTTCATAGTTACACTTGTGTGCACAATCATTGAGTTTTTAACTGTAGTTTCCTAGGCCAAGGTTCTTTCTATTTGATTGTGAATAGGTAGCCAACTAATTGGTATTAATGGAAGACATATTTAGAAGTCCTAAAATATTATCTTATATAATAGCTATTCATCTGAATATTTGCATTAGAAACTGTCTTATTCCCTATTCCCTGTTCTCTCGTTTCAAAAGTTTCAGTCATGCAGTCCAGAAGCAGAAACAGTATCTTGTGACTTACGTACATCCCATAAGCAAACAGCGAAAAATTAATTGTCAAAAAAGAGATTTCACAGAAAAAAAAAAAAAAAGTCTTAGAACTTAGAAATAATTTATCCAGCTTTTCTGGTGAATAAATTAAATGCAAATCCATTTGTAAATGAATACAGGGTCAGTAATAAACAAATCTTTTAAATAATTTTCTCACCAGAAAATTTCACTAGATTCAGATAATCAGATTTGCTGCTTTTAATCAGCCAGCATAGTGTTATAATTCAGGCTGTCTTCATTGTGATTATCCAAAAAAGACCCTTATCACCATGAAAAAAAACTTCTCAATCTGACTGAAAAAAAAAAAAAACAACAACCATAATTGCTTTTTGCAGTATCTTTATATTAAAAAAATATTTATCTTATGGGTTCCCTGAGCAATATCCCCTGTGCTGAAAATTGCAGAAATGTATATCACAGTATTGAGAACATACTTTTTTATCTTTGTGTTTGAACTCTGAGATTTATTTTACCTATGCTTCAAATATCCATAAGCAGTTCGCTAAGTTCCTAGAGTTGCATGCTTTCTGCCACTTAAGATTCAGCATTTGCCATGTATTTCTTACTGTTTCTTCTAAGTGGTAAAGTCTTAAAGCTCTTATTTTGGTAGTGAAATGTCCTGGTGAAAAGGTCTTATTGCTCACTGGAACTCTAGTTTCCTGAGCTGAGAGCTTGGCGTGGTTGTTGACACACTGAGAAACAAATTTTTGCCTCTTCTTGCCTGTAGAAGAGTCTCTGAGAGCATGGATTATGGTTGGGGAGCCTGTGACAGTAGTAGTAGTATGTCTGAGCAGTAGCGATTAAATTTGAGAACTGCTGCCACACAGAAGTGCAGTTGAAAATCTTCAGCCAACCTGACTACTACTTCACTTCCCATGTGAAACCATAGCAAAGAGACAAGATAATATTCCTTTAGTGGAATTATTCCAAATTCTTCTATGTGGTATGTTTACTAATTTAGAAAGACCAGCAGGGCACTGCAGAGTTACAAGATGGCATTTAGAAGACTGCATGTCCTTATTGCAGTCCACTTTCCTCTGCTGTAGCTCAGAGATCCCGTCTCTTAATAATTGCTCCATTTGGACTAGAGTGTTTCAAGTAAAGATTGTTCCCTGCAGAAAATGGAACACAACATTAGCTACACACATATACAAGTCACTTACCTAGACCTCCTCTCCTTCCCATTATTCACTCACAGACCTTTGACACTGAGGAGGTCCTGTGGTGGAGCCAAGCACCATAGTACTGAGGGCTATTACATGCCCTTCTGTGAGCAAAACCCAAGGGCCACATGCAGGAAGAATGTCTGGACTCAGTGTAATTTGGCATCCTCACCTTTAAAAGAAAGGTACCTGCCTCCTTCCCGTGGTTATAAACTGCTGTAAGATTCTCTGGGAACACAGAAATAATCATTTCTTCAATGAAAATGTCATCCTTAGTGGCCAGCAGGTTCTAGATAGATTTTAAATTTCTGAGTAAAACCTCTCCTTTTAGTGAAGATCTCCAGATGACAGTGGGGATCTACAGAAAGTCAGGGATTTGTTAGCAGTTTTCTGGATAGCAGAGCTGAAAAAGGGTCTGAGCTCAGTTACCACACTGTTAAGTATGAATAGCTGCTAACATGTCTTTTTCTGCAATCTCCACAAGTGTATGTCATAGAATCTGAGTGGAATGATGAGACACCAGCTAAAAAATTGGAGCTCACCTGTAACACATCTGATGAAGCACTGCCAGTTTACTGGAAAAAGGGCACAGAACTGATAGGAACTGGAAGGACTCTGATTGCTGAAGTGAAGGAGTTTCCGGATGCTGGCAACTACACCTGTCTGGCAGCTAATAGCCATGAAGTTGTCAGCTATGATTTCTTCCTCATAAGTAAAATAGACTCCAATGGGCAAATGATAAGGTCAATTCTGAAAAGTTATAAAGGTATGTTCATGGGATGATGTGGTGTATCTTGGTCAGCTTTGTGCATTGCACTTTTGTGAAGAGCAGAGGGAGCTCTCTTGAGAAACGTGTGATAAATGTGCACTTTAAAATGTATCCTCTCCAAACACTGTGACAGTTAAAAGGAGATGATGACTTTCTGCATGTTTGTGCATGGCACTACTGATGAACAGCATAGGAATCTGTTATTATGGGCTTAATTTAGGACTCTGTAGACTTATAGGATGGAGTGATAACACTGGTATAAAATATATGGGATAACATCAATAATATGCCACTGCTTTTTCAGGTGGGGAAACAACTGATTTGCTTTTCCTCCATCTCACAGACCCAGCACTCAGGAGAGGGTCTGCCTCTAGCAAACAAATCACTGGAAAGCCAGGGCTATGTGATTTGTCAGAATCAGGGGCTGATCTAGATTTTAAGTGCTGTCATTTGGGCTTCTCTATTCATGACTAATTCACTGGAACAGGTTGTGATATTTTGCATTTTTGCAATGAAGCTCACTCATTTAAAGGGGACTTATAAAAAAGATGGAGAACAACTTTTTGCTCTGTCAGATAATGATAGGATGAAAGAATGGTTTTAAACTAAAAGAGGGGAGATTTAGACTAGAGGTTAGGAGGAAATTCCTCACACAGAGGGTGATGAGGCACAGGAACAGGTTGCCCAGAAAAGCTGTGGATGTCCAGTCCCTGGAGGTGTTCAAGATCAAGTTGGATGAGGCCCTGGGCAACCTGATCTAGTGGGCAGCGTCCCTGCCCATGGCAGGGGGAGTTGGAACTGAGTAATCTTTAAGTCCCCTTCCAACCCAAGCCATTCTATGATTCTGTGATTCTACAATTTCTCTCTCAGCGTGCAGTCCCTCACTGTAGAGCCAGAAATTTATCAATTTCCAAGTTTTTTTTCCCCTGGCTCCATCACCCACATATCAGATTCTGTAGACTGACCTGCCAGTCCCAGTCAACTATATCCAGGGTATAACACAGAGCTGCTGAGAGTCTGCAGTACTGGGCAGCAGAGAGAATACACACCTGTACTGAGGCCTCATCCACACTGGAGGCATTTCCACTGAGTGCCTCAGTGTGCAAAGTCATGAGGTTATCCTGTGTGTGAAGTCATGAGATTATCCACTGCCTGCACTCTCATGCACTGAGTAACAAATACAGAGGTTTTCCAACTGAATAGCTGCACTGTTTCTCTATGAAAGGAACAATGTATTTGTCTATATAAATCAATTACTGACAGCTCTCTGCAACAGCTTGTGTGTTCTAGCTCCCATCAACAGCTATGTAGATATGGTTAATGTGGTGCTATGTAAACCAGCCTTCAGCCTCTAACTGCGGTTATATGGCTTTTTAGCTGGAGGTGCCCTAATGGGCAGCATGAAATTGTGTTTGCCTACATACCCACCACCTGCCAAAGGCTACAGGAATCTGTTGAACTATTTTCTCTCTTCTTTGACTGTTTTCTTTCTTTGTCAATCTAGAGCCAAACAGGACGTTTTTAAAATGTGAAGCAAAGAACTACTCTGGAATTTTCATGTGTTCATGGATGACAGAAAATGAGAGTCCAAATGTGAAGTTCACAATCAGAAGTCTAAAAGGGTAAAAGCTTGTACTTTCCTTAGCCACCTCACAGCAAGGCCAGAAGAGCCCTTGATATTACTCTTTGTAGGAGATCCTGAACAGTAGGCTACTGAAAGCACATAGAAGGGGAGGAGTCCCACTTTCAGAGTCTCAACATCTGTAAAATGTTTTGAGATGTGACTGAGACTAACTTAACTGATAAGGGCATGGAAGTTGCTCAGAAATTAATAAGAATTGAAAATGGAGTAACCCCCACTGGACTGTTAGAGCTGCTGCAGTACAGCCACAGAATAACTTAAGCAATACCAAAAGCAGTTCATGAAGGGGAGAGAGAGGAAGTTGAGCCAAAAGGAGAAACAATCATAGCACTGAGTCCCTCTGCAGCAGATCCAGTGGAACTAAGGGAGTAGGAGGCTGCACCCACTGCAAAAGCCACATGTCCACTGCCAAGTCTCTGTTGAGGAACACTGCAGAAACCTGAGGGAAATATGTGAGGGGAACCTTGTGGGGATTTCCTACCTCCCACTACTCTTGAGGGTTTCTCCAAAACATGGAGTGCTTGGGCAAAGGTCATTTTAGTTTGTTAAAGAGGAAACAACTGTAAACTGTTTATTTTGCTGAATGCAAAAATAGACCAAGACTCAGGAAGTACTTTAGAGATGGCATCTTTTATTTGTTTCACAATGGAATAATTTAACCTTGACCTACTTTTTCCAGCAAGGTTTTGGAAAGGGCTGAGGAACACAGTTACGAGAGCTTGTCACAGTGCAGTGGTAATTAGAAAAGGAGATATTCTGGTTTAGGTTTAAACACAAATTTATACTTATAAGGTGGTGGTGCTGGGGGCTTTTGTGATTTTTTTTTATGTGTAATATAGCACTAAAAATGTAGAAATGTTCCCACTGAACTGTTTCTACTGAAGTGCAGACATAGAGTGATAGATGCAACAGCAAATCATCATCTTAACAATTGCATAGTATCATTATGGCAACAAAATTCTCAGAAGAAACCAGCATTTCCATTTTTTTTTTCTTTTCTGTTTCATGTTCAGCTCTCATGGAGATGTCACCTGCAGCAGCCCTGTAGCTAACACTGATAAATCAGTGACTGAATACACAGCCCAGTGCCAGAAAGAAAACTACTGTCAATTTGCTGAAGAGCACCAGCCAATTGAGATGTTCCTGGAGGTCATTGATGAGGTGGAATATGAGAACTACACTAGCAGCTTCTTCATTAGAGATATCAGTGAGTAAACCAGAAATCACCATCAATTCTTAGCTTTATTATTGCTGTTGGTAGTGGAACTCACAATGGTAGCTGACTGAACCAAGTGTGGGAATCCCTGCCCTCTTCTACTGTAAATCTGTATCAAGCCTCCAGTTACAGGAACAGGGGAAAACAAATCATAACTGCAGTCTGGAAGAAGATGAGGAAGTGAAGAAGCAACATACCCGTAGCTTGTGACCTTCAACCCTCTCTCCCCCACATCTGCCAGAAGTTTCTCTAGCCTGCTCTATTAGATATGTTTAGGATAGGGCATGTGGGAGAAGTTGGAGAATAACCAATAACCCAGCAGGCTCTGCACTGAGAAATGCAGATTTACTCTGATAATGGTTAATGTCAGGTATGGTTCACTCCTGATCCATTCTCACAGATGGACATCCAGGGCAGGCTAACAGAAACTGACAGGAAATAAGGGGAGCAGATGTGACCATGATGGCACAGGGCACAGGAAAATGAAGCAGCATCCTAAAGAAACAGATGTTTTACTAAGTGCCTTAGCAATCAGCAAGGGTTAAAGATAACCATCTGTTTCTAACAGAGCCCTCTACAATCCTCCAGGAAAAAAAAAAAAAAAAGCACAATTTCACCCAGAAAGTCTCAGGGAGTGTTGTTAATTCTCCATAAGAAGCATAAGGCAGTTCTTACACATCATGCCAACCCCTGTCTTAATTTAATGGAGATTTAATGGAGGCTATGAAAGCTGGTTCATATAAAACTTATCAACAGTAGTACAGTAACATGTGATATTATGCTGCTAATGTGAAATAATACATTCTATGTTTTCTCTTGCAGTAAAACCTGATCCACCCCAATGTCAGTATGCAGGCACAAATGGAACAGTGACCTGGACGTATCCCAGAACATGGAGCACACCAAAGACCTACTTCCCTTTGACTTTCAAGGTCAAAGTTGAACGTACAAAGAAACATGAAAACCAGGTAGAGGTAAACATTTGATACATTATTTTCCTGCTTTGACATGCATTTTAAATAAATAAATAAATAAAAGGTGCTGAGCCCCATACGTGGCAAGGTTCTGTTTTGGAAGAAAATGACCTCCTTCCCAGTTCAATGAGCAGTAAGATCCAGGTAACACTCAGGGGTGGATGCAACCTGATGTAACTGGGGAGATAAAATCCTGTCCAGCATTGCATAGCCATATTAGCATGAGAAAAGTATCTACTAATTCATAAGTAGGCTGTGTGGGTCCTAATGTGGGAAAATCCCAATTTCAATAAGCCTAGGATCTGTTGCACTGGGTTCCTTGTATGTTAGTACCTGAGCAGCTCAGACTGACTTTTTAGTTGGATTGGTAAGTAAGGCAGGTAATCAATGACTCATTTGGAAGCATTTCTGTGGAGATGGGTGAAAACTACAGTCCTTGGCTCTCCTATTCCAGTTGTTAGTTAATTGTTAACTAAATATTACTAATCCATATTAGCTTGAAATAAAAAAATGGGTTTGCTTCTGTTGCTAATGCTTATGGGTACTCTAAAGGACACAGAACAGCAGTATGGTGATTTGTCTAGGTTGGCAAAGACATCAACAGCAAAACTGGAAAGAAGTGCTTAGACCAGCTGACTATAGTGCAGGTCCTTAACTGCAGTGCTGCTCCGCCTTGGTTGAGCAATCTGAAAAGTGAACAAATGTAATCATTACAGTCTGACTACTGATTAAACCAAGGACACTAAAGGACGTCGTTTTGTGTATGGAAAAAAAAAAAAAAAAAAAAAAAAAAAAAAGCTTTTACCAGTAGATGGAGCCATTTACCTAGTGCTGATTCCTTGATTTTAGCAGGGCTGCATTGTGCAATCCCTTAGGTAGAGAAACTGCCCAGTCCACAGAGCACTACTTGTATCTACCACAAGTCTTCAGTGGAAGTCTCAACAATACTGAAAATCAGCAAATGCTGACTCTTATGGTCCCCTCTGTGGGCAAGAAGAAAAAAAAAAAGAAAAACTGTGATAGACAAAAAACCCCTTTGTTTTAGTGACAGTTTCACTTTGGGGTTTGGATCACTTTACATCATTAGCTTAAACAGAAAGTGGCTGGTTTATTTTGTTTCTGCTGAGACTGAAGTTCTTACAACTCTCATGACTTTGACATCTATGAGATGGTGCCTTTGAAACAACAGAGCATCAGTAATTTTTTGAGTTACACATGCTTATTGCAGTCTGTCTGGCACCTTACTGTGTGACCCTTACTGATGGAGCTGTGCTCTGTTGATAGGAATATGACACTGATGAGCAGTCTATTCAGATTCCAGCGACTGGGCCAAAAGACAAGATCTCTGTGAAGGCCAGGGATCGCTATTACAACTCATCCTGGAGTGAGTGGTCTTCACTTTGCAGGTAAGCCCAACAGAGCCTCTACTGGAGGAGCAGGGAGCCATAGCTGGACAGGTGCTCTCAATAGTGAAGGTGAATTCCTAATCCCCAGCAGACAGGGGAACTTCTGAGACCTGCATTATCTTGTTCTGAGTCTTTTAGAGAAATTGAGGGGTGGAGTTTCACTAGATGGCTCAGACCTGCAAAGCTTTATTGAGAAATGGGCTAAAAATCTAGGTCTGGGGAAAATGAAGATAATTCTTTGTAAATTTCCTTTATCTTATTTTACAGATAACCAGTAAGAGATCCTAGGAGCACAATGGTCCTAAGGAAAGCAAAGGATGAATTAGGACAAGAAAATAGGCATAACTAGAAGAAAAATATGCATTTGAGATTATTAAGAAGCCACGACATATCTTTTTTCATAATAGATTAATATCACCTCTAGCATACATCATGTTATATTAACATGTGTAGTATTTTGATGCATTGCTGTCAGCTATTATTGTAGGTTCTGCATATTATTGTATTGCATTTATTTATTTATTTATTATTTACTTGATATGAATAGCAATGTCAGATGATGGCAGCTGCTAGTAAAAGTGCTTCATCTGTTAATTGATATGGAAAGTAACTTACAGAAAGAACTTTTTATTGTTTTTAATCGTTTATTTATTTATTTAATTATTTATGTATTTATTTATGTATTTAATTATTTATTAATATTTATTTTGTTGAAATACATCAGCATAGAAAGTCTTGGCTGCATGAGGCAGCTATGTATCATGTATCTGGGCCATCTTCAGCTTCCAGTCTGACAGTTAATATTTTAGAAGAAGGAACTGCAAGTTCAGAGTCCTGGAAATGTTACCTGCTGTATTTTGTCAGCTGTTTGTGCTTACATCATGTTGATGGTCAAGCTGGTCAACACTGAAAATGGTTGTTGCATGAGAGATCAACCATTCCTGAAGCCTTACACTTGCAGCTGAGCCCAAGCTGCAGTGGGAGTGATGGGAGTGCCAGTAGTTGGCAGGGAGGCAGCTTCAAGGTGCCTGCATTCATTCATTCCAAAGCTGTTGTTAGGAGTCCTGCTGCCACTTTCCATGAGCATGTAAATGGCAGCCAGTAGCTGAATATAACACCTCCTAAATAAAACTATTTTTCTTTCATGCTTGTGATCATTAGAGGGCTTTTATTTGGTGGCCCATGTCTAGCCAGTGCATCACTTACAGTGGAGTTTTCTGATAACAAAATTCACTGAGACCTGCTATGCTGCAGGCACAACAAGAAGGCACAAGTAGTCAGGAATTTGCAACGGCAACCAAAGGCAGCTTAAATTATTTAAAAGTCTAACTGCAGCGTATCTGATATTTCAGAGAGCAAATGGTAACTGGTTTTATAGATGAATGTTAAGCATTTAAGTAAAGTTAGAATATTAGAATACATATTTCTATAGTTAATTTAAAAATTGCTTCCCTAGTACTGCAAGATGTGCTAGGTGTCTTCACAGAACCTTAGGAAAAAAAAAAATCAAGTCCTAGTTCTGAACTGCTTACAGTGTAAGTCCCCAGGTCTGGAAAAAAAGCAGAAGCATGTGTTGAAGCCTGTATGTTTTTGTCAAACACCTAAATTGTGACTTTCAGGAGGGGAAAATACTTTTAAATATCTTGGAGGATTTAGGCCTTAATCCCTGATACAGAATCACTGAAATTAAGAGATTTCCATTGTGACCATGCTTCCTTTTTTTTCCAGTTTTAGAAATGGGTGGTGATTTAGTCTTTAAACATTGAAATATGGGAAGTATCTGATATTTCAGAAAAGTGTTGATAATCTTGCTACAAGTACTGCTGGTATTTATTAATATTTTGTATACTTCTTATTTCTGCTATAAATGCAAGAATTAAATTAACTTCATGACATGCTTGTTTTTCAAATAAATGCATCTAATAAATGCATTTCAAAAACAAAATTTGCTTTACTTGTGATCTTTTAAGATGAATGGTTAATATGTGTCGTGGTTTAACCCGGCCGGCAGCTAAACACCACGCAGCCGTTCGCTCACCCTCCCCTCTCCCTCTCTGGGACAGGGGAGAGAAATGGAAAGTGAAGCCCGTGAGTTGAGATAAAGACAGTTTAATAAGACAGGAAAATAATAATAACAAAAATAATAATAACAATAATAATAATAATAATAATAATAATAATAATAATAATAATAATAATAATAATAATACAATGGTGATAATAGGTAAGTAATAATAGTATGTACAAACAAGTGATGCACAATGCAATTGCTCACCACCCGCTGACCGATGCCCAGCCTAACCCCGAGCAGTCCGGCCCCCTCCCCCCAGCTAGCCACCCCTATATATTGTTTAGCATGACGTCAGATGGTATGGAATACCCCTTTGGCTAGTTTGGGTCACCTGTCCCGGGTCTGTCCCCTCCCAGCTCTTACTGCACCCCCAGCCTGTCCGTTGGCAGGACAGAGTGAGAAGCTGAGATGTCCTTGGCTTAGTATAAGCACTGCTCTGCAACAATTAAAACATCGGGGTGTTATCAGCACTCTTCTCATCCTAAGCCAAAACACAGCATTCCACCAGCTACTAGGAAGAAAATTAATTCTGTTCTAACTGAAACCAAGACAATATGACATGTGACTTTACCAGAATATTTGCACTGCTTCTGAGGCAACGTCTGCAGGGAGACGTAACATATTTTCTTATATGAATCGACCAATGCTACCAAATTCATGGCCTGTAAAACTGTACAGGACAACAGTGGAAAGTGACGTGGTACAGAACCCTCTTCTGCAAGCTGAGAAATGATTGCTTCTTTTGCAGTCTAAGGGTACATTGAAATTCATTGGCCTTTGTGGTCAGGAGGTTTGCAACTGAAACCAGGCTGACATATCTTGAGGTCTTTGAGGTTTCTCTCTGATACTGTTGGTACAATGTTCAGAATTAGTGGGACCTTTCAGTTCTTCAGATATCTTGGGTGAAACCCTGGCACCATTGAAACCAATCATTGAAACCCTGTATTAACTTCGAGTCACACTAGTTTTCACACAGAAATACTCAGGTTAATGTACAAGTATCCTGACAAAGCCAATACTATTGTCTTAGGAGAATATGCCTTTCTGTGCCAACAACAAAGCACGGCTTGAAACTCCCATTTCTTCTGCAGAAAGCAAGTTAATTGTAAGATGGCTGCACTCTAAGACATAAAGTTGGCTACAATCATTATCTATTTCCTGGGACCTGATACAGCACCTCTGAATGTCTGCTCTAGAAATTGTCAGTCTCCCATCTCTGAGCAGCTCACTAATTTGTAGAAAAAGGGGTTACTACCACACCACATATTCACTAGGGTGGCTCCATATACATATATTTCCTAATGTACTCTATCCACTTAAGAAAATAATAGTTGATGTGTCAGTTAATCCTCATGCTTCTCTTTCTTAATTCCTCTCCTTGTTGAGCTGAAAAAAATCTGGAAACCTTATAAATTTAACAACAACACTCAGTTGGCCTGCACAACGCACAAAATTGCCGTCAAAGCCTTCAGACTGCAAAACCAAAGTTGCAGAACTAAAATCGTGATGGAATTAAGTATATTCCTGCGGATCCTATTGTACAACAGACATTGATTATAGGATCACAAAATATGTCTTTTACTAGACCCCTGTCTTACTCACCATTCTCTGGAAATTGGCAGCACCTCCAGCTTTCTATTTGTACTCATCATTCAGCATGCGACTTTAGATTTTACCTACCACACCCCCATAAATCTGCACTGAACACACACTGACTAATTCCCTTCGGGGCTTTTTGTGGGTGCTTCTCATCTTAAAGAATGTTTTACAAATAGTTGATGTACTTAATGAGGCACTAATAGGTTGCAGTAGGAGCTTGCTGTCCTCTATGTGCTTCCACCTTTAGAGGTGGGTAAGCAGGCACTTGCTAACATCAAAAAGGAAAAAAGGCTTACCTTAATTACGGGGTTTGTGAGAGAATGCATATTAAGATTTCAGTTCCAAATGCTTCACATCCACCCATCCTTCCATATCGGCTTTCAGTTTTTCCCTCTTCATAAGTTGTAGCTTCTCTCTTATAAAAATCACAGTATTTGTACTGAAGGCAAAATCAATGTATGTCCTCTACCTTTGCCCTGAGACATTCAGCAATGTTAGAAGAAACTTCCTCGAATATTTCAGTTTGACTGACTTCTGTGTGACAGAATTTCAAAGTGCAAACCACCTGAAAATTACATCTTGAAATATAAAACAGAAGGCAATTTAAAATAAGACCTATTCTATACTCACTTTCCAGTTCATTCAATACTTCATGTTAAGCTGTTAATGCCTATCTTGCATATGTCTGTGAAGGAAGAATCAAGTCATTGAGCAATGGTGTGACACCAAGACAGAAAGATTGACAAGGTAGCTGCACAACAGTGGGTATCACAACATCGCAATTTATCTTAAAGTTATCAGAAGATACAAAGAAAAACAAAAAAAAATCAACTCTACCCTTTGCAGATTGTTGTTGTTGTTGTTTGTTTCTTTCTTTTTTTTTTTTTTTTTTTTGACTTTCTAAAATAACACGTGAAATGTTCAGCTGGGATCTGTCCCAGCTTGATTCCTTCAATTGTACAGAAAAAGTCCTTTGATTATTTTTAAGGTGTGGAAAATAGGAAACTCACTTGCCTTCAGGCAAATACCCAAATGTTTTGGCACAGTTTGATGACTTAAGAAATACATCACTTGATTCTCATGCCTTCCATTGAGCAAGACTTTAAATTCTTAATTAATTGCACATGGGTGGACAACCCTAACCACCTACGCACAAAAAAATATATAAAATAAATAAATAAAAATGAAACAGTTTGTGAAATGGATTATGTATAAACATGCACTGGAATCACTAATACGTCAGAATTCCCACTCTTGATGATATCAGTATCAACCTTGCCTTGTACATTCTTCACAGGGATACGTGGCTGCAATGAGTATGTTTTCAGCTATTCCATGTGCCTTTTTTTCAGCGCCGTTGATGTCCTCAATGTAAGGTGCTCTGCCTTATGAATGGGAACAAGCTACTATACATCAATACTTTCTGGAATGCAGCCAGATAACATCCTCCCATGCAGAATAAAACAGGCACTTGACTAATGACTTGCTGCAGCAGCATATTTGGCATCACATTGTGGCTCTGCTCTGAGCTACAAAAATAAAACCAATATATCAGTAATTGTGACACATATTCTCACACTCAGAAAAACATGCACTGCATATCGTATCTTTACCAGATGTAACAGGCCCATTAAAGCTAATAAACATTTGCTCACTATGTAAAGACTTTTTATTCTTCAAAACAACAACTTGGAGAGGTAAGAAGTTGGGAAAAGACAAGATACAGTGATAAAAGTAGAAAATTATCAGTCCCCCAGTAATATACATGTAGTCAAAACAGCACCCGCTGTCTGATGGAAACTAACACGAGTTTGCTGATGAGGCCAACATTTTACTTAGAAGTTTTCAATCTGAGCAGAGTATTTACCATCAATTTCAGAACTAGTTTTAGCTGTGGTAAAAAGGCCTACTCATTGAACTCTGGGAAGCAGATATTACTAAATAGGTCTGAACATTTTTTTTGCAACCAGTCATACTTCTATGTAGCTAAAATCAGTACAATTTACTATTACTCTGATGTCCATATCTGCATTGTGAAATCTAGAAATGTTGCCTCATAAGGACAAATACAATATGCCACAAAATCCCTAAGCAGGTGACTACCACCAACAGTTCACTTTCGCCTTCACAAATCACAGATTCGGTGTAGGTTGGCATGGACCACTGGAGGTCAGCTGGTTCCACACATCCATGCCCCACCACCAAACCATGACCAATTTAGAAGAGTTTTTGAATATCTCCAAGGACGGAGTTCACACAATCTCTTTGGCCAACCTATTCCAACATTTGGCTACTCTCATTGTGAAAATTGTTTTCCTCACTTCTAATTGGAATTTCTCTTGTTGCAATCTGCTGTATTCCTTCTCCTTCTTTCACTGTGTACCTCTAAGAAGAGTCTGGCTCTGTCTTCTCTGTACCCCCCTATAAAATAGCTGAAGACAACAATAAGACTTTGCGTCCTGTCTTCAAAGTGAGCAAACTAATTCTCTCAATCTCTCTAGTATGTGCTTCATCCCTCTAAACATCTTCTTGGTGGTCCTTCACTAGACTTGTTCCAGTATTTCAGAGTCTTTCATGTGCAGGGGACCCAGAACCATACACAGCAGTCCACACACAGCCTTGTAAGTGCTGAGCAGAGTGAAATAATTATTTCTTTTGACTTGATAACTGTATTCTTAACAATACAGCCTAGTATGTGGGGTCATACTTCTTCACAATGAGGTAAACCACTGGCTCAGGTCCAGCTTGTCCACCAAGAGAAGAACTGCTCTGTATTCTCCGCTCAATCTGCTTCTGAATGTTCTTGAAGGCAGCATTTTGACTTGGAGGAACCTTTGGCCTACCTGAGGATGACAGGTGTCAGGCTGTCAGACCAGCTCCGTTTGAAGACTACCAGAGCAAACAAGTCTCTGCAAGTTTGGACAGAAAAGTGCCTCAGATGAAGCACATTTTCAGTCAACTGGTGAATATTTTTGCACTTTGCCAATATGAATTCTTCCCATTCTTGAAGTTAGGCAGATGGATATTGAGGCATTTTGGTATCCTTTTAAATAGGAGTTGTGATAAAGGCTTTGTGGCATTAATTTTACAGAATTTTATTTTTAGATTTTGCATCTAAGTATTACCTCATTGTAGAAAGTGAAACTGAATATTACTTTCTGTGTATGGCATTTTTCTTCCTAAAGCTTCAGGATAGATTTGATGTTTCAAAATGCAAAAGTCTCCAGTTTTGTTGGATCTCTGCTGTATCTAGTGTTCTGCCTCTTATGCACCCTACAATATATCACAGCTTCGCATCAGATATCCATCCTATCTAAATGGTCTGGGCAGACCCTATGCAGCTTAAAGTCTGTTGCTCAGAAAATGAATGATAAATTGATTTGGAAGCCCTAATCAAAACACCTAAACACTACTTGAAAGGAAACATTCACACCATGGATTTGCTGCTATGGGGCACAGAATAAGTATCAGGAATCCTTTTGATATTACGATAACTTTTAAGTGCCAAGAAAAATCTCAGCCAAAATCTGTCTCACTCATTAGCCCACCTCCAAATATCTCACTCATTACTCCCACTTCCAAATGTGCTGTCTTCCTTTCTTCACTAGGCCTCAGAAAACCTCCCTACAGAAGGCTGTAAACAGATGCTTATATTCTTTTGCTAGAACGATGAGATGGATACTGAGGTTGCATCAGACAGTACACTCTGTAGCAGCAAATTAGGCAAGACAGTGCAACCAAAGTGGGAGGTTTCCTCATACCAGCGTCAAGGAAGCTGCATGTTCCATCAAGCTGCAGTTTTATAGTTTCAAGTAGTCCTCTGAAGTATTGTTTGCTAAATCTATTCAGATTAGGAGTATCTTCTTGATTGTTTGGGGATTTGTTCTTGCTGCCTAGAGTAGAAATCATCAACATCAGCCAACAACATTTCATGAATATTCTCCATGAATTCATTCATTTACATTCTAAGACAGGCTCTTGGGCTTTCCAGAACCAAAATTCCACTGACAGCCCACAGCAGCCGAATCCAGACCAACCAATTTAAACCATAGCTTGTCTTTTGTTAACTGCACCTTATAGGAACACATACATATTGCCAAAGCAAAAAATAAATAAATAAAATATGCAGGCCTCCATCCCAGACCAGATCTTCAACTATTCTGTTCTTCCCCTATCTTAATGTGGAACTTCAATTCAGTGGCATCTTTTTTTTTTTTTTTTTTTTTTTTTTTTCACTCCAGAAGTGATGAGAAATTAACCATTTATTCATTATCTGCATTCTTCATTTACTGACAAGATGGTCAGTATCCCTCTTGCTCTCCACACAGAAGCATGAGTTAGCAGGGCCCAAGGTCTATCTGACATACTACAACCTTTTTTGAAAGGATATTCAGTCCCTCTGTTTTACTGAATTTAGCATATATGACCCCAACTCCTGCGTGGCATAAAAGCCCCAAGCTGTCTTGCAATGTAGGAAAGGTGATCACTGAAATATTGTGAATTGTAGCAGTGCACAGGGATCTTTCATAACTGTGACAATTTGCACAGCTACACTCCAAATCACTAAGCAGAAGGCAGTTCTGGACAGATGGGTTCAAACAGAAATATGGTCTCAAAACATGATTTTTTCTTTGAACTTTAAGAAAAGACTCAGATCTGAGTTTTCCATTGTGCCACTACCCTTTGCTTGTATTATAAAAGCAACAGTTATGCCTGTTGTCAGTATCACACTGGTATGTTGGATTTGTTTAAAGAATCCTGCGTATGACACTTATTGCACTGGAACTATCAACAAAGAAAAAGATGGGCAGGCAGAGGGAACTTCTCCCTTTCACCATGACAGCAAATTTGCCAGTAACTCAGCTGGATGCACAATGCCTGTGAACTCATCACTTCTCTTCGCAAGGCCATTGAATACAGTATTTTTGCTCCTTTCTTCACATCACATTGTTTCTGAGCACCAGACTGGTGGAACTTTAAAGGCAGAAGAACACTGAAAGGCTAGGAAATCCTCTGGGCTGTGTGTGAAGGTGAGTGTGGGTATTCACACAAAAGACACAATTTCCAGTCACAACTGCTCCCACAAGGCAGTTTGAAAGGATTCAGTGCATGGCCATGTTAACCAGCATCTCCTCTGCCCCCAGCTAGTGACACAGGTCTCAAAATTTTCAGGAGAATAGGAGTTCAGCATTTCAGCTACACTGGTATGAATCTTTTGGAATACTCCCAGTAGAATTATTATTGTTATTATTATTATTATTATATTTTTGCATGGGAATTATGTTCAGCTCTAAAAGTCAATATGACAATAACATATCAGCAATAAGTAACCACCTTAATGAGTCACACCTTGAACTCGCTAATGGAGATGGAACAGTTAATTAGGCAAGGGGATTAGCCAAAGAACAATTCATCTCCTTTATCAACACAATCCATGCTGTGACTCTCATCTTTGCCCTGTACGTCTGACCTTCATACTGTGCAAAAGACATTCTTGGTGACACTACCCATGGGCAACACCTTCTTCTAATTACCTTCTACAAGGGGGATTTCATCATCAGGGTTCCTGCTCTGTGTGTGTGTATATATATATGTATCTGCACACACAGATGCGTGAATGCGCATTTAAGCTAAGTGTTCTGGAACCAACCTTGGAACACAGGTTGGCTGTGAAACAGGTCAAGAAACTATGTCTGCCATGAAGATAACAGGCACTTTTGTGCTCCTCACCCTGGCAGTTCTTTGCTTAGCAAGTGAGTAGCCCTTTTTTATTTCCTAATACATTATAGTTCTAATGTTTGAGTACTTCAGACTTCTCAGTGTACTAGGATAGGTAGCAGTGGTTGCTGGGCTGGGGTGGCAGAAAGTAAGTGAAATTTTATGCTTGTGCATTCATTAGTAAGCACTATTTCACCAGCTTTACAGTTGCCAACTTGGGTAGATGAAATTTATTCCCTGATGGTGGTGTGGATCAGAGCTGCCTTCTGCACTGTAACTAAAGAGTGAACTGCAAAGTCTAGACTGCAAAGCAGTTTTTTTACCAACTCATTTCATTCTTTGATCTGAGTGCATTGCTCGGAGCTGATGAGATCCTTATCCTGCCAAACTGAGCAAGCAGGAGATAGTTGATTATGCGCTAGCCGTAAAAGATGCTGTGAATAACCTCCTTTATGATGCTAATTTGTCAGGATGGAGATCACTTTGAGGCGCAAGTTGCTCTATGGTAAAATATGGAGCTTGGAGGAATTTCTTGAGTAATTTACTTGTAATTCACTTGGTAATTTATTTAATTTTTAGAGCAAAAAAAAAACTTTCAGAAAAAAAAAGTACATTTAGACTAACTGAATGTGGGGAGTGCAAGTCTTCTCTGCTATTAGTATAGTGTGGTCCGATAGCTACATGAATGTTAAGTAAAATACAATAAAAGTACTAAAACAAAACTGAAGTTATGAAACGTAACCCTTTTCCATTTTGAATGGCTCAGAAAATTTTGCTTTGAAAATCATCTCAAAATCAAAATTTTTATGAAAAATTATAATTTCCATGATATAATATGCTTTTGATGAAAAGTAGTCTTTCAAACAGTTTTATTCATTGCAATGGCAAAACAAATAAACAATCAAATATTGCTTTCATCAAAATTCCAGCAAATCCGTTCCTTGGATGTTCTAGCTTATCTTCTCTGCTTTAAAACTATATGGATCAATCCTTTTTGAGCCAGATCTTTTTCACTTTAACTCCCAAATGCATAGTGGGTACAAAAGATTACCAGGGAGGAAAAAAAAATAAAATCTTAATGTTTTTGTGGACATAGGTTAAATCTGATCTGATTCCAGAATCATGAAAATTCAGTAAAGCTTCTGGTGACATTGACCAAAACTTGACACAGTGAATAATTTATGCTAGTTTTCTTTACTTTGGGTGACTGTATTTGATCAGAAGATGTAAAGAGTTCTACAGAAATGAATTTTAGTGCAAAGCTGAATGTCATCTGAATCCTGATTTAAACCAGCTGTACTTAATCAGAAAAATAAGAGCTAGAGCTGTATTGCCTTTTATATTACACTGCATTTTCTTCCTCCTCTTTCTGTACAAAAAACTGCTGTCTGATAACTTCTATCCCTTTGAAGCCACAGAATGACAATTACAGGACAGGAGAAGAATGAAATACATTCCTAAGGAAAGTAATGAATGTGTCACCATAGTGGAAACATGCCAATGTTACTTGTTTACTTTCTGGGAGGTGTAATTATCATTGAATAGCTGTTTAGAAGGAACTTTTTGAAGCCCCACCTGAGATCAGGGCTCCATTATATTAGATGCCATGTATATACAAAACAGGAGCCAATCCTTCTCCAAACAGTTTGGATTCCATATTGATTGGCAAGAGAAAACAATTTTTAAAGTGGTACTATGATCCAAATTTCATTATCATCAAAATCTATATATTTAGCATTAAATTTTAATGAAGATATTATTCTCGTTATAGACAGATTAAAGTATAAAAGGACAGCATGACTTGCTTACAGCCACATATGAATTTTTTGGTAGACCTGGAAATTAAAACTCACTCATGCCCAACCAATTCATACTGAAGAAGATGGGCCATTTAACGTAATATTGACTCCTGGGTCTTTAATCTTTCACTGATGAAAAAGGGAACAATAGGCTCCATTCCCTTTGACGACAAAGGCTGTTCTAGCTGCTGACACAGATTTCTAAGGTAAACAATGCAGTAAGACCCGCTTGTTTAATAAGTCCTGACACATGTATCTTATTCGACACTGAAAAACTATGTCACTATTTACTTTCAAGATGGTAAGAGACTTGGTGTTGCTGGAAGGGCTGGTGCTGATGAAACCAGCCTAGTTGCAAACTGAATATTTACAACAGTGCATTTTATTTTATCTTTTGTGATTCTGTTTATATTGTAGATGCTGCCAAAGAGGATGCGGTAAGTCATTTTCTCCTTTATTTCTTGACAAAAATACATAGTTTGTAACAACAGTGCACAGAGATTGATGAGGTCAGAGAAAACATATTAAGCATTAATTAATTGCAGCCAAAGTAAAAAAGAAATCCCTGAGGTTGAGATATGTTGTTTCCATATAGTTGCCCTGACACCTTCCAGATGTTTGTTTGTATAATGCAGTCTGTGCAAGAGAATGGGTAAGGCAAAATTATAAGCCAGAAAAATCAAGATTTAAAAAAATATATTTATCTGATGACATTATAAGGCTTGCTTGGTGACTTTCAGATCCTAAATCATACACTTAAAGATTTTAATTTATCCCTGACTGATGGAGCACCCATTCTGGTGTCATCCTCTGAAATAAATGAGCCACTAAGTAATACAAGTCCATGCTGAGGTGACCAGAGACAATTCCTTGAGGGGTCCAGCGGAGAGCAGCAGTGTGTGGAAATCCGTGCGTGAACAGACACAGCATGGCCCCAAACTAGCAAAACATACACAGCATTCAGTGCTTGAACCTACACAGCCATACACTCTTTTCCAGGAAGAGACTGTTCCACTCTCCCGTTTTACAAACCATTACATGTATATACGAGGCAAATTCACCCAGTTTCTAGCTTTTTTTATTAGTTAGTGTTTGACCAATTTTAAACTGAGAGGTACAGCTACAGAGATTCTCACCCATGCCATTGCCTCAGCTGGGTTGTGTTGTGGAATCGGCTGTGTCAGGTCTCTGACCTGCCTTTGTGACTGGGGTTAGGTGTGCTGCCTCCTGCTTTCCAGCCCAGTGTTTGAAATGCTTTGGAGAAAAGGTAAATGATCAAATGAAGGAAAAATCTAGGTTGACTAATATCCCAAATGCTTTTCTTATGGGACACTGGGTTTGAGCCTGTAATACCTAAAAGAGTGATTGGTTAATGACCCATTTGCCAGAGGAACTAACTCAACCTGCCAGTCTTCACTGCAACCATGGCACAGGTTGCTGGAGGAGCTGCCCACACACAGTTCCTCATTCATCACTCTCATGCAGACCATGGACAAACACCAGTGTAAAAATAATCACATAATCTGCAATAAATTCCAGGTTTTGGTTGAAGTAAACTCCTCCTTTTCACTAGGAGGTAGAATGAAGGGGATAAACAATCAGGCCATAACAAGAGAACAGCAAAGCTAGGTTCTGTTTTAAATACTTACAACTTACTTTTGATAAATCTTTAGGAAGGACAAGTTTCAATCGTAGTTTCCCTGCAAAGACTAATGTTTCAAATTCTCACTAGACTGGCAGTAAAAAGACCTGAGCCAATTTTAGTTACAGCAGCACACAAGAGAGAGGTGATTTCCAAGGCAATGAAATACAGGCTTTCAAGGACAACAAATAGCACATTGAATAGAATACATGAACTGCACAAGGAGCTCTTTGTTTGTCAAATACCAGGAATTACATTCATTTGACAGAAGAAGATTGAGCTCCAGAAACAGGACAGGAGTCCTTTTAGTCATGTATTTTATTAGTTTGTACTCTCATTTTTACATACAAGTCAGTAAAAAATATGATCTCACTAAGAGCCTTTCAAAAATTTGTTTTTACACTAATACTTACCCAGGGCTTTACCTAATTCTGCCTGGCCAGGTCTCTTCACCAGTGTAAAAAATGTCATAAGTGGCTATTTGTGGAATAAAGAGAAAGAAACCGTTAACATGCTTTAAAAAACAAAACCAAAACAAACAAACAAAAAAATAACACAGGAATTTACTAACATTTGCAACCACGTAGAAAAATATATTAAGACTCAACTTTTTGTAGATGAAAAACAGGCTGTATTTTTTCCAGTGATTACATCTTCATTTAGACAGACAGCAAAATCCCCAAATGTGCTCAATATCTGACATTGGTAGCATCACACACATCTGTCAGAAGAAACATTCTTTTTTTTGAGGATTAAGCTCAGCAAGCATAGACTGTAGAGGACAACTGACCGTGCTTCTCTACAGCAGCTGACAACCTTATCATAGATTAAAAAAAAATAATCATACATACCCATTATTTTTGTAGGTGAATAGAGAATGTGAGAAAAATGTATTCCATCTTTTAAAAAATGATACCTTATTTGCAGGTAGACTGCAGTGAATACAAGAGGTTAGAGAGAGGAAGACCTATTTATTGTGAAAAACTCTACCAACCTTTTTGTGGCTCTGATGGGAAAACATATAACAACAAATGTTCCTTCTGCAAGGCTGTCCTGTAAGTAACATACTAAGTAATGACTCCTGAATAAGCTAAATTCTGAGATTAGCTGAGTTCTCTGGTATTTCCACTCCACCTAAATGCTGTCATTCTGTTCAGGATTTCAATTACTCTGCATCTTTGCTTAAGAGGCTCCATTCCTTTGCCTCTTTCCTCATCTTTATAGATTAATTGCTTCTCCCACCAACAAGAGTCAACTGATCTAAACAGATGACCTTGGTATTTGTGTGAGCAACACAAATATTCCTATTCCAGCAGAAACTGGAGGTTGGACGATAAAAGAGTTGATTGAGCCACACGTGGCTAACAAGGCATCTGGGCCAAATCAAGTCATACAAGAATTCAAAAGTTGTATTGGACATATCAGAAACTTTTCTCGCTTTTTATCTATATAACATAATTTTTAAAATAAAGTGTTTTACAAATCAGTGCCTTCTTGTCTGCTGCAAACTTTTATAGCATCTTATTTGTTAGCATTTTGTTGGCTGAGGACTTTGCAGAGGTTTTAGTTCATAACATTAAGTTTACTATCTACAATGTCTATGGCCTTTCTTTTGCAGGAGAAGTAGAGGTGCCTTACATATGAAGCAAGAAGGTGCATGCTGAATGAATTCTGTGGGACAGAGAAGAATGCTGAGAACAGCTTTTCACTGCCTTATCATGATTTCTTAATTTAATTTCATTCACCCTGCCTGTCCTAATGATGGCAAACAAAGCTCAAAGTAGACTTTTCAGCTGTGCGCTGTCATTTGTGTTTCCCTCTGATCCAGAGTGCTGGGATTGACAGTTCTGTCCTCCAGTTCAGGATTCTCATGAGCATTCCTGTTTCTCTAACAAATTGGTTTTCACATGAGCACTTCGTTATATGTTTGTCTCCATAGTGAAAATTAAACCTTCTTACATTGCCACTTGATTTTAGTACAGGCATTGCCTCAGCTCTCCTCGTCGGTGAAGTGTTTTCACTCATTTACCCAGAAACTTCTGCACACACTTCTTTTCAAAGGCCTCAGCTTTCCTGGGAAGTGTTTGTACTCTTTCTGTTTTGTAGTTAAATTTTAAATTCTCATTTTTCTTTTAACTTTGTACAATTCTGATTCATTTATGTTTAGCTTCTTAGTTTGCATGTTTATTACAATAAATGTAGACTCTTTTTATTTTTTGTCCGTGGCAACCTTTATAAAGAATAAATATATTTTATCCGTTATTTATAAAGGAGATGTTTCCCAAGTCAGAGAAAATAATTATAGAGCTGAAGCCAGGGACAGTGTTGGCAGAGCTAAAAAAGCCCAAGTACAGAAGACAAAAGTTGTAATACTAGCAATATGCACTAGATGGCCCCATGACATTGGAATTTACCCTGCAATCTGGCTTTTTTTTTTTCCCCCTCCAATGAAACAAATCCCCAAATCTGTAAAACAGGATAAGCCTCATAGCAGTGTCTCTGTTAAATCCTGTCATATAAATGTAACCATTAATGATTCTTTTAATTTCTGATAAATTGGCTGCTTTCAGACCTGGAGAAATTTCTGTTCTGCTGTTACATCCTTATCATTGTTGTTAAACTGGTTTATGACTTTTACACTTGAATAGACAGTCAAGGGAACATATTTTCCAGAATTAAAGTTTATAAGTGACTGACCTTGCTGGGATTACACCTGAAGAAAATTTTGGCACTGGAATGTGGGTATCACTTAGGTTGAAGTAAGACTCATACTTCAGAAGAATGGAAAATGAGAAAGGAAACTTATGCTCTTGCCTTTGAAGGCAAGATAACCAAAAGCCTAGCCATTCCACTGCTGGCTGAATATCACTGTAGTATCAGGCTGGTTGAGTTCTGTAATAGAAGGATCAAGAGGATTTGTTGGTCCATTGGGTCTGTTATTTCTCTTGGCAGACCTGAGGACATTGTTCTCATTCTTTATACAGGAGAAAAGGATTTTGGACTTCTGCAATCCTGATAATGACCAAATAAACAGTATTTCACAGGCTACTTCTCTACCAAAGAGTTAACAGTGCCAGAACACAACTGTGAGCATTGAAACTCCATCATCTTTCTTTACTTTGAAGTTGTTAGCATAGCCCTGGCATGGTTCTGTCTTGGATCAAAATTCTTCCCAACAGTTCTCAGGCATGTCTTGGGAGGCTGAGGGTCATTCCCAGACAGGAAACTGGATGAAGTTTTGGAAACTAAAAGTGATTTCATACTATAGATGTGCCTGGACTCAACTAGCTGGCCTCTGCATGAGAGAGGCTCTGTTTAATTTGCTATTACACACAGATGTAAGCCTAGTCTTTAGTTTGATTTATAACATGAATTGGTTGAACCATTTTTAAAGCAAATGACTGTTAAACTCAGTAAATAGATGCAAACCCTCTGGTATGTGATGTCGATTGTGCTGATTCTAGCTACTAAACAAACTACAAAAGTCAAAGTGGATTTGAAATTCAACATTTCTTTTTCATCCTGACTTTGGTTCTCTAACAACTGAAAAAAAAAATAATACCTCACACAAAACAACCTGTGGGATAAAGAGGGTCTTAATCTCAAAGAATACAAAATGTCTTCTCTTTCATGTACATGTACACCTGCTGCCTTTCGCATACTTGGTGGACAATTTGGAGGAGACCTTTCAAACTCAGAGAACTCAGAACACAAAATATTAACAGTATCTTATTGGGAAGGGAGGTTTAGAGTTCAAGGATAGTAAAAGTTGTGCTCTCTTGATCACCTTGGCTGGGAAAATCTAGAAAAAAGATAAAACTGAAAACAATGGAAAATGAAAGGAAAAAATAAGAAGAAATGCTAAAGTAAATATTTCTAGAAAGATGGAGTGCTATATTCCAACCAAACATAAAAAATAACAACTCTGCATTTTTATGTCAAATACGACTAAAAAATGAGTGAATTTAACAAGAGGATTCTTTTTTTTTCTGACTGCATTTCCCTTAAGCATTGCATTTCTTGATAGCAATAACTGCTGAATGCTATGTAAACCCTGGCCAGCCAGATTTCTTAACATTATTAAATGCTATTCCTGTTCACTGCTGCGTCCCATGAAACCATAGAACAAGACTGAGGTTTATTCCCCACTGCGGGAGGCTTTAGAGTCCTTTCTAAAGGACAGTGGTGCTCATAGTACATGAAAAATCTCCTTATCACTGGAGAATTCAGTGGCCACTGAAACTGATGGGGGGTTAACTATGACCTTGGTTTTAACTCATTTTTCAGAAAGGAGAAATTTGGCATGTTATTTTCTAAGTGATGCACAAGCAGGAGATACTCATTTTGATGTCCCATTAAGGTTATCAGTTTAGAACAGCATTCTTAGCCAAGGGCCAGTATAAAATTGGAAACAAACATTCAGACTAATGAAGATGGATGAAAGGTTTCTGCACAGACTATGGCCCTCTTCTCTTTGAAACTGAAGTCAAGATTAATTAGCAACTTCATGTGTCAAAGGATGGACTACTGTGATGAATGCTGGATCACACAAATTGCTTATGTGAGGAACAGAAAGCTCCTAGAATGAGGGCTGTGGTGACTCTTTTCATGGTACCTCCCACACTGTGGTTCTGCTTGGTGTATTTTTCTCAATAAACTAAGACTTTATGTGTAGTATGGGTAGGGAGAAAAATGGTGGAGGGGCTCATCTCCAGAGGTAAGCATTAGGTGCAGGTGGCATCTTTTTATCTTCTCTCTGAAATAAAGAGGCTAGAAATCCTTGTAATTCTAATAGGAACAGAAAACCATGGATTTTTTTAGCCCCCCCCCCCCCCCCGGAAAAAAGACAGACACATTACCTACCACTGAAACATTTTCTGAACATCTTTGAGAATCTAGTGAAGTTGCCATGTCTTGAAGTTGCAGATATCTGACAAGAAAAATACTGTAATAAAAATTCTTCACTGAGCCACTGGACTATTCAGATACTCTTAAAGCATTTTTTCAATCCTCTTTGGCCAGATTACTCACATTAGTACCTCCAGCATTAACTAGATATGCTACTGGTAAAGAGATAAATTTTAAATTTGTTCTAAGGTAAAGAGAAACTGTTGGTTAGAGCCACAGGTGTCCATGACTTCTGGAGGAACAGCAAGATTAAGGGCTGTGTGCATGGACCAGTGGAAGAAGCTAGTCAGATAGCCCTGCCTGGTATTTTTTTGAGTAGGACATGCACAAGGCATGAACATGTAGGCAGATGGTGAAACTAAAGATGAACCAGTTGCAGGAAAAAAAAATCTGCCAGCAAGAAATACCAGTTTTCATCAGACGGAGTTGTTTCCTGTTAAAAGAGGTAAGATGAGAAAGGTAAGGAACCTAATTCTTTTCATACTGAATGACAGGAATTAATGGAGGATGGTGGCAGGAAATTCTTCTGCCTATCCTTGTACACAGATTAAAGTCAGCACTATTATGCATTCTGTTTAACTGCAGGCCCCAGCAATTAGGCTGTAGGAACACAAATCGATGAGGTAAAATTTTTTCAAAGTTCAAAGGCTTCTGGATCGGCACAGTTAACCTAAAAGTCTCTAAGAACAGGGCATGACAATGTCTTGAGTGAGAAAGATTAAGTTGGGAAAACAAAGTCAAACTCTGATGTTTCATCACAACATCAAAAAATCCAGCAGACAATTTTGGGGATATTTCCCAATATCCCCAAGTATATATCCCAATAATATATTGAATATTATATTAATATTTTATAAAAATATTAAATAATAAATATCCCAAGTCTTCTGGCTTGGCCTGTTACATCCAAAGTGGATATTCACACCACCTGCTTTCGTATATTTAGATATTTAAGCACTAGTGTGTGTGAATCAAACCTAAGATAATTAAGTTTCCTATGGAGCCATTGGACATCCACAGGGGTGATTGAGAGCCCTGTAAGTCTAAGTCTAAGCCTAAAATAGACAGTATATACATCCATCACAGATGCCAGACTCCTGGGACTCTAATTCTTTTCTCATCATTTCTGACATAAAAGAGTAGTAGAAAGTAGCTGGAGAGCAATACTCTCCAACATGGTATGCTTGTGCTATTTTTCTGCCCATGCTAGCATCATGTGATGGTCTACAGCTACAGAGAATGCTGAGAACCACACCAGCTTTTGCCACATACCAGAGCAAAGAATATGATTTGCATGTTGCTGTAAATGACATCTGAAAAAAAATGCTGAAGTAGCCTGACAATCTGGACAATCAAGTTTGTGCAATGTAGCAATGACATAGAAATATGGGGAAGGAAAAATATATGTAGCTTGAGTGAGCTGATGAAACACACTCAGATCCTGCTTACTAGAAAATAAAATAGAGAGAGCCAGATACTGGCATAGAATGGAAAAATAGAGCAGATCTCCTTGCACTGATAGAGGACTAGAGTTTTCAAAACTCTACTCCGAAAAAAACCTGATGTGTCATTGAGGTATCTATCTATCCATCTATCTATCTATCTATCTATCTATCTATCTATCTATCTATAAATGTATGTGTGTATGGAGAAGGAAGAGTCTTCATGGTATGGTCTTCTGATGCACTTTTTTAACTTTTAAGAGAAGACATAATGAAATACAGGCCTGAAAATCAGATGGCTTGGATTCCTGAAAAAGAGAATAACAGTGCTATAATAAAACTATTTCACCTGTCCATAAAGGGCAAACTTTATTTTCTAATATTGCTGTTACTGTCATTGTTCTTGCACACAAGTACAGAGGAGGAAGAGCACTGGTGCTCTACGTGCTCAGTGTAAGTGATGAGCCCCGTCCCAGGTATCTTAGAGATTGACCTGGAAGGCAAACTGCTGAGGTGGAATATTGTCACTTCAATCAAAGCATCATAGATACCAGAACCATATGGCTGTGCCAGAACCAAACTCCTACACTACCAATTACCTTCTTAAAGACATCGAGGGCAACATGAAAAATTGCCAGCTGTACTGGCAATTGCAACTGTAGTTGCTATTGCATAAAGCATTCTTTAGATCATACCAGAATTCCATGTCTCTGAACAGAAGATAATACCAGATGACTGAACGGTGAAGTATAATGGAATATAGTTCACATTCAACTGACCTCATTACGGTTGTATCAGTGTCTGGTCAGCCTGGAGAGCTGGATTCTAACCCTGCCCTAAAAACAGTGTGATACTGCTCAGGCTGTTTACAATAAACAGCTCAAAGTTTATCTCATGCCTGTTTAGTGTATCCAGTTATTACAATTATTCAGTATTTCTCAATCTTTTAATAATATTAAGTATTTGGGAAAAACAAAAACAACAGCAACAGCAACAAAAACAAAAACAGGCCCTCATTGTCTCAAATACAGACTATATAATCATAAGACATTTTCAAGTATTTCATCTTAATATAGTAAGATCTTACTACATAAAGCTCTGTAACATGTAGTTGCAGAGAGAACTGGTAAATAAAATGTCGTCACCAAAACACCTATGAAGTTCTTACCACTTAGCAAAATTCTAGCATTCTTTATTTCAGCCATGTGTCACGAGATATCTTAAAAGCTTGTTTTTTCAATTTCCATGCTTTAAATTCCAGATTCTGGATCAAAAGAAGTGGAGGAGGAAAAGTTCTGTATGCTAGAGAATTAGACATTGCAGATAATTTTATTTCAAGATTATCACAGACCATGCTATTGTTATATGTTAATGTCATGTAAAACTCCCCATTTTAGTGCAGGAAGTCATACTTATTTGAAATCTTCTATTAATGTAGTTGATTTTCACCACAGAAATTTGTGTTAATATATGCTATGTATCTGAATTATTGTCCTATACTCTTGTTGGAGGAGGAAAAGAACCTGACAAGTGAGGAACTAACTTTTTCTTTCTCCTTGGAAAAAATGGTTGTAGGATTCTACATACTCACTTAAAAGAGACAGAATCCTTTTTTGAGTTTAACAAGCCACATAGAGAAAAACATGTATCTGTCAGGAAAAATAAAACAAGAAGTCATGATAATGATCAAGAAATGTGAGACACATTTTTCCAATTCTGTGGGACATGAGCTGTGTTAAACTATTGAGATGTGAGCAAACATATGTAGATACACATTTAAAATCTGAAAAACTGAGAAGAAATAAGACCTTTAATTTCCCTTGTTTATTAGACTTCAAAATTCCAGTACAAGTTGGTCAGAGGAACCAGTAATTATGAAGCTGTCCTCCTGTTAGGCCTACATCAGCTACAAGCATGAGAAGTCTCGTGTCCCATGCCCAAAGGTTAATGTCTCTTCAAAGAACAGCAGACTCTCTTGAAAGAGAAGTATGTCACATACATCTTCTGCTAACTTGGCCATGTTGTGACCATGCTCCTTCAGACCTCCCAGAAGCAGCACCTGAGGGTAGAGAAGTGCCATGTAGGCACGGGGAAGGCTGTTTTCCCATCCATGCCACTGAGCTGCCATCTTCTGGGAGAAGCACAGCACATCCATTGATGCTGTCCTCCCACCTGTAAACCTATACCCTTTCTGAGCACAGCTGAAAAGAAGATGATTGCATGCAACACAGAGCATAACAAAAGACGGACAGATTTGTTTCTGCTGCTGTATTCTCTCAGATTCTCCACCCTGCAACTGGTTTCTGCTCCTGCATTGGACAAGCCCACCACTGCAAGGGCTGGAGCTGCACTTACATTCATAGACTTATGTGCAACTTCACAGGAGGGCTTGAGGATGTTGTTAAGGAGGGACTCACACCCTTCCTAACAGGGGAATGACAAAACATGGGAGTTCCCTCCCTATTCCCAAGAAGTAATGAATGGGGCTCATCCTGGCCCCAGCCCTTACCTATCTCTCACAACAGCCAGTAATGTATATGAATTTCTAAGCAATGCCTCCATGTTTTCAAGCAACCAAAGCACATTAATAGCTATTTAGAACATGTTCACTGGGTAGTTGAATGGCCTCTTTCTCATGAGAGGAAATTATAACAGCTTTAATCAATCAGAGCAACAGAAGACAGCTCTGGGTGACTTATAGTCAGGGAAGATGAGACAATTCCACTCAGTGCAATCAAAATGCCTTGGTAGCATATGATCTGGCAGGACTTCCAATTTATGAAATTGTAAATACAATTCATTATTCAAATACCAGTAGAGAGGTACTTTCTCTTGTTAATGAACTTAACTTTCTTCAATTGGATATCTACAGCACGAATTTTGTCTTACAGACTATATTTTTTTCCATAAATCCTTCCATAATTAAAGAACATGAGAAATGATTTCATTAATTTGTAAACCTCATTACTGCCAAGACCACTATGGCTTGAATAACTTTAAACCATTGCAAACAGGTATGTAATTATCCATGTTGAGACTACCTTCCCTGAAGGGAGAAGACGTAATCCCAGAATCTTCTATATGTAAATTACGTCTCATGGACAAATACATGACCAGTGCAGATATGAACTGTAATGACATGGGTACAGGTAGTAGGGTGGTATTTCAATTAAACAGGCCAACAAAGGCAAGTATTAGTAATAAGTAGTAAATATATATATTTTACAGTATCAGTGCAACATTAATCCCAAAGATTTTGTAAAATGTTCTTTAGCTTTTTCAGGATGAAAAGGGGTATGTACATGCCTTCACAAAATAGAAGTTATTCTTTCAAACATTGATTGAATATTCTTAAGTGAAGAAGACAGGAAAACGTGTGGGGAAGGTATTTAAACCTTGGTGAAAACATTACTGACACATAAGAGAGACCTGGTATGTCAGAATCCTTTTTCCCCAGCAAGTAACAGCTGTGGGGAGAGGAGCAAAACGCTTACTGCTGACTTGGTGATGCAGGTGAGACTCATTAGGTACCAGCTTTCTTATAAGTATGGAGAAACATTTTTCTAGAAAGAAAATAGGGATAGGTTGGAGTTTATGATACATGAAGAAAATTTATAGGAACTATATTGACAGAAGTACGTGCAGATCCAGGAAAAGCAATATGTAAGTTGTTAACTAGAAGAAACAGTATGTACATTAGTTTTGGAATTTTCTTGTCCTGTAGTTTCTATTTGGAACTACATGGGTGTTCAATAAGTTGTTCCCTTAGAGTCATTTAGTTTTGAAAAGTTTACAAGTTTTTGATATGTAGTTAGTTTTCATATGTAGTTAGCTTCCAATTTTGACATAAATTGGGATGGAAAATGTCTCAGAAAATTAAAGCTTACAAATATCTTCTGTGAGACTTAGAAGTACTGAGAGTCTGTGAGTTGTAGACTTTTTTTTTTTTTTTTTAAGCATAAAGGGATACATTAAGTCCCTTGGGTCTCATATTTTTTTATGATTTAATAATATTTGTGCTACAGAAATAAGATCATGAAACTTCCCTAAAATACAAACTTGCAGTATGTATGTCTGAACAGCCACAGATACGTCTCAGTGTCCTAGACAAAAGTAAGCAGAGCAAGTGCTCTAGCACTAATTTAAGCAACACAGATATCCTCTTAGTTATGTAAGCTTATTGGTAGTGTACTATATGTAACGCAGCACAACATTTCATAATAAAGTTGATTAAGACCAGAAAAAAATTGCTTTTATTGATAGCTGTCCAGTATCTCTAGTTCCTAACTGTTTTGCATGTGGTTCTAGTTTAAGTATTCTGGAGCATTTCAAATTTCAAAACTCCTGTAGCAGTAGAGTTGTTATAAATGGCTCAGGATTCAAATTAGGATTAAATAAAAAAAATAGGATTTATTAAAAGAATACAAGGATTTATTAAAAGAATATAAAGGAATAGAGGTAAGCAAACAGCGCTGGATGCACCGGGAGTCTCCGCTCCACCAGGACGCACACCAGTTACAACAAGCAGCTGATTTTTATGCTCCTAGACTAATACATATTCATTACTACTTCTAAAAAAAATAGATTATTATAATTAGCTTCTGGGATCCAGTCCCTCCTACTGGAGCATGCGCATCAGTCTCCTCTGGGGGTCTCTAGGGGTCTTTCATGCTGAAGGCTCGTAGTCTTCCTCTCACCTTTGTACTCACTCAGCACAATTCCAAGTTTATAGAACACTTTCTGCAGGTCTTGTCTCCCAACCGTCCTTCAGTTTCTTTTTCCTTCCTCTTAATCTCTTGGCCCCCTGCCCAGATACCAAAGATCCACATAATATCCCATAACAGTCACTAGTTGTTATCAGTTGTTCTGAAACTCCCAGACATCAAACACAAACAGCTTTCTTATTTGACGCTTCACAAGTAATTAAAACATTCTTCCCCAGCCATTCACAGACACATCTATAGCAGTGTTAAGTTAATCTCGAAGAAGACAGGAAAAAAGGCTGTAACTGTTAGACATAGAAGTCCGGAACAAAAGCAAACAGGTTCATAAATTTAAGGAGTGTTTTCTGAAGATGTGATAAATTGACTAGAATGAGGGGGAGACTGGGACACACTGCATCTGTGGTTCAAGAACTAAATTACCAGTGCAGGGCCCAGAGGCAGACAGGATTCAAACAGAATTGTTCTTTATGGACACGAATTGTTAAAATATTCCTCACAATCCCTTATCTTCTTTTTAATATCCCCAATTCGTGTCTCTTCTGTTATTAATAATTGTATTTCATCAGTTTGTTCTTGGAGTGTCCAATTCTTAAGCATCATAATTGACATATTCCCTTCCTTTTTTAATGAAGTTATTACCAATGTACTATTTATCACCCGGTGTATTAATAATGTAAGACAAGGTATCATACAAGGTATAAACAATAACATCTTTACACCACATAACAATAAAAATAACACTCTTTTAACCCATGGTCCACCAGGCAGCCATGAAAATAAATCCCATTCCAAATCCTTCCAGGTTTGCGTTTGCTCACTCACCTCCCCCCCCTCCTTCTCTGGGATGGGAGAGAGAAATGGGAAAGTGAAGCCTGTGAGTTGAGATAAAAACAAGAAGATAATAACAATAATAATGATGATAATATTACTACCAGTAATAGTGTGTACGAAACAAGTGATGCACAATGCAATTGCTCACCACCTGCTGTCCAATGCCCAACCTAACCCCGAGCAGTCCGGCCCTCCTCCCAGCCTGCGTGCTGGCAGGACAGTGAGAAGCTGAATTTGGCTTGGTCCTTGGCTTGGTGTAAGCACTGCTCTGTAACAATTCAAAACAATTAAAACATCAGCATATTATTAACATTCTTCTCATCCTAAACCAGAACATAACATTCTATCAGCTACTAGGAAGAAACACCCTTTTTATCAATCTTTAAACAGCAATTACTAAAGCTAAATTTTCCACAGACTTCTCCTTCTTGTGCTAGTAAATAATCCAAAGCTAGGCAATTTTGATACAAAGCAGTTCTCATCTTTATAACTATTTCTATTACAGCTAATAACCTAATTATTCTATTAAGTATATATACTGGGGTCCTATAGTCCCAGGATCTGTCTTCTGCCTACGTTTCTGGATCATAATAGGCAAACGCCTTCAGGGTCAATTCAGGCTTGTGTTACCATTCGGCCTGTCAGGGTGATCCAGCTCCTGGAAAACGAATCACAATTTTATATAGGTTAAAAAAAGGTTCTTATGTTATTTTCTCAGGACAACCTGACCTTAGTGTGGGAGAAGTCCAGTCGAGGCCCTCTCACTCGGCAGTCAATACCCATAGGGGTTGCCTCCCTCGGTAGACCATACACACCGCAGTGGAGGGTCCTGCCCTGGTCTTGCCTTCTCCCTCTCCTCCCTTCAGGCTTGTCCCCTTTATTTGGCATCCTTAATTCATGCAGAGCCTTGTTGCCAGAATATTAGTTCTTCTTTAGCTTGAGTTTCAGTTTCCCAGGAGCAGACTCAACCCTCCAAGTTTCAGTAGTTACTGGTCCTTTTATTCTGGATGCATGGGTCCCTTTCTGCGGTTCTCACAGCTGTTTCAGTAGTCAGTAAAACAAGGTACAGTCCCTCACACCGAGGGTTCAGTGATTCTTCCCTCCCATGGCTGCTTGTTGAAACACTTTCTTTTTTATCTTCTGACAAGTTAAATAACAGTTATCTAATTTGCTTTGCCGTATGGCCCTTTCCAGGTTCCTGTAGCAGGATTCATCTGATAGCCTTTCAGGTTGATACAGATTTGATTACAGATACCAGGGTTTTGGCATTCATCACTATCTCCACATTTTCCCAGCTGGACAGTCACATTCATTTATGTTGCATTCCTTCAGGGGCTCATCACTCCAGTCTTTGCAGTCTCTCTGCTGGTTACACACTTTATTGATATCTATGCATTCTCCACTTCTGCACTTGAATTTTCCAGGTCCAGAGCACTGAATAACATTGTTACAGTTTGCTTCATCAGTGCCATCCAGACAGTCTCTCACACCACCGCACTGCCTACTCACATGGACACAGTTCCCATCTTCACATCTGAACTGGTCCAGGAATGGCAGTTAATTTCATCACTTCCATCCTTGCAATAAGGATCTCTGTCACATCACCACTTCTTGTAGATACATTCACCTGAGCCGCACTGCACCTCACTCACAGAACACTTCACCAGAGGTGCAGGCTGGCAGCCACACTGCTCCAAAGATTCATCCGAGTGGTCAGAGCAGTCACCTTGACCATTGCAGACAAAGCTTTTGGAAATACATTGTCCACTACTGCATGTGAACTCTGCTGCACTACAAGTCACATTGCCACAATTCTCTTCATCTTCTCCACTTTCAGTCTTTTTCACCATCACATTTCCATGACACTGTTCTCATATGACACAGCTCAGCACTTTTGTCAGACCCATCTTCACAATCCAGATCCCCATCACACTGCCATCTGTTTGGCACACACCGACCACTGTTGCACACAAAGTCAGATTCAGCACACATCTTTTTCACATATCTTCTTCACACAAGCACTCTCATCACTGCCATCTGAGCAGTCTTCACATTTTACTCTAGCACCGTCGGCAGCAGTGCACAGTCAGGCGAGGGCGAGCAGCAGGCAGAGTGCCCTGCACCGTCACCTGTGTCACTTATACTACTCCTATTACCCATGCTGTTAGTGTCAGTGGCATCCTCCTTGTACCGTTTCTGTCTTTGTCTCCCCCCTTTTCTTTTTGTCACTGGCCATTCACCACAAATGGATAAGACACATGATTACGAGTTAGGACAGAGAGTGTAACATCTGCTATACGGCTGCAGGCAGTGCCAGCTGCAACCTTAGGTTTGTGAAAGAGCCTGCCGGTGGGCATTTGGCAGTGTAATCTGCGTCTCTGCACTCCTGCCCTGCAATAGAGCTAAGTCGTCATTAGTAATAGTTATAACACCGATCTGGGGACGAATAGTCTTTTTTATATTGCAAGATAAACCTTTTATAAAAAGAATGCCAGAGTGAAGCAGCACAGCCGCTGCTGCCGCTGCCTCCATGGTTATGTCAGACAGGCTGCAGGGTCCTGATGTCCGCCCCTCTGCTCTGTGCCGACTCGCCACACGGTGAGGGTCAGCTACCGGTGTCCACTGACGCCTCTGGTCTCCCGTAGCAACTCGATCTCAGATGTTCCGCAATTACTTTAATTTCCCCGCGTTCTGCAGCTTCTGTCAGGTCTATTCTGTGTCTCTCAGAGCCGTCCGTGGCTCTGCAGCATCTCTCAGGGCTCCCTCCGTCCAGCGGTAGTCCCTCCGTAGTGTCTCGGCTCTCCCAGCGCCGCTCCAGTCTCTCGGCCTGTTCAGGTCTCAGCAAGTCCAGGTCTCGGCCTGTGCGGGCCTCATATGTTGCAGGAAGCATGTCATGTCATGCTCCTGCCTTTTTCTTGTCACAGTCAAAACATTTAAGAGCAAAAATAGGATACACAAGATACACAAGATACACCGGGCCCATATATTAGGCACCACCACTCAAAACTTGGATAAAACAGCACTTCTTTTCAGTCTGTCTTCACAGAGTGAAGGAAATAGAACCAAAAAGCTACCTCAAAGATCCACATATAATTGATATGTGTGATACGTTCTTGGGCTTCTTCCAAGAAAATAAAGGTGTTTTGGCTTTAGTCTATCTTGCAACCACCTACTTGAAAGTACCATTCACATACTCCAGTTGTGTATATGGAAACTTAAATGATAGTATAACAAACTGCCCTACCCAAATTCCTTATTTCAATTGAGTTCCTCTATGTCCTTTTGCAATCTTCTCTTGGTGCCACCCAAACACACAGATTTACATCTGGCTCTTGAATGAACTACTATTTTCCTTTTCCACTTAGCTTTTACATAGGAGGACTTGCTTTCCCCAGATCCTAAATTTTTGGATGCTGCTGACATCTAAAATCCATGCTGATTGGCAAGAAGAGGGTGTGTCCCCATGATTTGCATAGCTGCTAACTGTTCAATGCTCAACAATAGCCTCAATGGCACAAATTCCTCTCCAGCAACTTGGCTTAAATTCTGTCCACATGCATTCCTGTTGCTGATCATTCTTTTCCTGACGTATGCTGACTTTTTTTTTTTTCTTTTTCTTTTTTTTCCCCTCAGAAACAAACTTACAGGAATAGAATGTACCATGCTGTATGGCCATCAGGCTGTGGATAAGATTGCATGAGGGGTAAGACAGTGTAGATGCTCCTGCTGTCTTCTCTGTAGGTAGAAGAATGAAGATGTGCAACATCTGAACAGAGCAGTTATTTGATTCTGTAATCATAACTTCTGGAATACAACATGCAAAGCCAAACGGGAGCATTCGCTGAAGCCACTTCACAGTTGAGATAGACGAGTAACATCACGGTAAATGTGAATGCCACTTCATGTGTTTACTCAATGGTGATGTCACAAGCCTCATTTAGGCTGTTTTTTCCTCTGTCCCCAAATTACCATGCTTTGGACCACAGTATGTTTTCTCATCAGTGTAAATGTTTACTCTAAATTATGTGATATTTATAGTCTGTTTCTGTTTATTACTTGAAAAATAAGACTGCAACTTTGAAATGAGAATTCTCTACCTTATTTAGCTGTTTTTGACTATAGACAAATGGGTTGGCTAAATTCTTTGGTTTCCCAGAGAAATTTCAGAGTAATGTACTGTTAAACAGAAAGCAAAGGCAAATACTTAGTATACTATGTAAATGAGGAAGTATAAAGTGTCTGTACAGTGTATTTTACTATCTGTGACCTGAGCAACTATCTTTCTGCATTTGCTACAAAACTACCAGTGAAACAATGGTTTTAAGGTATGAATAGGATTTGCTGTGTGACCCTTCAAATGAGATGGTCTCAGTACTTACTGTACCTGTGGACTCTTCTAATAGCTTCCCTGTGACTCCCTTAGCTTATTCTGTGATGTCAAACTGAAACTTCATTTTAAATTTCACCACAGAGCAATGCGGATTACGCTGGGAAGATCAGTGACTGAGTCTTTTCATTTTGGCTCTCATAACAAACAAAAATAAATACTCTGCTCAGTAAGAAGCAGGCTTCATTGCTCAGTTCATGGGTGTATGAAATGTACATCCAGAAGTTCAGCAAATTGTGATTTCCACTGGATCAGTTTGAACAGACTGATTAAACGGTGGCCTAAATACTGACCCAGAAATGGCCTCTAACACACTATGGCGAAGACAGCTGGCAATAATCTTAAACTGTGTTAAAACTGCTGTGGACAACATCAGTGTCACTTCTCTGTTCATAAAGAACTGTGTGTTGAGGCATAATTTTGACAATTTACATTAGTTTCCTTTCAAAAGCCACATATGTGCTGAAGAATGGCAGCGCCTTGCTGCAGTGTGTGAGCAGCCTCACTCCCCGCCACCTTGGGGGTGGGCTGATGTGTGTAAAGCAAACTCCACCATTAGTAAGATTGTAAAGTAGGTATGTCTATTCAGCGCTGGGCGGCATGGGGTTAGTCCCACCAAAGTCGTGCACACCCCAACGCGGCACTTGCCTTGGTTTTATGCAGTGAAGAGTTAAATATGCATGAAGTTTCTCGACGTGCCTACACATGTGCATGACCTATCCCCACTTTAAATCAAAATTAGTTCCAGGGAGTCATTTTCATAGATTCCTCCTATCCACTCTTGCACTGTGTTTTCTGGTAGTGGTCGCTAGGGGTCATGGGAATGAAATTAATGAGTCTTCCTCGTCACCGCTGGTTGACCTCTCATCTCAGCGCAGACTCATAAGCTTCTCAGCTTCTGCTTAAACCGCAGATTCGGTTTCAGTTGATTCTTGAAATGTTTCCTCTTTTCTATCAGGAACTGTTTTTCGTGAGGAATCCCAGAATTTCCTGCCTCAGTTTCTTTGCACAATAGGTAGTGGAAGATATGGTACCTGTCCCTTACTTGTCTTATTTACTAAAGTTTCTTTTGGCTGCCTTTCACATGCCGGTTAGCCTATCTTATCTACTAAAATTCTTTCAGCCTCCTCTCACTACTACACATCTTTGATCGCTATCGTCACATCAACTCCCTTTAACAAGTCTTTCAGGGCTCCCTTCGTTGCATTTCTTTTC